>NC_142164.1:51410852-52010852 GCF_024610735.1 Ursus americanus | reverse complement strand
ACATAGTTGTGGCTCCATTTCTTGGTTTTCTCTTCTGTTCCATTGATCTATGTGTCTTTTTTTGCTCCACTACCATATTTGATGACTACAGCTTTGTAATAGCACTTGAAGTACAGAATCATGGTGCCTCCAGCTTTATTTTTCTATTTCAAGATTGCTTTGGCTATTCGGAGTGTTCTGTGGTTCCATACAAATTTTAGCATTGCTCGTTCTAGTTCTGTGAAAAATGCTGATGGTATTTTGATAGGGATTGCATTAAATAGGTAGATTTGTTTGGGTAGTATAGACATTTTAGCAATATTTGATATTCCACTTCATGAACATGGAATGTGTTTCCATTTCTTTGTGTCCTCTTCAATTCCTTTCATCAGTGTTTTATAGTTTTCAGTGTACAGACCTTTCACCTCTTTGGATAGATTTATTCCTAGGTATCTTATTGTTGCTGGTACAATTGTAAATGGGATTAATTCCTTGATTTCTCTTTCTGCTGCTTCATTATTGGTGTATAGAAATTAAACAGATTTCTGTACATTGATTTCTATCTTGCAACCTTGTATTATGTATTCATGTATCAGTTCTACCAATATTTTTTTGTGGAGTCTATCAGGTTTTCTACATAGAGTATCATGTCATCTGCAAAGAGTGAAAGTTTGACTTCTTTGCTAATTTGGATACTTTTTATTTCTTTTTTTTAAGATTTTATTTATTTGAGAGAGAGAACATGAGGTGGGGGAAGGGGCAGAGGGATAGAATTTCAAGCAGACTTCACACTGAGCACAGAGCTTAATGAGGGGCCTGATTCCAGGACCCTGAGATTGTGACCTGAGCTGAAATCAAGAGTTGACTCTTTTAACCAAGTGAGCCACCCAGGTGCCCCAGGATGCTTTTTATTTCTTTTTGTTGTCTTATGGCTGAGGCTGTGACTTCCACTAGTATGTTAAATAACAGTGGTGAAAGTGGACATCCCTGTCTTGTTCCTGACCTTGGAGGAAAAGTTCTCAGTTATTCCCCATTGAAGATGATATTAGCTATGTGTCGCATTAAAATACAGATTGTAAAACTCAGTGCAGCAGAAAAGTAAGGTCAAGATGACAGTTTTTTGTGCTTTTCTGAGCCTCTGGGAAAAAAATGTTTCAGTTCTCTCCTTAATATTCAAACTTGATACATGCTGATTTAAAGTACAGGGTCTTCCCAAAGCAGTAAGACTAAGAAACAGTAAATTCCTTTAGGCTTTATTTGTTCTTTTTCTAGCTCCTTTAGGTGTATGGTTATCTTGGGTATTTGAGATTTTTCTTGTTTCTTGAGGTAGGCTTGTATTGCTATATACTTTTCTCTTATGACCACTTTTGCTGCATCCCAAGGGTTTTGGACTGTTGTGTTTTTATCTTCATTTGATTCCCTGTGTTTTTTATTTCTTTAATTTCCTGATTGACCCATTCATTCTTTAATAGGATCTTTTTTTAACCTCCATGTATTTGTGGTCTTTCCAAAATTTTCTTATGATTGACTTCAAGTTTCATAGCATTGTAGTCAGAAAAGACGCATGGTATGATCTCAGTCTTGTTGTTCTTGTTGAGGCATGATTTGTAACCTAGTATGTGATGTATTCTGAAGAATACCCAGGTGCACTCAAAAAGGAAGTGTATCCTGCTGCTTCAGGATGAAGTGTTCTGAATATATCTGTGAAGTCCATTTGGTCCAGTGTGTCGTTCGAAGCCATTGTTTCCTTGTTGATTTTCTGCTTAGATGATCTGTCCATTCATGTAAGTGGGGTGTTGAAGTCTCCTCTTATGATTGTATTATTATCAATGTGTTTTCTTTTAATTTTAGTTTTTCTGATACAAGTATGGCTATTCTGACTTTCTTTTGATATCTGTTAGCATGCTTGATGGTTCTCCATTCCCTCACTTTCAATCTGCAAGTGTCTCCAGGTCTAAAATGAGTCTCTGGTAAGCAGCATACAGATACTTCTTGGTTTTTAAAATCTAGTCTGATACCCTCTGTCTTTTGATTGGATCATTTATATTTAGAGTGATTATTGATAGATATGAATTTAGTGCCATTGTATTATCTGTAAAGTTGTTATTTCTGGAGATTTTCTGTTCCTTTCTAGTCTTTGCTGATTTTAGTCTTACTTTCCCACTCAAATAGCCCCCTTTATTATTTCCTGCAGGGCTGGTTTAGTGGTCATGAACTCCTTTAGTTTTGTTTGTCTGGAAAACTATCTCTCCTTCTCTTCTGAATGATAGCCTTTCTGGATAAAGTGTTCTTGGCTGCATATCTTTCCCATTCAGTACCTTGAATATTTCACTCCCCTCTCTTCCAGGCCTGTCAGATTTCTGTGGACAGATCTGCTGCTAACATTATTTGTCTTGTCTTGTAGGTTAGAGTTTTCTTTTCCCTTGCTTCTTCCAGGATTCTTTCCTTATGTCTGTATTTTCCAAATTTTACTGTGATACTTCTTGGTGTTGGCCTGCTTATGTTAATTTTGATGGGAGTTATCTGTGCCTCCTGGATTTAGGTGTCTGTTTATTTCCTCAGATTAGGGAAGTTTTTAGCTAAAACTTGCTTAAATCAACCTTCTGCCCCCTTTTCCCTCGCTTCTTCTTCTGGGATTCCTATGAGGTGAATGTTATTATGCTTTATTGAGTCGCTGAATTCCCTAATTCTACTTTCATGATCCAACATTTTTATTTCCCTCTTCTTTTCAGCTTCATTATTTTCCATAATTTTATTTTCTATATCACTTATTCATTCCTCTGTGCTTCCATCCTTGTGGTCAGTTCTAGTCAGTTTAGCATCTTGGTTATAGCATTTTTTTTTTATTTCGGCCTGATTAGTTTTCAGGTCTTTTATCTCTATGGTAGGGTGTGTCTGGTTTCGCCTACACTTTTCTTGAGCCCAGCAAGTATCCTTATGATTGTTGTTTTAAATTCTGGTTCAGGCATATTACTTATATCTATTTTGATTAGCTCCCTGGCCATGACCCTTTGTTCTTTCTTTTGGGATGAATTCCTCCATCTTGATATTTTGTCCAGGAGTCTGTCTTTTGTGTGCTATGGAAGCCTGTGCCTGGTCATATTTCTTCAGAGCTGAAACTTTGAAACACTCTCTGATCAGTACACCTGTTGCACGTGAATGGTTTGTGCTGGTCTTCTGGGTGAGGGTCCCATTGCTGCTCTGGCTCTCAGTCACACTTGCCCTAGTAAAAAAAAAAAAAAAAAAAAAAGGTGCCTGCTGAGCACAATGGGACAGGGCTTGATGTAAGTGGCTCAAGTCTCCACCGTGCATTGTGTTGCTTGCTGAAGTCTGTCCTTGCTGATGGGAGGAGTGAAAAATGACCTTGGCATGCTCTTTTTCCTGGAGAGGGGAATTTGCACTCTCCACTGTTCAGGAGCCCCTCACAGAAGAGCAGCAATCTCCCCTCTTGTGTCCCAGTCTTCCCTCAGATCCCTGCCCTCACTCTGTTTGTGTCCACAGCATCCAACCACCTGGCAGTGGTGCAGTGCTCCTGTGTTTTAGGCATGCTGGCTGGGTTTCAAAACTCCATGTTTTAGGGATCAGATGTGGTGCAGACCTGTGCTAATCCTCGGGGTTGGGGGGAGGTTTCACTGCATTGTGGCTTTTACTGGTTTGTCCCAGAAAATCAGTTGCATGACCACGAAGGATTTTGTGGTAAGCGTAGCAAAAACCTGGCATCCACATCAGCTGCCCTCAGGAGGCATCTCTACTTGTATGCTAATGAATGGGAAAGCTCAATGTCACCCACCAGCTCTTTTGTCCCCTGAGAGGCAGTGGCACCTCTCCCAAATGTACTTCAAGAAGGGGAACTGTGTCTCCCAGTGTGACCCAGGGGATCCTTAGAGTACGCTGTCTGCTCTTTGGCCTCTGCCCTCCCTCTCTACAGGAGCATCTCTCTGCCTGCCAGACTCCATCTGGTGATGGTGTGGACTTCTGATACTTCAGACTTTCAGCTCCACTGCTTATAAAATCTTGCGATTATCATCCCCTCTTGTTTTCCCAGTCAATGGTTTTAGGAAAGTGCGTTTCTTGCACAATCCCCTGCATATTGCTTTATCTATCTCCTCTCTCTTTCTCTCCCCTGTCTGCAATCAGAGCTCCCCACCTCTGCTGCACCTGCAATTCTTTTTTCCCCCAAATCACATCTCCACACCTCTTGCCTTACACGATGTGGCCTCTTTCTCTCTCTAGCTGTGCCTTTTCTTCTCTCAGTCCTCAGACAATTTTATGGGTGTTCAGAATGATTTGATAATTATCTAGCTGTGTTTGAGGGATGAGGCAAGCACAAGGTCCTCTTACTACTTCACCATCTTAACTCCTCCTCCACTCTGGCTTTCTTTTAACAACATTTGCGTGATAAACATTTCTCCATCCCCTCACTGTCAATCTGAAGGTGTCTTTAGGTCTGAAATGAGTCTCTTGTAGGCATCATATAGATGGGTCTTGTTGGTTTTTTTTTTTATCCACTGTGTCACTCTATGTCTTTTGATTGATGTGTTTTTTCCTTTATATTCAGTCATTATTGATAGGTATGTATTTCTTGCCATTTTACTTGTTTTGTGGCTATTTCTATAGATTTTCTCTGATCTTTTCTCCCTTTGCTCTCTTTCATTGTTTGCTGGTTATCTTTAGTGATATACTTGGATTCCTTTCTCTTTATACTTTGCTTATCTATTACTGCTTTTTGATTTGTGGTGATCATTAGAATTCTATATAACATCTTCTGCATACAATACTCTTTATTAAGCTGATGACCACTGATGTATGAAACCATTCTTCACTTTTCTTCCCTTCACATTTCTGATATTTGGTATCATATTTTAAAATATTTTATTTTGTGCTGTTCTTGATTGATTTTTACAGGTATACTTAGCTTTGTTTTTGTTTTTTGTTTTTTGCTTTTATGCTTCCTATTTTTCTTACTCTAACTCATGTTTTTTGTTTTCCACTCACAGAGTCCTCTGTGATTTGTTGCAGGGCTGGTTTAGTGGTCGTGAATTCTTTTAACTTTTGTTTGTCCAGGAAACTCTTTTTCTCTCCTTCTATTCTGAGAGATAGCCTTATTGGATAGAGTATTCTTGGCTGCAGATTTTTCTGATTCACCAAGGATTAAGTAAATTTTGACTTCATTTACTGTTATCAGAGTCATGGTTAATATTCATAGTCCATTAATGCCTCTCATTATGTACTCTTGTTATTGATAGTCCAGGATGGAACACACATATACATAGGATATTTGAGATAGCTACATTCTAGAATTTATAAATTGAGACTGAAGAGAAAATGTGTTTCCAAGTCTGATTAATTTACTCACATCATGCCCCTTCACTTTTTAATGCCAACTAACCATAAGAAGTACTGCTAAATTTTATGTTGATTATTCTTAGGTGCCTACTTACTGATCCGTTATTTCATTTTTCACTGGATCTACATAAAATCCAATTTGATACTTAATTTTGTTCCTCACAAAGGGAATGACATGAAAGTTAATATAAATATATATTTATACAAGACAAAACATGGCACGTAACTCTTTAATGAAAGCACAAGTTTTGGTTACATGGATATGCTTGACTTGCATTCTTCTAATTAGTGCTAATATTCTATGATAATAAATATTCTAGTGTGGATTGTTTGGCATAAATTATTATTTTTCTCCACTGCTTTATATTGACTGTGTAACAACTCTTTGTATAATGAAGTCTTCCTTTTAGTGAACTGTAGTATGAGATTTCATTCAATCTTAGACCAAAAAAGTTGATGGATTCATGAAGTTTTTGTATTAGAAATGATGACAGAAGCAATTAGGTCATTTTGTGGGAAATGTCCTGATTTTTAGTTTTATCTATAAAATGATAGTTTTATGATTTTATAATAGTTTATTATAGTTTTATGCTTCTATCAGGCTTTATGCTTTTATGTGAGTTTTGGCCAGTTATTGAAGAAATTATTCTTTAGCAAAAAATATAAAATGCATATGAAAAATAGTTCTCATTTCAAAAATTAAATACTAAATAAACTAATTTTCCTTTGCATTTATCAGTTTATAGTATCTTCATAAAATCAATGAAAAAACTGAATAATTAAGTAATTCGGTAGCATAATGGATTAAAGAAATTGCTTTAACCACAAAATAAATTTTAGTATGTCTTTCTTGAAGAAAATTTTAGTTTCTGCATGCAGGTAGAAGCTAGCAGAGGAAGGAAAGTATCAAATTCAGTTTAGTTATAAAACACAGAAACTTAATTTTCCTAACTGTTTTTAAAATGTTCTTTATACATTGGTCTTTTGCTTGCAGAAATTATTTCATTTCCATCATTATTATTATGCAAATATGTGATAATGTGTTTTATCTACAAAATGTTAAATATTCATTTCCAGATAGCTCAGTGCATCACAATAGAATGTCCACATGTGTTCACACACAAATATGTGGCTTTTAGAAACTAAAATGATAAAACTATAGCTGCCCATATATTTTTTATTTGCTGTGAAATATAAGATGTAATTCTAGGTGACGAGTTATAAGAAACCTATTGCTTTATTTAATACATTGAAAGAATTTTTAGTGGTATATTTTAATTGCCATATGTAGATATCTCTATACTTGTAGGTAAACTAAGACAAATAGTACAAAATAATGTAATAAGAAGTACAAGGGGAGGAGTTAAGATGGCAGAGGAGTAGGGGGACCTTAAGCTTGCCTCATTCCTTGAACACAGCTAGATAGTTATCAAATCATTCTAAACAGCCAAGAAATCAATTGGAATTTGGAAAGAACAAAACCTGCCTGTCTACAAGTAGAAAAACAACCACCTTTTGGAAGGTAGGAGATACAGAGTATTAACATGGGGAAGATATTGCTGTGGATACAGTGGCAGGGAGGGAGCTTGCTTACAGAAGCTACCACAAAATATTATAAGCAGCAGAGTACAAAATCTGAACTTTTAGAAGTCCACTGAGGTGGGGGACATTGCTGGCTTAAAGGTGCTCAGGTGTGAAGCAAGACAGAATCCCAGGAGTGACAGTGTGGTCACTGGATCACAAGAACAATGGGTGGCATTAATTCCAGCACTTTTCCCAGGCAGAGGAATGAGGAAGCCAGGTGAGAACAGTGGGTCTTGGTGCTGGCTTTCTGCTGTTTTGCCATAAACTGAAAACCACTGTATGGTTGTACAACTGCTTTCCTGGGACTGGCTAGCAAATGGCAAAAACATGGCAAGACCCTCCTCCAGAAGAAGAATTCGGGTCTATGCCATGGGAGTCCCTGAAATTTGGAGTTTTGAAACTCAGTTGCACACCTGAGAAAAAACAAAACAAGCAAACATACAACAACAAGAAAACAAATCCCTCAGACACAGGCAGGGTGAACATAGGGTTCAGATGGAAACTGGGGACACAAGAAGGGTGATCGTTCTTCTGTGAGAGTTCACTGAAGAGTGGGGAGTGCAGACTTCCCACTCCAGGACTAGAGAGCAAGGCACCAATATATTCATCTCACCCATCCCTGAAAGTCTTCAGGGAGCAAAACAGCACCACCTAGTGATGGTCAGAGCCAGTTGCACGAAGCTCCAACCCCCTGCGTTCTGGAGGCATGTTTCCACTCAAAGAAGCTGACCTGAGAATCTGCACAGCAGGCCCCTCCCCCAGAAGACCAGCACAAACAACTCCCTTACACAAGTCTAAGTCTACTGATCACAGAGTGAGACAAAGCTCCAGCTCTAGGGGAAATAAGATCTACCTTTTTTACTTTTATTCTTTATTTTTGTATTATTATTATTATTTTTTATTTTCTTATTTTTTTCATTTACTTTTTAAAATTTTTTATTATATATATATGTTTATTTTAATTTTATGTAGTTTTCATTTTATTTTGGATCTAGATTCTTTTAACAGGAAGACCCAAACAAACCAAGGATCTAGGTTTTTGTTTTTGTTGTTGTTGTTTTGTTTTGTTATTTTTCTTGTTTTTTTTTTTTCTTCCTTTCTTTTCTGGATGAAATGGTGAGATGGAGAAGTTTACACCTGAAGAAAGAACAGGAAGTAAAATTCACATCCAGGAATTTAATCAATACAGATATAAGTAAGATGTCAGAACTAGATTTTAAAACAACAGTTATAAGGATACTAGCTGGCCTTCAAAAAAACCATAGAAGACACCAGAGAATCCCTGACTGCAGCAATAAAAGAACTAAAATCCAGTCAGGCTAAAATTAAAAATCCTACAACTGAGATGCAAAACCAAGCGGAGGCCATAAAAACAAGGATGGATGAAACAGAGGAGCAAAACAGTGATATAGAAGATAAAATTATGGAAAATAAAGCTGAAAAGAAAAGAAACAGAAAGGTTATGAATCAGAAAGGTAGACTTGTGGAACTCAGAGATTTAGTAAATGTAATAACATTTGTATCATAGGAGACCCAGAAGATGAGGAGAGAGAAAAAATGGCAGAAGGTTTATTTGAACAAATTATAGCTGAAAAGTTCCTTAATCTAGGGAAGGACACAGACGTCAAAACCTAAGAAGCACAAAGAACTCCCATTAAATTCAACAAAAGCTGACCATTGCCAAAGCATATCACAGTCAAATTCACAAAACACAGACAAGAAAAGAATTCTGAAAACAGCAAGAGGGAAAAAAAAGCCCTTAACCTACAAGGGAAGGCATATCCTGTTTGCAGCAGATCTGTCCACAGAAACATGGCAGGCCAGAGAACAGTGGCAGGAAATGTTCAATGTGCTGAACTGGAAAAATATGCAGCCAAGAAATCTTTATCCAGCAAGGCTGTCATGGAGAAGAGAAGGAGAGATTAAGAGTATCCCAGAAAGAAACTGAAGGAGTTCATGACCACTAAACCAGCCCTGCAAGAAATTTTAAGGAGGACCCTTTGAGTGGAGAAAAAAGACCAAAATCAACAAAGACTAGAAAGGACAAGAGAACATCACCAGAAACACCAACTCTACAGGTAATACAATGGCACTAAATTCATATCTTTAAATAATCACTCTGAATGTAAATAGACTAAGTGCTCCAATCCAAAGACATAGGATATCAGAATGAATTTTAACAAAGGAAACATCTGTATGCTGACTACAAGAGATTCATTTTAGACCTAAAGTCACCTGCAGATTGAAAGTGAGGGGATGAAGAACCATCTATCATGCTAATGGATGTCAAAAAAACCTGGAGTAGCCATATGTATACCAGACAAACTAAATTTTAAACTGAACACTGTAACAGGAGATGAAAAAGGGAATTATATCATAATGAAGGGGTCTATTCATCAAGAAGATATAACACTTATAAATATTGATGCCCCCAACGTGGGAGTACCCAAATATATAAAGCAACTAATAATAAATATGAATAAACTCATTAATATAAACACAATAATAGTAGAGGGCTTTAACACCCCAATCACAGCAATTGATAGATCATCTAAGCAGATCAAAATGGAAACAACAACTTTGAATGACACACTGGACCAGATGTACTTCACAGATATATTCAGAACGTTTCATCCTAGAGCAGCAAAATACACATTCTTTTCAAGTGCACATGGGGCATTCTCCAGAATTTATCACACACTGGTCACAAATTGCACTTAACTAGTACAAAAAGATCAAGATCACACCATGCATATTTTCAGACCACTATGCAATGAAGCTTGAAGTCAATCACAAGAGAAAATTTGGAAAGACCACAAATATATGGAGGGTAAAGTACATCCTACTAAATAATGAATAAGTTAACTAGGAAATGAAAGAAAAAATAAAGAAAAAATTCATGGAAGCAAATGAAAATGAAAATGCGACAGTCCAAAACCTTTGAGATGCATCAAAGGCAGTCCTACAAGGGAAGTATATTGCAATACAGGCCTACCTCAAGAAGGAAAAAGAAGTCTCTGGGGTGCCTGGGTGGCTCAGTTGGTTAAGTGTCTGCCTTTGGCTTGGGTCATGATCTCAGGGTCCTGGGATTGAGCCTGCATAGGCTTCCCTGCTTAGCAGGTAATCTGCTTCTCTCTCTCCCTCTGCCCTGCCCCCAACTCATGCTCTCTGTCTCTCACTCTCCTCCCTCTATCTTAAAAAAAAAAAGAAGGAAAAAAAGTCTCAAATACACAGCCTAACCTTGCACTTAAAGGAGCTAGAAAAGGAGCAGCAAATAAAACCTAAAGCCAGCAGAAGTAAAATATTAAAGATTAGAGAATAAACAAACCATATAGAAACAAACAAAAAACCCCAGTAGAACAGATTAACCAAAGTAAGTGCTAGTTCATCAAAAGAATTAATAAAAGTGATAAACCCCTAGACTGACTTATCAAAAAGAAAAGAGAAAGGACCCAAATAGATAAAATCAAGAATGAAGAGGAGGGATCACAAACAACACCACAATTATTAATCATTATTAATTAAGGGGTGCCTGGGTGGCTCAGCTGTAAAGTGTCTGCCTTTGGCCCAGGGCATGATACCAGCATTCTGGGATCGAGCCCCCCATCAGGCTCCTCCACTGAGAGCCTGCTTCTTCCTCTCCCACTCCCCCTGCTTGTGTTCTCTCTCTTGCGCTGTCTCTCTCTGTCAAATAAATAAATAACATCTTTAAAAAAAACAATAATTATTAATTAAAAAATACAAGCAATTGCAACACTATGAAAAACCATATGCCAACAAACTGGGCAATATGGAAGAAGTAGAAAAATTGACAGACACGTACAAGCTACCAAAACGGAAATAGGAAGAAATAGAAAATTTGAACAGACCCACACCAGCAACGAAATTGACTCAGTAGTCAAAAATCTCCCAACAAACGGAAGACCAGGACCACATGGCTTCACAGAGGAATTTTACCAGACACTTAGAATTAATACCTTTCTTCTCAAACTGTTTTAAAAAAGAGAAATGGAAGGAAAACTTCCAATTTCACTCTATGAGGCCAGCATTATCTTGATTCCAAAACAAGACAAAGACCCCACTAAAAGAATTACAGTCCAATATCCCTGATGAACATGGATGTAAAAAATCTCAATGAAATACTAGAAAATCACATTCAGCAGTATATTAAAATAATTATTCACCACAATCAAGCGGGATTCATTCCTGAACTGCACAGTGGTTCAATATTCACAAATCAATCATCATGATACACCAGATTAGTAAAAGAAAGGATAAGAAACATATGATCCTGTCAATAGATGCAGAAAAAGCATTTGCCAAAATACAGCATCCTTTCTTGATTAAAACCCTGGACAAAGCAGGGATAGGTAGGGCATACCTAAATATCATAAAAGCCATGTTGAAGTACACACAGCTAATGTCATACTCAATAGGGAAAAACTGAGAGCCTTTTCCCTTTTGTCAGGAACAAGACAAGGATGTCCACTCTTACCATTACTATTTAACATAGTAATGGAAGTTTTACTGTCCACAATCAAACAACAGAAAGAAATAAAGGGCAACCAAATAGGCAAAGAATAAATCAACCTTTCACTCTTCTCAAATTACATGATATTCTATGTAGAAAACCTGATAGACTCCACCAAAAAATTGGTATAACTAATACATGTATTCAACAAAGTTGCAGGATACAAAATCAATGTGCAGAAATCTGTTGCATTTCTATACCTCAAAAATGAAGCAGCAGAAAAACAAATCAAGCAATCGATCCCATTTGCAGTTGCAACAAAGCAATAAGATACCTAGGAATAAACCTAACTAAAGAGGTAAAAGATCTGTACTCTTAAAACTATAGAATGATTATAAAAGAAATTGAAGAAGACAAAAGAAATGGAAAAAATGTGCCATGTTCATGGATTGGAAGAACAAACAATTTTTCTACATTAGTGAAATCCTTATCAAAATACCAACAGCGTTTTTCACAGAGCTAGAACAAACAATCCAACAATTTGTACGGAACCACAAAAGACTCTGAATAGCCAAAGTGATTCTGAAAAAGAAAAAACTGGAGGCGTCACAATTCTGGATTTCAAGGTATATTACAAAGCTGTAGTCATCAAAAGAGTATGGTACTGGCACAAAAATAGACACATCAATCAATGGAGCATAATAGAGAACCCAGAAATGGACCCACAAGTATATGGTCAACTAAACTTCAACAAAGCAGGAAAGAATATCCAATCGAAAAAGACAGTGTCGTCAACAAATTGTGTTGGGAAAACTGGACAGCAAAATGCAGAAGAATGTAATTAGACCACTTTCTTACACCATACATGAAAATAATTTCAAAATGGATGAAATACCTAAATGTGATACAGGAAATCATCAAAATCCTAGAGAAGACAGGCATCAGTCTCTTTGATCTTGGCCGTAGCATCTTCCTACTAGACATGTCACTGGAGGCGAGGGAAACAAAAGCAAAAATGAACTATTTGGACTATCAAATTTAAAAGCTTCAGCACAGGGAAGGAAACAATCGGGAAAACTAAAAGGCAGCTTACACAATGGGAGAAGATATTTGCAAATGATGTATCTGATGAAAAGTTAGTATCCAAAATCTATAAAAACTTATCAAACTCAACACCCAAAAACCAAATAATCCATTAGGAAATGGGCAGAAGACATGAATAGACACTTCCAAAGAAGATATTCAGGTGGCTAACAGACTTACAAAAAGATGCTCAGCATCACTCATCATGAGGGAAATACAAATCAAAACCACAATGATACACCATCTCACACCTGTCAGAATGGCTAAAATTAACAACAGAAGAAACAGCAGATATTGGCAAGGATGTGGAGAAAGGTAACCCTCTGGCACTGTTGGTGGGAATGCAAATTGGTGCAGCCACTCTGGAGAACAGTATGGAGATTCCTCAAAAATTTAAAAATAGAACTACCCTATGATCCAGCAATTTCATGACTAGGTATTTACCCAAAGGACACAAAAACAAATATTTGAGGGATACATGCACCCTGGTTTTAATAGCATTATCAACAATAGCCAAACTATGGAGAGAGCCCACATGTCCATGGACTGATGAATGGATAAAAGAGATGTGATACACACACACACACACACACACACACACACACACACAATGGAATTTTACTCATCCATCAAAAAATGAAATCTTGGGAGGCCTTGGTGACTCAGTTGGTTAAGTGACCTTTGGCTCAAGTCATGATCTCAGGATCCCGGGATCAAGCCCTGTGTTGGGTTCCCTGTTCAGCAGTGAGTCTGCTTCTCCCTCTCCTTCTGCACCCCCCACTTGTGCACTCTCTCTCAAATTAATAAATAAAAAATTTTAAAAAATCTTGCCATTGTCAATGATGTGCATGGAACTAGAATGTAGTATGCTAAGTGAAATAAGTCACTCAGTGAAAGACAAATATCATATGGTCTCACTCATATGTTGAATTTAAGAAAGAAAACAAATGAATATATGGGAAAGGGGAATAGAAAAAAAAAGAGAGAAAGGGGAATAGAAAAAAAAGGAGAGAGGGAAACAAACCATAAGAGATTCTTTTTTAAACATTTTTTAAACTTAAATTCAATTAACATATAACGTATTATTGGTTTCAGAGGTACCCAGTGCTCATGACATCAATACCCTCCTTAATGTCCATCACCTAGTTACACATCCCCATCCCCCCTCCCTTCCAGCAATCCTCAGTTTGTTTCCTATGATTAAGAGTCCCTTATGGCTTGTCTACCTCTCTGGTTTCATCTTGTTTAATTTTTTCCCTCCTTTCCCCTATGATCCTCTGTTTTGTTTCTTAAATTCCACATATCAGTGAGATCATATGATAATTGTCTTTCTCTGATTGGTTTATTTCACTTAGCATAATACCCTGTGGTTCCATCCACATCATTGAAAATGGCAAGATTTCATGTTTTTTGATGGCTGAGTATTCCAGTGTGTGTGTGTGTGTGTGTGTGTGTGTGTGTGTATCACATCTTCTTTATCCGTTCATCTGTTGATGGACATCTGGGCTTTTTCCATAGTTTGGCTATTGTGAACATTGCTGTGATAAACATTGGGGTGCAGGTGCCCTTTTGTATCACTACATTTGTATCTTTGGGGTAAAATTTCTCAGTCATAGGGTAGCTCTATTTTCAACTTTTTGAGGAACCTCCATACTGTTTTCTAGAGTAGCTGTACCAGCTTGTATTCCCAACATCAGTATAGGAGGGTTCTCCTTTCTCTAAATTCTTGCCAAAATGTGTCGTTTCCTGACTTGTTAATGTCAGCCATTCCGACTGGTGAGAGGTGGTATCTCATTGTGGTTTTGATTTGTAGTTCCCTGATGCTGAGTGATGTAGAGCATTTTTCCATGTGCCTGTTGGCCATCCATATGTCTTTTAAATGTGAGACAGGAATCCATCAAAATCCTAGAGGAGAACACAGGCAGTAACCTCTTCAACCTTGGCCACAGCAAATTCTTGCTAGACAGGTCTCCAAAGTCAAGGGAAACAAAGGCAAATTGAACTACTGGAACTTCATCAAGATAAAAAGCTTTTGCACAGCAGAGGAAACAGGCAACAAAACCATAAGACAACAGATAGAATGGGAGAAGATAGTTGCAAATGACATATCAGATAAAGGGCTAGTATCCAAAATCTATAAAGAACTTACCAAATCAACACCCAAAGAACAAATAATCCGGTCAAAAAATGGGCAGAAGACATGAACAGACATTTCTCCAAAGAGATTAATTTTTTAACATTTTTTATTTATTGATTTGAGAGAAAGAGAGAGAGAGAGAGAAAGAGAGAGAAAGAGGAAGGGAGAGAATGAGCGGGGTGAGGGACAGAGGGAGAAGCAGACTCCCTGACTCCGGGATCATGACCTGAGCTAAAGGCAGATGCTTAACCAACCGAGCCAACCAGGCAACATGTACTTAATCATTTCCCAGTGCACAAAGTCTCAAGAGATAAAAATATGTTTGAAAAATAGACAAAATGCCCAAAGAGCTTAATAACAAGCATTATAAGGAATATATTTTTACACTAATGATAGTAAGGTGGAAAGAAACATTATCTTCTAAAAATTTTATCGTGAATTGGTCATTCATTATAAACATGGAATTATTTTAAATTGTCATAGTTTCAGAATAATTACAATTTCCATATCTACTTTTAGTAGATTTTCCCTCAGTACCTTTATTAATTTATTATTTTTTAATTTTTTACTAAGTCTGCAATTATGGCAGTAATACTTTTTGCCTTAATTTATCTGTGAAACATTTGTGAGGCTGGAGCTAAAACCCTTGTGATGAAATGGTAATTCCTGTGCTAGAAGTGGTAATTACACAAGTCTTTCTATAATCTTCATTTTCAAACTTATCTATTCCTCCAGTTCCTCTCCAATATAATGGAGAAAATTAAAATTCTCCTTTTCAAACACTGAGAGATATTAAAAAAAGTAATGAAATAAGAAAAATATATAAAATTTACTGTGCCTTAAAGAAAAGTATTCCATAAACAACAGTTATTAGTTTTGATCTATAATTTAAGATTAATTGTAGTCTTCCCCAATTTTTCTGAATTTATGACTCACCTTCTTTAAAAAGCTTATTTTATAATTTGAACTTATTTTTCATACATATTTTACATATATACAGATAAAAACATGTTAACATCATTCTCCTGAATCAATGTCATGGCTTCACATTTATTTTTGGATCTAGTTCAATTTATTTATTTTATTTTTTATTTTTTATTTTTTTATTATGTTATGTCACCATACAGTACATCATTAGTCTTCTTTTGTTTTGTTTTTTAATAATTTTTATTTTGTTACATTAGTCACCATACAGTACATCCCCAGTTTATGATGCAATGTTCCATGATTCATTATTTGCATATAACACCCAGTGCACCATGCAATATGTGCCCTCCTTTTTTTATTTATTTATTTATTTTTTTTATAATGATTTTTTATTATATTATGTTAGTCACCATACAGTACATCCCCGGTTTTTGATATAAGGCTCGATGATTCATTAGTTGTGTATAACACCCAGTGCACCATGCAATATGTGCCCTCCTTACTACCCATCACTTGCCTATCCCATTCCCCCACCCCCCTCCCCTCTGAGGCCCTCAGTTTGTTTCTCATAGTCCATAGTCTCTCATGCTTCATTCCCCCTTCTGATTACCCCCCCTTTCTTTATCCCTTTCTTCCCCTACTGATCATTCCAGTTCTTATGTTCCATAGATGAGAGAAATCATATGATAGTTGTCTTTCTCTGCTTGACTTATTTCACTTAGCATTATCTCCTCCAGTGCCGTCCATGTTGTAGCAAATGTTGAGAACTCGTTCTTTCTGACAGCTGAGTAATATTCCATTGTATATATGGACCACAACTTCTTAATCCAGTCATCTGTTGAAGGGCATCTCGGCTCCTTCCACGATTTAGCTATTGTGGACATTGCTGCTATGAACATTGGGGTGCATATGGCCCTTCTCTTCACTACGTCTGTATCTTTGGGGTAAACACCCAGTAGTGCAATGGCTGGATCATAGGGTAGCTCAATTTTTAACTTTTTAAGGGACCTCCACACTGTTTTCCAGAGTGGCTGTACCAACTTGCATTCCCACCAACAATGTAGGAGGGATCCCCTTTCTCCACATCCTCTCCAACAATTGTTGTTTCTTGCCTTGTCTATTTTTGCCATTCTAACTGGCGTAAGGTGGTATCTCAGTGTGGTTTTGATTTGAATGTCCTTGATGGCTAATGATTTTGAACATTTTTTCATGTGTCTGTTAGCCATTTGTATGTCTTCTTTGGAAAAGTGTCTGTTCATATCTTCTGCCCATTTTATGATTTGTTTATTTGTTTCTCGTGTATTGAGTTTGAGAAGTTCTTTGTAGATCTTGGATACCAGTCCTTTATCTGTAGTGTCATTTGCAAATATCTTCTCCCATTCCATAGGCTACCTCTTAGTTTTTCTGACTGTTTCCTTGGCTTTGCAGAAACTTTTAATCTTGATGAAGTCCCATAAATTCATTTTATCTTTTGTTTCTCTTGCCTTTGGGGATGTATCATGAAAAAGGTTGCTTTGGCCGATGTCGTAGAGGTTGCTGCCTATGTTCTCCTCTAGAATTTTGATGGATTCCTGTCTCACCTCGAGGTCTTTCATCCATTTGCAGTTTATTTTTGTGTATGGTGTGAGATAGTGGTCAAGTTTCATTCTTTTGCATGAGGCTGTCCAATTTTCCCAGCACCATTTATTGAAGAGACTGTCTTTTTCCCACCAGATGTTTTTTCCTGCTTTATCAAATATTAGTTGCCCAAAGAGCTGAGGGTCCATTTCTGGGCTCTCTATTCTGTTCCATTGGTCTATGTGTCTGTTTTTGTGCCAGTACCATGCTGTCTTTGTGATCACAGCTTTGTAGTACAGCTCGAAATCCGGCATTGTGATGCCTCCAGCTTTGTTTTTCCTTTTCAACAGTTCCTTGGAGATTCGGGGTCTTTTCTGGTTCCATACAAATTTAAGGACTATTTGTTCCAGTTCTTTGAAAAATGTCATCGGTATTTTGATCGGGATAGCATTGAAAGTGTAGATTGCTCTGGGTAGCATGGACATTTTAACTATGTTAATTCTTCCGATCCATGAGCATGGAATATCTTTCCATCTTTTTATGTCTTCCTCAATGTCTTTCAAGAGTGATTTATGGTTTCTAGAATATAGGTCCTTTACGTCTCTGGTTCAGTTAATTCCAAGGTAACGTATGTTTTTTGGTGCTATTGTAAATGGGATGGATTCCCTAATTTCTCTTTCTTCGTTCTCATTATTCATGTACAGAAATGCAACTGATTTCTGAGCATTGATTTTGTATCCCGCCACGTTACTGAATTGCTCTATAACTTCTAATAGTTTGGGAGTGGCTTCTTTTGGGTTTTCCATATAGAGTATCATGTCATCTGCGAAGAGAGACATTTTGACTTCTTCTTTGCCAATTTGAATACCTTTGATCCCTTTTTGTTGTGTGATTGCTGTTGCAAGGACTTCTAGTACTATGTTGAATAATAGTGGCGAGAGTGGGCATCCTTGTCGTGTTCCTGATCTTAAGGGAAAGGCTTCCAGCTTTTCCCCATTGAGAATAATATTTGCAGTGGGCTTTTCATAGATGGCTTTTATGAGATTGAGAAATGTACCGTCTATTCCTACACTCTGAAGCGTTTTAATCAGGAAAGGATGCTGTATTTTGTCAAATGCTTTTTCGGCATCGATTGAGAGGATCATATGGTTCCTGAGTCTTTTCTTGTTGATATGATGTATCACGCTGATTGATTTGCGAATATTGAACCACGCTTGCATCCCAGGTATGAATCCCACTTGATCGTGGTGGATAATCCTTTTAATGAAGTGTTGGATTCTATTAGCAAGTATTTTGTTGAGGATTTTGGCGTCCATATTCATTAGGGAAATCGGTCTGTAATTCTCCTTTTTGAGGGGGTCTTTGCCTGGTTTGGGGATCAAGGTAATATTGGCCTAATAGAATGAGTTTGGTAGCTTTCCTTCTGTTTCTATTGTTTTAAATATGTGCCCTCCTTAATACCCATCACTGGCCTATCCCAATCCCCCACCCCTCTCCCCTCTGAAGCCCTCAGTTTGTTTCCCAGAGTCCACAGTCTCTCATGGTTTGTCTCCCCCTCTGATTTCCCCACCTTCAATTTTCCCTTCCTTCCTCTATGGTCCTCTGCGCTATCACTTATGTTCCACATATGAGAGAAACCATATGATAATTGCCTTTCTCTGCTTGACTTATTTCACTTAATGTAATCCCTTCCAGTTCCATCCATGTCAATGCAAATGGGTGGATTCATCCTTTCTGATGTCTGAGTAATATTCCATCGTATATATGAACCACATCTTCTTTATCCATTCTAGTTCAATTTAAAACAAACTTCCATTTACCTTCTTTAGCTCATCTCTTGAGTCAAATGTCTCTCTTTTCATTTGTCTTGGCCTCCTCCTGGCTCTCTATATGACTGTTATATTGCTAATGTGAATATTTTCTCATATACAACTTCTACCATCTGGGATTTCGTTATTTACATCTCATTCATATGCCATTAAAAAAAATAAAATGTCTTGTCCTGTCTTTTCTTTCTTCATGATGAAAATTTTTTTTCTATTTTCTTATTTCTTTTTCTTGTACGTCAATCATGATTCTTTTTGTAGTGGATTCTGTTGGAGAGATATGTAATGGCAAATTTGAATTTCTTATTTTTAATTTTTCTAAATTAAATAGGTCTTAAATACTATTTTTCAAACAGGATATTTGCTAGAACAATCCTTTCATTGATGTTAGTATGTTTTTCTAGCTTATGAGGGGGTCAAGATATTCTTTGAGGACAGGAGTTTGCTTAGAAGCATCCATTTAAAATAGTGTGGCCAGAGAAAAGGAGAACTTACCTGTCAGTAATGAAAATAATTAAGTAAATGATTAACTGAAGAATAAATTGATGCTCTAAACAATTCAGGGATACATAAATTAAAAATAAAAACAGTGTAATGGATTATATATAAATTAAGAAGTGTAGAATTTTATTGATTGCTTTTATTTGAACATAGTGTTTTATTTAAATCAATGAATGATTATATGGATGAATATGATACAGCATATAGCTATCAAAAAGTTGGAAAATAGAATCATTATTGTTACAAACTACCAAATATTCAGTATTCATCCTCATTATTATTAATTTATTCAAGTAAATTTAAGTATCATTTGATAAATATAAAATGAAGGCTACCGATGTTGATTGCATACACAAAAAATTTAAAATTCTGATGATGATTATTACATTCTCTACTTAATTTACTGGAGTCACACTGCTTTTTCTCTGAGGATTTAGTATTTAACAGATTTTGTTTGTTTCAGTAGTCATTTCAACCTTTTCATTTTACTGTGAAAAAAGTGATTCCTAATGGATCAGCGACTGAAAGCCATATCATTTCCTTCACTTCTCAAATACATCAATATTCTAGATTCCAAACCCAATATAGAACTCTCTAAATTGAAAAAGTAGTGATGACCATTCTATCATTTGTAAGCCTTTTAAGGAAAACCATTATAATATAGAAATGCATTTTTTAACTATAAGTATTCATGTACTGGGGAAAATGAAAATTTCTTCATTGGGGATAATATATATGGCACCTAACTGGAACATTGTAGGCCAGCTTGTACATAGGCTTGCCTAGCATATCCATCTGCAACTTTTATGATTCTTACCATTTCTCTGAAGTCAGTTTTTTCCAGAAATCACATCATGAATTTTCAGGCAAATTCAGGTGCCTGGAGTTTTTCTTTGGTCCTTCAAACAATGCTTAAGATCAAATAACTAATGATATAATGTATGGATTTTTATAAAGCTAGATATCTCATGTAGAAACCCAGTTTACATACAAAATAGCCAGATTAATAAAACTGAGGTTTTAATTACTCTAACTCTTAGAAATCTGACTTATTATTATTTATCTAATAGATATGATTTCCGGAGCTAAATTTGTCTATACAAATATAATTATACTATGGCAAATTTAATCAATTTAGAGTAATTTATAATTGTTCTCCACTTGTTTTGTGGATGTTATGTAAATAGTAATATCATTTCAACTATGTATGATCTTCTATAATCTCAGTTAGTAAAGGTTTGAGGCAAGAAACTGACTCCTGTCTGAGATAATGTTTTAACACCTCACAAAATAGTGGCTGGCCTTATTTGGGTATTGATAGCTGTAAAAATAGCATTTTACCAAAAAGCCTATTGATATTGCCAGACAACTGTGGATTTGGTGAAGCAATTACTTGGATATGTGTCTTTTTCCATCTTAGGGCATCATGTCTTAGATTAGATAAAGCTGTAAGTAAACATAAATTTTTGCCTTGTATAACTTCAGGAGTTATTCCAAAGTATCTCCATGCTTTGTTTGCTACACATTTCATTGGCAATTGTTTCATCTGATGTGGCTGTTAAGCTTCATAAACTTGTGATTGCTTCAATGGGTTAGTGATTGTTGATTCATTCATATTTGCCATGCATTGCCATAATGAATTATTGAGAATTATTTTTACTGACAACAGCTTTTGTGGGTTACTCTGATATTGGAAGATTTTTTAAGTTTTTTTTTAATCACAAACAACTGAATGCATAAATCTATGTTTTCACACATGTTTAGAAATTTCTATTTCACAAATAGCTGGATTTGCTCTCCTAGTTGCAGTTATCAGTGCTACCTTAAAAGATACCTGCTTAAACCAAGAAACAGAATCTTAATATAGAGAACAAACTGATGGTTACCAGAGGGGACATGCGTCGGGGGATGGGTTAAATAGGTGATGGGGATTAAGAAGTACACTTGTAATGAGCACTGGGTGTTATATGAAAGTGTTGAATTAGTATATTGTACACCTGAAACTAATATTGCACAGTATGTTAACTCACTGGAATTTAAATAAAAACTTAAAAAAAAGATAACCTCGGGGTGCCTGGGGAGCTCAGTGGGTTAATCATCTGCCTTTGGCTCAGGTCATGATCTCAGGGTCCTGGGATAGAGCCCTGCATTGGGCTCCCTGCTCAGTGGGGAGTCTGCTTCTTCCTGTGCCTCTCCCTTCTGCTTGTGCTTGCTTGGTTTCTCTCTCAAATAAATAAATAAAAATCTTTAAAAAGGTTACTGCTTATTTTAATGATCGCTTAGCCAACATTTGTAGTTATTTTAAATGTTGCTTTCTCTAATGATTTCCACAGGGGAAGGTGACAAAGGGTTTGACCTGTAGAGTTCAGATACAATTTTTAATTAAAGAAATAATTATCCTTGTGTGCGTGTATGTAACTTTGTGTATATTTTTACCGCTATTTTATCCTCATGTGGTTTTCTGTTTATGTTGTACTAAACAAGTGTGACCGCATAATTTACCCTCCAAATAAGGACAACTTTGAAAGTGAAAAGGATCCCTCTTAGTAATTAAACAGGGACAAATAAAATATATAGTCACAATTTATAAAAACCAAAATATCTAAACTAGCTCCTTCTTTGTTATTTTACAATTTCTCTTCTTCCTGAAGGTTTGGACTATCTTGAGCCACAGAGTTTGCACAAACTCAAGCTGCATTCTCCATTTATTTTAGCTGAACAACTCTCAGGTTGAGTTAGCTCAACTGGCAAAAGGTTAGTTTGTGAAGAATTACCTGAGAGTAGACATGCTAACATCAAATTCATATAGGTGAATCCTTTTCTGAGCTGGCTAAAGCTCAGCCATAATAAGCCACTTATTAAGGCTAAATAAACATGTAATTTCATTAAAATTATTTTATTTTGGACATAACATTTCCTTAAACATTATTCAAATATGTGAAGACCATCTATCCATTGATTCCATGCACTGACTCACAAAAATTAGGAGGGATTAGACATTTGGCTAAGGTTCTAAAAAACAAAGGTGTCAAGAAACTAAATGTGTTACCCAGTGTCTCCTTTTCTACAGTTTTCCCTAAATAGCTAGGTCACTTGTGTGTAGCCTAAAGAGAGGATGAGCTACAGAACCTCTTGAGCATCTTTCAAAAGAAAAGAATTAGGTTGTAGATCAAGAGACTTCAGTGGTTTCTGTAGAAGAATAGTAGCTCTATCTGTATAGAAATATTCTTCAAAAATACTTTTAACAATTTATATTTTCCTTCATTATAGTAGCTTAAGAATAATTGATGCCATCAATGCAGTATCAAATTGTACTCTGTTCTTGTTTCTCCATTCACTAACGTTAAATATTATGTCACCAATAATCAATTAATTATTTTCCATCATATGTTTTGGCTTTCTTCATGAATTTGCCTGGATTTTTCACTCAGGATTTTAGAGACTTTGTCTGTGTGTGAGTGTGTATACATACAAATATATATACATGTGTATATATATATATATATACACATACACATGTATATATATGTATGCATATATATACATGTGTATATATATGTATGCATATATATGTATACATATATATACATGTGTGTATATATATACACATATATCTATGTATCTATGTATATATACATATATACATGTATAAATATAAATATACTTATATATATAATATATATATAATATATATACATCTTCACATATTTGAATAACAATTTGAATAATTTGGACAATAATTTGAATTCAAATTTGAATAATTTGAGGGAGGAGGAGTTAAGATGGCGGAGGAGTAGGGGACCCCTTTTTCATTCGGTCCCCTGAGACGAGCTGGATAGGTACCACACCAGCCTGAACATCCACGGAATCAGTCTGAGATGAAGGAAGATACATCTGGATCTCTACAAATGAACATCTCCAGTGCTGAGTATTGAGGTACGAAGCAGGGAGCCATGAAACCGCGCACAGATATCGGAAGATAAATGGAAGGAGAAGGGAGCTGCCGCATTCGGGAGCCGGGAAGCGGTAGCCACCTGCATGGGGGAGCAGGCAGACTCACGGACCGGCACCCGGGAGAGAGCAGACTGAGACCGTGAGCCGGGAGCGCGCGCCACCAGACTTCTCATGGAACTCCGGAATGCCGGTGTGCTCACTGGAAACAGACTGAGACCGGGAGCTCCAGGAGCACGCGGGGGGCAGCTGGCAGTGTTAGAAACACGAAGGACAGAGACACGCGGCCCTGGAAGTGAGGGCTGGGACGCCGGGTGTGGGGCGTACATCCCGGGACGCTGCAGGGTTGAGCAGCACCAACAGTAACAGAGTTAAAGTGGCCAGAAGATCAGTGGAGAACGGTCCACAAACCCTCTGTTCTGAGAGAGGCTGAGATTCGGCCGCTGCTGCTCTGTTCTCAGAAGAGGCACTGCAAACCACCAGGGAAAACCGCCAGAGAACAAAAGCCTGGAAATACCAGCTCACAGCGTGCCCATCACCATCCCCCCTCACAGGGGACATGGAGACTCTACCCAAATGGGTTGCCTGAGTATTGGCGCGGCAGGCCCCTCCCCCAGAAGGCAGGCTGAAAAATCAAGGAGCACACATCCCGGGGCGCCTGGGTGGTGCAGTCATTAAGCGCCTGTCTTCGGCGCAGGGCGTGATCCCGGCGTTCCCGGCGTTCCGGAAAGGAGTCCCTCATCGGGCTCCTCCGCTGGGAGCCTGCTTCTTCCTCTCCCACTCCCCTGCATGTGTTCCCGCTCTCGATAGTTGTCTCTCTGCCACATAAATAAATAAAATCTTTAAAGAAGAAGCCCACATCCCTAAGATCCCTATAAAACAAGGGCGCACGGCCTGTGTCCCAGTCAATAATTTGGGCTCTGGACAACCCTGCAACCTCTCCTCATCAGAATGATGAGAAGGAAAAGTGCCCCCCACAAAGAAAAGACAATGAGTCTGTGGCCTCTGCCACAGAACTAATGGATATGGATGTAACCAAATTATCAGAAATGGATTTCAGAGTAACAATGGTCAAGATGATGTGTAGACTTGAAAAAAGTATTAGCGAAAATGTTAATGAGAATATAGAATCTCTAAGGGCGGAGATGTGAGCGAATCTGGCAGAAATTAAAAATTCTATGAGCCAAATGCAGGCAAAACTAGAGGCTCTGACATACAGGGTCACTGAGGCAGAGGAACATATTAGCAAATTGGAGGATGGGTTAGTAGAAGATAAAACGAAAATAGAAGCTGGACTTAAAAAAATCCACACCCACAAATGTAGGTTACGGGAGATTACTGACTCAATGAAATGATCCAATGTCAGAATCATCGGCATCCCCAAGGGGGTGGAGAAAAACAGAGGTCTAGAAGAGATATTTGAACAAATTGTAGCTGAAAACTTCCCTAATCTAGCGAAGGAAACAAACATTCGTGTCCAAGAGGCAGAGAGGACCCCTCCCAAGCTCAACCACGACAAACCTACGCCACGTCACGTCATAGTGCAATTCGCAAATATTAGATCCAAGGATACAGTATTGAGAGTGGCCAGGGCAAAGAAATTTCTCACGTACCAAGGCAAAGTTATCAGAATTACATCAGACCTGTCTACACAGATCTGGAATGAAAGAAAGGGTTGGGGGGGCATTTTTAAAGCTCTTTCAGAGAAAAACATGCAGCCAAGGATCCTTTATCCAGCAAGGCTGTCATTCAGAATTGATGGAGAAGTAAAAACCTTCCAGAATCGCCAGTCATTAACCAATTTCATAACCACGAAACCAGCCCTACAGGAGATATTAAGGGGGGTTCTATAAAGGTAAAAAGGCCCCAAGAGTGATACAGAACAGAAAGTCACAACCGATGCAAACAACGACTTTACTGGCAACATGGCATCATTAAAATCATATCTCTCAGTATGCAGTCTCAATGTAAATGGCTTGAATGCTCCCATAAAAGGCCACAGGGTTCCAGATTGGATAAAAAGAAATGACCTATCCATTTGCTGTCTACAAGAGACTCATTTTGAACCCAAAGATACATTCAGACTGACAGTAAAGGGATGGAGTACCATCTTTCACCAAATGGACCTGAAAAGAAAGCTGGGGTAGCAATTCTTATATCAGATAGATTGGATTTTAAACTAAAGACACAGAAGGGCACTATATTATTCTTAAAGGACGTATCCAACAAGTGGATACGACGATTACAAATATATATGCCCCCAACATGGGAGCAGCAAGATACACAAGCCAACTCTTAACCAGAATAAAGAGACATATAGATAAAAATACATTTATAGTAAGGGACCTCAACACTCCACTATCAGAAATAGACAGAACACCCTGGCAAAAACTAAGCAAAGAATCAAAGGCTTTGAATACCATACTCAACGAGTTGGACCTCATAGATATATATAGAACACTACACCCCAGAACCAAAGAATACGCATTCTATTCTAATGTCCATGGAACATTCTCAAGAATAGACCATGTTCTGGGACACAAAACAGGTCTCAACCGATACCAAAAGATTGAAATTATACCCTGCATAGTCTCAGACCACAATGCTCTGAAATTGGAACTCAACCACAAGGAAAAATTTGGAAGAAACTCAAACACTTGGAGACTAAGAACCATCCTGCTCAGGAATGACTTGATAAACCAGGAAATCAAAAATCAATTTAAACAATTTATGGAGACCAATGAGAATGAAAACACAATGGTCCAAAACCTATGGGATACTGCAAAGGCAGTCCTAAGGGGGAAATACATAGCCATCCAAGCCTCAATCAAAAGAATAGAAAAATCTAAAATGCAGTTTTTATATTCTCACCTCAAGAAGCTGGAACAGCAACAGAGGGACAGACCTAATCCATGCACGAGGAAGCAGTTGACCAAGATGAGAGCAGTAATCAATGAATTAGAAACCAGAAGTACAGTAGAACAGATCAACAGAACTAGAAGCTGGTTCTTTGAGAGAATCAATAAAATTGACAGACCACTGGCAAGACTTATCCAAGAGAAAAGAGAAAGCACCCAAATTAATAAAATTATGAATGAAAAAGGAGAGGTCACAACCAACACCAATGAAATTGGAAGGATTATTAGAAACTTTTATCAATAGCTATATGCCAATAAATTAAGCAATCTGGAGGAGATGGAGGCCTTCCTGGAAACCTATAAACTACCAAGACTGATACAGGAAGAAATTGATTTCTTAAACAGGCCAATTAATTATGAAGAGATTGAATCAGTGATAAACAACCTTCCAAATAACAAAACTCCAGGCCCGGATGGTTTTCCTCGGTAATTCTACCAAACATTCAAAGAAGAAATAATACCTATTCTCCTAAAGCTATTTCAAAAAATAGAAACAGAAGGAAAGCTACGAAACTCATTCTATGAGGCCAATATTTCCTTGATTCCCAAACCAAGCAAAGACCCCATCAAAAAGGAGAATTACAGACCGATTTCCCTAATGAATATGGACACCAAAATCCTCAACAAGATCTTGGCTAGTAGAATCCAACAGTACATTAAAAGGATTATCCATCATGACCAAGTGGGACTCATACCTGGGATGCAAGCGTGGTTCAACATTCCAAATTGATCAGCGTGATACATCATATCAACAAGAAAAGTCTCAGGAACCATATGATCCTCTCAATTGATGCAGAAAAAGCATTTGACAAAATAAAGCATCCTTTCCTGATTAAAACCCTTCAGAGTGTAGGAATAGAGGGTACATTTCTCAATCTCATAAAAGCCATCTTTGAAAAATCTACAGCAAATAATATTATCAATGGGGAAAAGCTGGAAGCCTTTCCCTTAAGATCAGGAGCACGACAAGGATGCCCACTCTTGCCAATATTATTCAACATAGTACTAGAAGTCCTTGCAACAGCAATCAGACCACAAAAAGGGATAAAAGGTATCCAAATCGGCAAAGAAGAAGTTAAACTGTCTCTTCGCAGATGACATGATACTCTATATGGAAAACCCAAAAGAATCCACTCCCAAACTATTAGAAGTTATAGAGCAATTCAGTAATGTGACAGGATACAAAATCAATGCTCAGAAATCAGTTGCATTTCTATACACAAATAATGAGACTGAAGAAAGAGAAATTAGGGAATCCATCCCATTTACAATAGCACCAAAAACTATATGTTACCTTGGAATTAACTTAACCGGAGACATAAAGGACCTATATTCTAGAAACTATAAATCACTCTTGAAAGACATTGAAGAAGACATAAAAAGATGGAAAAATATTCCATGCTCATGGATCATGCTACCCAGAGCAATCTACACTTTCAATGCTCTCCCAATCAAAATACTGAGGACATTTTTCAAAGAAGTGGAATAAATAGTCCTTAAATTTGTATGGAAACAGAAAAGTCCCTGAATCTCCAAGGAACTGTTGAAAAGGAAAAACAAAGCTGGGGACATCACAATGCTGGATTTCAAGCTGTACTACAAAGCTGTGATCACAAAGACAGCATGGTACTGGCACAAAAACAGACGCATAGACCAATGGAACAGAATAGAGAATCCAGAAATGGACCCTCGGCTCTTTGGGCAACTAATCTTTGATAAGGCAGGAAAAAACATCCGGTGGAAAAAAAAGACAGTCACTTCAATAAATGGTGCTGGGAAAATTGGACAGCTACATGCAAAAGAATGAAACTTGACCCATCTCTCTAACCATACACAAAAATAAACTCCAAAAGGATGAAAGACCTCGATGTGAGACAGGAATCCATCAAAATTCTAAAGGAGAACATAGGCAGCAACCTCTACGACATCGGCCAAAGCAACCTTTTTCATGACACATCTCGAAAGGCAAGAGAAACAAAAGATAAAATGAACTTGTGGGACTTCATCAAGATTAAAAGCTTCTGCACAGCCAAGGAAACAGTCAAAAAAACTGAGAGGCAGCCCACGGAATGGGAGAAGATATTTGAAAATGTTGCTACAGATAAAAGACTGGTATCCAAGATCTACAAAGAACTTCTCAAACTCAACACACAAGAAACAAATAAACAAATCAAAAAATGGGCAGAAGATATGAACAGACACTTTTCCAATGAAGACATACAAATGGCTAACAGACACATGAAAAAATGTTCAAAATCATTAGCCATCAAGGAAATTCAAATCAAAACCACACTGAGATACCACTTTACGCCAGTTAGAATGGCAAAAATAGACAAGGCAAGAAACAACAATTTTTGGAGAGGATGTGGAGAAAGGGGATCCCTCCTACATTGTTGGTGGGAATGCAAGTTGGTACAGCCACTCTGGAAAACAGTGTGGAGGTCCCTTAAAAAGTTAAAAATTGAGCTACCCTATGACCCAGCCATTGCACTACTGGGTGTTTGTCCCAAAGATACAGACGTAGTGAAGAGAAGGGCCATATGCACCCCAATGTTCATAGCAGCATTGTCCACAATAGCTAAATCGTGGAAGGAGCCAAGATGCCCTTCAACAGATGACTGGATTAAGAAGTTGTGGTCCATATGTACAGTGGAATATTACTCAGCTATCAGAAAGAACGAGTTCTCAACATTTGCTGCAACATGGACGGCACTGGAGGAGATAATGCTAAGTGAAATAAGTCAAGAAGAGAAATACAATTATCATATGATTTCTCTCATCAATGGAACATAAGAACTAGGATGATTGGTAGGGGAAGAAAGGGATAAAGAAAGGGGGATAATCAGAAGGGGGAGTGAAACATAAGAGACTATGGACTATGAGAAACAAACTGAGGGCCTCAGAGGGGAGGGCGGTGGGGAAATGGGATACACCGGTGATGGGTAGTAAGGAGGGCACGTATTGCATGGTGCACTGGGTGTTATATGCAACTAATGAATCATGGAACTTTACATAGGAAACCGGGGATGTACTGTATGGTGACTAACATAATATAATAAAAAATCATTAAAAAAAACAAAACAAAAACAAAACAAAAAAACCAAAATTGAATAAATTGAATAATAATTAAGGAAATGTTATGTCCAAAATAAAACAATTTTATTGAAATTACATATTTCCATGTCATCATCTGGCATGTTTAACCTTAATAAACACTACATTAGATGACCAATGCCAGCTCAGAAAAGGATTCACCCTATATGAATTTGATGTTAGCATGTCTACTGTCAGATAGTTCTTCACAAACTAATCTTTTGCCAGTTAAGCTAACTCAACCTGACAGTTGTATATATATATTTGAATACATACACACACCCATATATATAAATATATACATACACATAGAAATATTTTTCAAAAGTATAAATATGACTGTTCTTGACTCCTTTGTCAAATATTAGTTGACCATATATGTTTGGGTTTATTTCTGGACTCTTGATTCTGTTTTATTGTTCTATTTGTCTGTGATTATGCCAGTTCCATAGTGTTGTGATGATGATGGCTTTATAATATAGCTTGAAATCAGGAAATGTGATATCGCCTGTTTTGTCAATGGTGAAAAGACGGCCTCTTCAATAAATGGTGCTCTAATAACTGTATGTTGACATATAAAAGAATTAAACTGGACCCATATCTTACACCACTCTCAACAATTAACTCAAAATAGACTCAAGAGTTGTATGTAAGACCTGAACCATGAAACTCCTAGAAAACAACATAGGAACAAGTTTCCTTGACATTGGTCTTGGTAATGATTTTTTGGATATGACACAAAAAGCACAGGCAACAAAATCAAAAATAAACAAATGGGACTACATCAAACTAAAAAAGCTTCTGCACAACAAATAAACCATCAACAAAGTGAAAAGATGACCTATGGAATTGAAAAAGTATTTGCAAGCCATATATATGATAAAATGTTAATAGTCAAAGTATATAAGAGAACTCGTATAACCCAATAACAAGAAAACAAATAGCCTGATTAAAAAATGGGTGCAGGACCTGAATAGACATTTTCCCAAAGAATATATACAAAAGCACTGACAGGTACATGGAAAAAGGTTCAATATCATTAGTCACTAGGGAAACACAAATTAAAACCACAATGAGATACAACTTCATACCTGTTAGAATGACCATTATCAAAAAATGTCAAGAAATAACAAATGCTGGCATGGTTACAGAGAAAAGGGACCCTTATGCATCATGTATATTTTTCAATTAGTTGTGCCAACCTAGGTATCTAGTGACAGACTGATGGTTGATTCATATGGGAATCCATTTTGTTTTCAAGCTATTCCCTTTGATTATGATAAGTGATAATAAAAACATAAAACTTGTAAAAAATAGTATAAATATGAGCACTTAAGTCAACATCAGAAGATATACCTATATATCTATGCCTACATGTCTATTTATCTAATATGTATATAAATAATGTATATTCTCATGGCAACTTGAGTGCCTGTGTCCTGTTCTAGAGGAGCTGATCATTTTTCTAAAGATAAATTTAAATATTTCCCCCCAAAATGTTCTATATGGATTGACTTGAACCAGATATGATGCAGAATTCTATTTTAAAAGTCACTTGTGCATATCAAGATTCCTTATCTTTTATGTCACATTATTCATGAAAAGTAAAGTAGGGGTGCCTGGCTGGTTCATTTGGAAAAGCATGCAACTCTTGATCTCAGGATCATGAGTTTGGGCTCCACATTGGGTATAGAGATTACTTAAAACTTACTAAATAAATAAACTTTTTAAAAAAGTGAAGCAATTCAATGAGTTAGTAAACACATTTCAGGTATATTTATGTTGAAATTTGCGCTTCATTCTTAGAGATGGCTTAAATACTTTAGCGTGGTTCCTAATAAAAATAAGTGAATTAGATTAAAGTCTCTAGTTAATAGGGTTGATAGCAATTGCTGCTACAATTCCTAAATAATTCTGGTGATAATACAAATCAAGTTAAATACAAAATGTGGTAGAGCATTCAGTTAGTTTAATAATCCAGCGGTTGAGTTTAGAATAATTATGCTATGAAATGCAACTTGCTCAATATTAGGTTTCTTAATTTTATATTAGTTAAGTGTGCTTCCACTTCTTGGCAGTTTGCCAAAATCACAAACAATTTTGATCAGAGAAAAATGTCTTTTTCAGAAGTTAAAATCAGGGGTGCCTGGGTGGCACAGCAGTTAAGCGTCTGCCTTCGGCTCAGGGCATGATCCCGGCATTATGGGATCGAGGCCCACATCAGGCTCCCCCGCTATGAGCCTGCTTCTTCCTCTCCCACTCCCCCTGCTTGCGTTCCCTCTCTCGCTGGCTGTCTCTATCTCTGTCAAATAAATAAATAAAATCTTTAAAAAACAAAAAAGAAGTTAAAATCAGTACTTACTAGATGTTTACCAGTCTACTATCATTGATAGGGTTTTACTATATTTAAAAAATATATACCTTAGTGTTGTCCAATCTTTGAGAAATTATGATTTTATTAGAATTATTAGAATTATAATTCAACAGTCAAAACATAACTTCAAAGTCTAGATTCTTGGAATTGAGAATGGTAGAGTAGTAAGAGGGTCTTATGTTTGCCTCATCCCTTAACACAGCTAAAAAAGTATCAAATCATTCTGAACACCCAAGAAATTGATCTGAGGACGGAGAGAACAAACTGCCCAAATAGAGGGAGACAAAAGGACACATCATGGAAGGTAGTAGGTGTGGAGACATGATTTAGAGGAAAAAAGTATTGTGGGTCCTGCAAAGGGATGGGGTTCCTGATAATGGAGAGAAGAGGGGAGAGAGCAGCATACAGGGGATTGTACAAGAGAAACATTTCCTCAAAACTATTGACTGGGAAAAAGAGATGGGCTTATTTTCATGAGTTTTTACAGCCAGTGGAGCTCAAATATGAGTTTTAGAAATCTGCACCATGGTCAGTATGGAGAATGGTGGGCAGAGTGACGCTCCTGTGGAGAAGGAGGGCAGAGGTTACGGAACCAATGGCACCATCTGAGGATCCCCTGGGAAGCAAAGGGGGACATTTTCCTCTTCTTGGACTGCATCTGGGAGAGGTGGCATGCCTCACAGGGGACCAAAGAGCTGAAGAGCTGGTGGGTGGCATACCATTGCCCTGCTCCTTAGCATGGGGGCAGAGATACCTGCTGAGAGCAGCTAACCTGGATGCTGCCTTTTGCTGTGCATTTTCTAAACTCCAACCCCCTGTGCATTTGGTATGATGACCTTCTTGACAAACCAGCACCAGCATGGCAACATCCTCCCCCAGAAGACCAGAATTGGTCTGTGCTGCTTCAGGTCCCTAAAGTTGGGAGTTTTGAAACTCAGTCAGCATGTCTGAGATAAAACACAGGTACACTGCACTGCTGGGTAGGTAGACGGCTGGACACTGATGGGGTGAAGGCAGGGGTCTGAGGGATGCCTGAGACACATGAGGGGATTCTTCAGTCTTCAGTGAGGGCTCCTAGGACAACATCAGGCATGAATTCCCCTCTCTGGGGATGAGGAAAAGGGCTGGCACCATTTTTCTCCCCTGTACATCAGCATGTACCATCTTCAGTAGGTAGAACAGTGCCAATAGTGGGGGCCTCAGCAGCTCACATCAACCCCAAGCCCCTGAAATCTGCAGGTGCTTCTTTACTAGGGAAAGTGTGCCCGAGACACAGAACAGTGGTTCTCTCCCCAAGAAGACCAGAACAAACCCCCCCACACACACTGAGTATACTGACCATAGAGTATTGCAAAACTTCAGCTTTAGAGGTAATAGGATTTGGCCTCTTTTAACAGGCAGACCAGAGCATACCTTTCTAAAACTGGCTACACTCTGGCCAAGGTCAATACACTCCCCACTGCAGGCAAGGCAAACCTCTGAAGAGGACTGAACTGAGGGAAAGTGCAGCCAAAACACAACAGCAGAATGCACATACCATACACCAGAAACACTTTCTAAAATGTCAGACCCTGGATAATATACAACCTCTTCTCAATAAAGCCATTAGCCATTTTCATAGCCCAGAGAAAAATACAGAGACCTAGACAAAATACCAAGATTGAGTAATTCATCCCAAAAGAAAGAACAAACAAAAGTCACAGCCAGGGGCCTAATCAAAGCAGATATAAGTAATGTGCCTGATCCAGATATAAAACAACAGTAATAAGGTTCCTAGTTGGGCTTGAGAAAAACATAAAATACACCAGGGAGTCAGTCCCTTAACAAAGAGATAAATGTAAAAACTAGTCAGGCTGAAATGAAAATTGCTAAAACTGAGATGCAAAACCAACTGGTGTAATGAATACAAGGATGGAAGAAGCAGAGGAATGAATAAGTGATATGGGAGATAAAATTTTGGAAAACAATGAAGCTGAAAAGAAGGAAAGAAAAATGTGAGATCACAAATGTAGACTTAGGGAATTCATCAACTCCATAAAGCATAATAACATTCATATCATAGAAGTCCCAGAAGAAGAGAGGGAAAAGGGGGCAGGAGGTTTATTAGAGTAATTATAGCTGAAAACTTCCCGAATCTGGGGAAGAAAACAAACATCTAAATCCAGGAGGCACAGAGAATGCCCATCAAAATTATAGACCTTATAGACAATATAGACATTGTGAAAATGTCTATAATACCCAAAGCAATCTACTCACTTAATACAATCTCTATCAAAATACCAACAGCATTTTTCACAAAAGACCCCAAATAGTCAAAGCAATCTTGAAAAAAGAAAGCAAAGTTGGAGGCATCACAATTCCAGCCTTAAAGCTATATTACAAAGCTGTAGTCATCAAGACGGTATGGTGTTGGCACATAGACAGACAGAGATTGGTGGAACAGAATAGAAAATTCAGAAATGAACCCACAACTATATAGTCAACTAATCATCAACAAAGCAAGAAAGACTGTCCAATGGAAAAATGACAGTCTCTTCAACAAATGGTGCTGGGAAAACTGGACAGCAACATGCAGAAGAATGAAACTGGACCACTTTCTTACACCATACACAAAAATAAATTCAAAATGGATGAAAGACCTAAATGTGAGACAGGAAACCATCAAAATTCTAGAGGAGAACACAGGCAGCATCCTCTTTTTTTTTTAATTAAAAAAATAAAGATTTATTTATTTAGGAGAGAGAGAGACAGAGAGAGAGAGCATAAGCAGGGGGAGGGGCAGAGGGACAGAAATTCAAGCAGTGTCCCTGCTGAGTGGGGAACTATTCATGTCTTATGCCCTTTTCTTAACTAGGTTATTGGAGTTTTTTGGAGTGTTGAGTTTGATAAGTTCTTTATAGATTTTGGATACCAACCCTTTATCAGATATGTCACTTGCAAATATCTTCTCCCATTCTGTAGGTTGTCTTTTAGGTTTGTTGATTGTTTCCCTCACTGTGAGGAAGCTTTTTATCTTGATGAAGTCCAAAGAGTTCATTTTTGCTTTTGTTGCCCTCGTCTCTGGCGAGATTTCTAATAGGAACCTATCAAGGACTGAGTTCAAGAAGATTGCTGCCTGTGTTCTCATCTAGGACTTTGATGGCTCCTGTCTCACATTTAGGTCTTTCATCCATTTTGAATCTATTTTTATGTATGGTTTAAGAGATGGTCCAGTTTCATTCTTCTGCATGCTGTTGTCCAGTTTTCCCAGCACCATGTGATGAAGAGAGTATCTTTTTTATTCCATTGGATGTTTTTCCTGCTTTGTTGAAGATTAGTTGACTACATAGTTGTGGATCCATTTCTGCATTTTCTCTTCTTTTTCATTGATCTATGTGTATGTTTTTGTGCCAGTACCATACTGTCTTGATCACTACAGCTTTGTAATATACCTTGAAGTCAAGAATTTTGATTCCTTCAACTTTGCTTTTCTTTTTCAAGACTGCTTTGGATATTTGGGATGAAATAAATAGGCATACAAATCAGCAACAAAGAAGTCAAACTTTCCCTATTCACAGATTACATGATACTCTGTAGAACACCCAAAAGACTCCATCAAATGTGAAGTGTTGATAGGGATTGTATTGGATAGTATAGACATTTTAACAATATTTGTTCTTCCAGTCCATGAGCATGGAATGTTTTTCTTTTTTTCATTTCTTCGTGTCATCTTCAATTTCTTTCATAAGTATTCTATAGTTTTCAGAATATAGATCTTTTATCTCTTTGGTAATGTTTATTCCTAGGTATCATGGTTTGGTGCAATTGTAAATGAGATCAATTCCTTTTCTTTTCTTTTTCTTTTCTTCTTTCTTTCTTTCTTTCTTTCTTTCTTTCTTTCTTTCTTTCTTTCTTCCTGCTACTTCATTACTGGTGTATAGAAATTCAACAGATTTCTAGGGGCACCTGGATGGCTCAGTCAGGTGAGCATCCAGCTCTTGGTTTTTGCCCAGATCATGTTCTCATGGGATGTGGAATAGAGCCCTGGTCAGGCTCTGTGCTCAGCAGGGAGTCTGCTTGAAGTTTCTCTCCCTCTGCCCCCCTCCCTATACTCTCTCTCTCTCTAAAATAAGTAATTAAATCTTTAAAAAAATAAATGCAACAGATTTCTATAGGTTGGATTTTTATCTTGTGACTTTACTGAAATCCTGTATCTGTTCTACCATTTTTTTTTTTTTGGTAGAGTCTTTCAGGTGTTCTACATAGAGTATTGTGTCATCTACAAATAGTGAAAGTTTGACATCCTCATTACTGATTTGGATGCATTTTCTTTTCTTTCTTTCTTTCTTTCTTTCTTTCTTTCTTTCTTTCTTTCTTTCTTTCCTTCCTTCCTTTTTTCTTTTCTTTCTTTCTTTCTTTCTTTCTTTCTTTCTTTCTTTCTTTCTTTCTTTCTTTCTTTCTTTCTTTCTTTCTTGGTCTGATTGCTGAAGTTAGGACTTCCTGTACTATGTTAAATAACAATGTTGAGAGTGAACTTCCCTGTCTTATTCCTAACCTTAGAGAAAAAGATCTCAGTTTTTCCCCGTTGAGGATGATATTAGCTGTAAGTAATTCAAATATGGCCTTTATGATGTTGAGGTATGTTCCTGCTATCTCTACTCTGTTGAGGAATTTTTATCAAGAATGGATACTATACTTTGTCAAATGTTATTTCTGCATCTATTGAGAGGATCCTATGGTTCTTATACTTTCATTTTTTAATGTGGTGTATGACATTGATTGATTTGTGAGTATTGAACCTCCCTTACCGCCCAGGAATAAATCCAACTTGATCATGATTCATAATTCTTTTAATGTACTGTTGGATTCGATTTGCTAATATTTTGTTGAGAATATTTGCATCCACATTCATCAGGGTTATTGTCCTGCAATTCTCCTATTTAGTGGGGTCTTTGTCTGGAATCAAGGTAATGCTGGCCTCATAGAATGAGTTTGGAAGTTTTTCTTCCATTTATATTTTTAGAACAGTTTCAGAAGAATAAGTATTAACTCTTTTAAAAAAAGATTCTATTTATTTGATAGAGAGCGAGCATGAGTGGGCGGAGGGGCAGAGAGACAAGCAGACTTCCTGCTGAGCATGGAGCCTGACATGGGGTGTGATCCCAGGACCCTGAGATCATGACCTGAGCTGAAGACAGACATTTAACTCACTGAGTTAACCAGGCACTCCAGCTATTAGCTCTTTATTAAATGTTTGGTAGAATTCCCTTGGGAAGCCATCTGGCCCTCGAGTTTTGTTTGTTGGCAGATTGTTGATTACTGATTCAATTTCTTTTCTAGTTATGGATCTGTTCAGGTTTTCTGTTTCTTCCTGTTTCAGTTTTGGTAGTTTGTATGTTTTTGGGAATTTATCCATTTCTTCCAGATTGCCCAATTTGTTGGCATATAATCCTTAATAATATTCTGTTATAATTGTATTTTGGTTTTTGGTTGCAACCTCTCCTCTTTCATTAATGATTTTATTTATTTGGGTCTTTCTCTTTTTATTTTCATATATATGGCTAGGGGTTTACCAATTTTATTGATTCTTTCAAAGAACCAGCTCCTGGTTTCATTGATCTGTTCTACTGTTTATTTTTGTTTCTTTTGGTTTTTCTTTTTTTTCTATATCGTTTATTTCTGTTCTTTATTATTTATCTTCTTCTGCTGGCTTTAGGCTTATTTGCTGTTTCTTTTCTAGATCCTTTAGGTATAAGATTAAGTTGTGTATTTGAGAATTTTCTTGTTTCTTGAGGTAGGCCTGTATTGCTATATATTTTCTTCTTATGACTGCTTTTGCTACATTCCAAAGGTTTTGGAATGTTGTGTTTTTATTTTCATTTGCTTCCATGTATTTTCATAAATTTCTTCTTTAATTTCCTGGTTAACCGATTCATTCTTTAGTAGGATGTTCTTTAACCTCCACATATTTGTGGTCTTTCCAAATTTTTTCTTGTTATTGGTTCAAGTTTCAAGTTTCATAACATTGTGGTCAGAAAGGATGCATGGTATGATTTCAATCTTTTTATACTTGTTAAGGCCTGATTTGTGACCCTGTATGCAATCTATTCTGGAGAATGTTCCATTTGCACTAGGAAAGTGTCTGTTTTGCTGCTTTAGGATAAAATGTTCTAAATATATCTGTGAAGTTCATCTGGTCCAGTGTGCCATTCAAAGCCATTGTTCCCTTGTTGATTTTCTGCTTAGATGGTCTGTCCATTTTATGTACATGTGGGGTTAAACGTCCCTACTACTATTGTATTGTTATCTGTGATTTACTTTATGTTAGCTATTAAGTGATTTGCATATTTGGATGCTACCACATTGGGGACATAAATATTAATAATTGTTAGATCTTCTTGTTGGACAGAACCCTTTGTTATGATATAGTGTCATTTATCTCTTGTTACAGTCTTTGGTTCAAACTTTAGTTTTTTCTGATAAGTATGGCTATTCTGGCTTTCTTTTGATGCCCATTAACATGATAGATGGTTCACCATCCCCTTAATTTCAATCTGCAGGTGACTTTAGGTCTAAAATGAATCTCTGTAGGTAACATACATATGCTTCTTGTTTTTTATCCATTCTGGTACCCTATATCTTTTGATTGGACCATTTAATCCATTTGCATTCAGAGTAATTTTTTTGATAGGTATTAACTTAATGCCATTGCATTACCTATAGATTTGGTGCTTCTGTTGATGTTCTCTGGTCCTTTCTATTCTTTGTTACTTTTGGTCTTTTTTTCCCCACTCAAGAGTCCCCTTTAAAATTTCTTTCAGGGCTGGTTTAGTGATCACAAAGTCCTTTAGTTTTTGTTTATTTGGGAAATGCTTTATCTCCCCTTCTAACCTTTCTTGATAATGTATTCTTTGCTGCATTTTTTTTTTCCATTCAGCACGCTGAATATATCATGCCACTTTCTTCTGGACTACCAAGTTTCTGTGGAGATATCTGCTGCTAACCTAATTTGTCTTCTCTTATAGGTTAGGAATTTCTTTCCTTTGTTCCATTCAGGATTCTTTCCTTATCTCTGTAATTCACAAATTTTACTGAGGTATGTCTTGATATTGGTCTGCTCTTGTTGATTTTGATGGGCATTCTCCATGCTTCCTAGATTTGGATGTTTGTTTCCTTCCCCTGATTAGGGAAGTTTTCAGCTATAATTTCCTGAAATAAACCTTCTGCCCCTTTTTCCCTATTATTCCTCTGGGGCTCCTATGATACAAATATTATTACACTTTATGTAGTCACTGAGTTCCCTAAATATACATTCTGTTCCATTATTTTGCTTTCCCCTTTTTTTCCATTACTTTCCGAAATTTTATCCTCTATATCAATTATTTGTTCCTCTGCCTCTTCCATCCTTCTGATCATTACATTCAGTCAGTTTTGCTTCATGGTTATAGCATTTTTTATTTCAGCTGGCTTGGATTTTAGGTATTTTATCTCTGTGTTAAAGGACTCCTTGTTTTTTCCTATGCTTTTCTCAAGCCCAGAGAGTATCCCTATGATTGTTGTATTAAATTCTAATTCAGGGGGCATCTGGGTGGCTCAGTCAGTTAAGTGTCTGCCTTTGGCTCAGGTCATGATCCCAGGGTCCTTGGATCAAGTCCTGCATCAGGTTCCTTGCTCAGCGGGGAGCATGCTTCTCCTTCTGCCTGCTGCTCCCTTTGCTTGTGCTCCCTCTCTCTCTCTCTGACAAATAATTAAATAGAATCTTTATTAAAAAATTCTAATTCTAGCATTGTACTTATATCTGTTTTGATTAGGTCCCTGGCTGTGACCTTTCCTTGTTCTTTCTTTTGAGATGAATTACTCCATCTTGGTATTTTGTCTAGGTCTCTGTCTTCTATGTGTTAGGAAAGCCTGTTATGTTTCTTGCTCCTGAGTATAATGGCTATTATTTTAAGAAGTGCTCATATACTGTCTAGGGCCTGGCACTTCAGGAAGAGTTTCTGGTATGCTGCATGCACTCTGTTGTTGTGTTTTGGCTGCTCCTTCCCTCAGGTCAGTCCTCAGCAGTTTCTCCTTGCCTGCAGTGGGGAGTGTTTGGACCTTGTCCATTGTGTGGTGAATTTTAAATGGGTGTGCTCTGGTTTTCTTGTTAAAAGAGGCTAGATCTTATTTCCCATAGAGCTTAATCTTTGCAGCACTCTGTGGTCAGTAGACATAAATGTGCAGGTGGATTCTGCTGATCTGGGGGAGCAGCAGACTGCTGCTCTGACTCTCAGGCACACTTGCCCTTGTAAAAAATAACCTGCTGAGCATGGGATTGGGCTTGCTGTACGTGGCTCAAGCCTCCACTGTGGGTGCTGTGCTGCTCACTGATATATGCCTGTGCTGATGGACAGGGGTAAAAATGGTGTCAGCCTGCTCTCTTATCCTTGCAGAGGCAAGTTGGCACCTGCTACTGTTCAGGAAGCCCTCATAGAAGATTGCACAATCTCCTGTCATTTATTCCAGGCTTTCCTCAGATCTCTGCTTTCACCCTGTCTGTGTCTGGACCATCTGCCCATCTGGCTGAATAGTGCACCTGTGTTTTATCTCAGACCTGCTGGTTGGGTTTCAAAACTCCAAATTTTATGGACCCCGTGTATCAAGGATGCACGCTGATCCTCTGGGGGAGGGTCTCATCATGAAGTGGTTGATACTGATTTGTTCCAGAAGCACAGATGCACATACACACAGGGGCTTGGAATTTATGGTAAAATGCAGTAAAAAGCTGGCATCCAGGTTAGGTGCCTTCAGCAGCTACCTCTACTCCTGTGTTAATAAACAGGGCAGTTCAACAGTGCCTGCTGGCTCTCTTGTCCCCTGAGAGGCAGTGACACCTGTCTCAAACTCACTCCAATGGGAAATGTCTCACCCATTGTGACCCAGGGGATTCTCAGTCCATGCTGTCCACTCCCAGGTCTCTGCCCTCCTTCTCCACAGGAACACCTCTATGCCCACCAAGCTCCACCCCAGTTATGGTGCAGACTTCTAAAACTTCAGACTTTGAGCTCCGCTGCTTGTAAAAACTTGCAATTGTCAACCCCCCATTTTTCCCGTCAACGGTTTTGGGGAAGTGCTTTTCTTGTGCAATGAACCATGGCTTGCTCTCTCTCTCTTCTTTCACTGATCAGGGCTCCTTCTCCCACCAGCACTGGTGTTTCTTTTATCCCCCAAATTACATCTCTGCAACTCCTATCTTGCACCATGTGGCCTCTTTTCTCCCTTTAGCTTGGCTATTTGTTTTCTCAGTCCTCAGATCGATTTCCTGGGTGTTCAGAATGACTTGATATTTATCCAGCTGTGTTCCAGGGAGGACGTAAGCATAAGGTCCTCCTCATACTCTGCCATCTTAACTCCTTCCCCCTCTATCTCTGCTTTAACCTTTATTATTTTCTTCTTTCTGCTGGATTTAGGTTTTGTTCCTTGATGTTTTTCTAGCTCCTTTAGGTGTAAGGTTAGGTTGTTTATTTGAGATTTTTCTTGCATCTTCAGGTAGGCTTGTAGTGCTATAAACTTCACTCTTAGAACTGCTTTTGTTACACCCCAGAGGTCTTAGACCCTTGTGTACTCATTTTCAGTTGTTGCCGTGTACTGTTTTACTTTTTCTTTTATTTCTCATTGGTGCATTCAGTGTTCAGTGGCATGCTATTTAACTTTCATGTATTTGTGTTCCTTTCGTATTTTTTTTCTTGTGGTTGATTTCTAGTTTCATAGCGTTGTGGTGAGAAAAGATGCAAGGTTTGACTTCAGTCTTTTTGAATTCATTGAGACTTGTTTTGTGGTCTAATGTGTCAACCATTCTAAAGAACGTTCCATATGCACTTGAAAAGAATATGTATTCTGTTTTGTTATGATTGAATGTCCTGAATATATATGTTAAATCCATCTGGTCCTGCATATCATTCAATGCCACTATTTCCTTTTTTTTTATAATAATATATTTTTATTATATTATGTAAGTCACCATACAGTACATCCCTGGTTTTTGATGTAAAGTTCAATGATTCATTAGTTGCGTATAACACCCAGTGCACAATGCCACTATTTCCTTATTGATTTTCTGTTTGGATGAATTGTACATTGATGTAAGTGGGGTGTTAATCTCCCCTATTATAATTGTATTATTATAGATTAGCTCCTTTATGTTTGTTATTAACTGTTTCATGTATTTGGGTTCTCCCTTGTTGGGTACATAAGTATTTACAATTTTATATTTTATTTTTGGATTTTCCCCCTTTATTATTATTAGTAGTAGTAGTACTGTATATAACCTTCTTTGTCTTTTTTTAATAGTCTTTGTTTTAAAGTCTATTTTGTATTTCTATTTTGGATTACCTTTTTCTTATAATGTTTTTTTATTATATTATGTTAGTCACCATACAGTACATCCCTGTTTTTTTTTAAATGATTTTTTTTTATTATATTATGTTAGTGACCATACAGTACATCCCTGGTTTCTGATGTAAAGCTCGATGATTCATTAGTTGCGTATAACACCCAGTGCACCATGCAATATGTGCTCTCCTTAATACCCATCACCAGCCTATCCCATTCTCCCAACCCCCTCCCCTCTGAAGCCCTCTGTTTCCCAGAGTCCATAGTCTCTCATGCTTCATTCCCCCTTCTGATTACCCCCCTTCTTTATCCCTATCTTCTCCTACCAATCTTCCTAGTTCTTATGTTCCATAGATGAGAGAAACCATATGATAATTGTCTTTCTCTGCTTGACTTATTTCACTTAGCATTATCTCCTCCAGTCCCATCCATGTTGCAGCAAATGTTGAGAAATCGTTTCTTGATGGCTAGGCAATATTCCATTGTATATACGGACCACATCTTCTTAATCCAGTCATCTGTTGAAGGGCATCTTGTCTCCTTCCATGATTTAGCTATTGTGGACAATGCTGCTATGAACATTGGGGTGCATATGGCCCTTCTCTTCACTACGTCTGTATCTTTGGGGTAAACACTCAGTAGTGCAATGGCTGGATCATAGGGTAGCTCAATTTTTAACTTTTTAAGGGACCTCCACACTGTTTCCCAGAGTGGCTGTACCAACTTGCATTCCCACCAACAATGTAGGAGGGATCCCCTTTCTCCACATACTCTCCAGCAATTGTTGTTTCTTGCCTTGTCAATTTTTGCCATTCTAACTGGCGTAAGGTGGTATCTTAGTGTGGTTTTGATTTGAATTTCCCTGATGGCTAATGATTTTGAACATTTTTTCATGTGTCTGTTAACCATTTGTATGTCATCATTGGAAAGGAGTCTGTTCATATCTTCTGCCCATTTTATGATTTGTTTATTTGTTTCTCACATATTGAGTTTGAGAAGTTCTTTGTAGATCTTGGATACAAGTCTTTTATCTGTAGTGTCGTTTTCAAATATCTTCTCCCATTCCGTGGGCTGCCTCTTAGTTTTTTTGACTGTTTCCTTGGCTGTGCAGAAGCTTTTGATCTTGATGAAGTCCCATAAATTCATTTTATCTTTTGTTTCTCTTGCCTTTGGAGATGTGTCATGAAAAAGGTTGCTTTGGCCAATGTCGTAGAGGTTACTGCCTATGTTCTCCTCTAGGATTTTGATGGATTTCTGTCTCACATCGAGGTCTTTCATCCATTTGGATTACTTTTAACATCCATTTTCATGATAAATGTTTCTCCATCCCGGGGCACCTTTGTTGCTCAGTCGTTAAGCGTCTGCATTTGGCTCAGGGTGTGATCCCAGAGTCCTGGGATCAAGCCCCACATCAGGCTTCTCCACTGGGAGACTGCTTCTTCCTCTCCCATTCCCCCTGCTTGTGTTCCCTCTCTCGTTGGCTGTCTCTCTCTCTGTCAAATTAATAAATAAAAATCTTTAAAAAATGTTTCTCTATCCCTTCCCTTTCAATCTTTAGGTATCTTTAAGTCAGAAGTGAGTCTCTTGTAAGCAGCATATAGATGGTTCTTGTTTTTTTTTAACCCGTCCATCACTGTATGTCTTTTGATTGGAGCATTTAGTCCATTGCATCCAAAGTCACTATTGATAGGTATGTATTTATTGACAATTTATTACTTGTTTTGTGATTGTTTCTATAATATTTCTCTGATCCTTTTTTCTCTTGCTCTCTCTCATGTTTTGCTTGTTTTCTTTAGTGATATACTTGGATTCCTTTCTCTTTATTCTTTGCTTATCTCTTAATGGTTTCGATTTGTGGTTACCCTTATGTTTGTATATAACATCTACTGCATATCATAGTCTATTTTACGTTTATGGTTGATTAACTTTGAACCCATTCTTTACTCCTCTCCTCCCCATGTTTTAAGTAGATAATATCATGTTTTACATTCTTTTATTCTGTGAATCCTTTGACTGATTTTTATAGATAATCTTATTTTTCATACTGTTGATTATATTTTTCCCTTCCCTGACTGCCTGCGTTTTGTCAGAGGAAAAAGAAACAAATTGTTCCTAGCGTTGTAATCCAATGAAGTAGGGAAAAAGAAATTTAAATAAGAAGAAGAACCCTATGGACAAATACCATTGTTCTACTAATAAGGCTTTGCTAAATTTCAATAGATAATGTTAAAAAAAGTGTGATATCTTAAACCCTGTGCATAGCACCACTATTAATGTTTTAATGTATGTTTATTTTTTCATAAGAGAGCTAATGTTTTCTTAAACACATGACTCTCCTTTCCCTAATATAGTTTTAAAGTAAGGAGGAACATAGTGACTTGAAGGTTATTGTGAAATATATGACTAACAGCTCAGGTCATTTTACATGGAATACATTTTCTATTGTTTTCCCTTGACAGTGCTACAGATGAAACCTGAAAGCAATGTTCTAGAAATAGTGCATACAATCTAAATGTTACTACAATATTGAATATTTAGGAAACAGTTAGTGGTCTCTCCAGTAGTTTATTGGAATTAAAGTACAATTATTATAGTTCCCATTGTATTTGTATTGAGAATATTAGATTTCTTTCCCTACTGTTTTCTAAAATAGCCATAACTCTGCAGTTTTGTCCGTTTGAAACTATGTTTTTGTATTTCTCTTGCTCAAAGTTGTAACAGTAAGAGTAAGAAAAAGCTGATTTTTCTTATTAAGTTGGTTTGGATAAATCAAGTATGGGTAAAGCTCAGAAATAAAATTTTAGTCTTTTCCCCTGCAGTCCTTGATCTACACAGTAAATAACTTTTTAAAGTCAGTTTTAGAATACAATCTCTTTGAAACTATTTTTATTTATTTTTTAGTTTCTTTTAAGTTTTCATTTAAATTCCAGTTAGTTAACATAACAGTATAATATTAGTTTTAGGTATACAATTTAGTGATTCAACACATACAGTACCCAGTGCTCATCACAAGTGCACTCCCTAATCCCCATAACCTATTTAACCCCTCTCCCCACCCACCTCCCCTCTGGTAATCATCAGTTTGTTCTCTATAGTTAAAGTCTTTTCTTGGTTTGTCCCCCCTCTTTTTTTCACTATGATTGTTCTGTTTCTTAAATTCTACATATGAGTGAAATTATATGGTATTTATCTTTCTCTGGGTGACTTATTTTGCTTAGCATAATACTCTGTAGCTCCACCCATGTCATTGCAAATAACAAGATTTCATTCTTTGTTATGGCTGAGTAATAATCCATTATATATACCTCATCTTCTTTATCCATTCATCAGTCAATGGACATTTGGGCTGTTTCCATAATTTGACTATTGTAGATAGTGCTGCTGTAAATGTTGGGGTGCATGTATCCCTTTGAATTATTATTATTATTATTATTATTATTATTATTATTATTATTATATTATTTATTCCTTGGGTAAATACCTGGTAATGTGATTTCTGGATAATAAGATTGTTCTATTTTTAACTTTTTTAGGAAACTCCATACTGTTTTCCAGAGTGGCTGCACCAGTTTGCATTCCTACCAACAGTGCAGGAGTGTCTTTGCAACTATTTTTAGTACTTACTGGCACTGTATGCATTTTCTGGGCAAGTACACCAGATTTATAACTCTGGAAGTGCTGTTATTTATTACCTTCCAATGTGCGATGAAGGGGTGACCTGCACATGAATAAGTCAAAAATGTTAAAATTTCGTTCAATAGTTTGTTTTCTGGGACAATAGACAAAAAATAACTTTTGATTTGGCAAAGACTATACTTCACTCATTTTTTTTCAAAAGCAAGTATACTTCTCTTTGAAGTTTCATATCCAACACCAACCTTTTCTTCTTTGACTTTATAAATCCCTGCTAAGAATTAAAGTCTCAGATGAAATTGACATCTTGCTTATTTCAGCAGTTTTCATCCTGTTTGGAAACACTAAGCTTATTCTTGAATTAAGAAGAAATATTTTTAACAAGTGAAATTATGTTTTTTGCATTACATGAGGTTATTAAAAAGCCCACAATTTTGGAAAGATTTATTTATTTATTTATTTATTTATTTATTTATTTATTTATTTATTTATTTTAGAGAGAGAGAGAGAGAGAGAGAGAGACAGTGGGGGAGAGGGGCATGATCTGAGCCAAAATCTAGTTGGATGCTTAACTAACTGAGCTACCTAGTCACCCTCACAATTTTTTTTTTAACTTGAACTGGAATGTGCTATTTTTTGTACTTGAGATCAATGTCATTTAAGATATCAGAATCCAGGGGGTGCCTGAGTGGCACAGCGGTTAAGCGTCTGCCTTCAGCTCAGGGCGTGATCCTGGCATTATGGGATCGAGCCCCACATCAGGCTCCTCCGCTATGAGCCTGCTTCTTCCTCTTCCACTCCCCCTGCTTGTGTTCCCTCTCTCGCTGGCTGTCTCTATCTCTGTCAAATAAATAAATAAAATCTTTAAAAAAAAAAGATATCAGAATCCAAAATCAACACAAAATGTGTTTCATCCAATTCATATAATATGTTGTTTTCCTTTGAGATTTTGTTTTCTATTTTTTATTTGTACATATGTATGTTTAAAAGATGTACAGTTTTGAATTTTATAAATAATGCACTGGCCACTTACAACACAGTATTTATCATCATTTCTTCTGAAAATAAATATTTACTAGTAGATTGTAAATTTTTACCAGAGATTGACACTTTAGCTTGCTATATCCATAATAGGAAAAAAAAAAGTTGTTTTAGGCGTACCTGGGTGGCTTGGTCGGTTAATCAGCAGACTCTGGATTTTGGCTCAGGTCATGATCTCAGGGTCTTGGAACTGAGCCCCGAGTCAGGCTCTGTGCTCAGTGAGGAGTCTCCTTGAGGATTGTCTTTCTCCCTCTCCTTTTGCCCCTCCCCCCACTCTCTCTCCATCTCTGTTTTATAAAATAATTTTGAAGTTGTTTTCTGCAGAATTTTATTGTTGACTTCATTTTTTTCTTTTATAGTGTATTAAGGCTTAAGTAAATTAATGAGAGAAACACATATGAATGATATTTAGTGTCCTCAGCAAAAGATGAACACTTAGGAAAGTTACCTGAGGTTTTTCTCAGGGAAAGTTTGTCCCTGTAAACAAGGGTAAATAATTTTATATAGGTTTAGAATTTAGGATACTACAAGTTAAGTATTGCAAACTTTTTACTTTTTTCTGTTAACGTTTGTGAGGTGATGAATTAAGGAGCCTTGTGTCTTTATTTGCCTTTTCACTTTTCCCACTATTCTCAAGTCATGGTCTAACATATGGCAGAAAGCTTCAGTTTGTTTTCATTTCTCACATGGGTTTGAATGTCAATTGAATAACTGCCATCAGGGTAGCACTAATGATGGATCCATATGTTAATCATTTTTTTATTCCTAAAGGAGAGAAGACAGAGGAACCACCTTGGAATAATCATCCAATAATGATAATGAGCTCATGTTGGCACCACACTTGGGCATTAAACTTAGATATCTGGCCAGAACCTTGTTGAAAATTATGCCTTGCATATGGGCAACTCTTCTTCAATTCCTTGGACAGTATGAAATTTAAATATATAAATCAGAAAATCATTCATAGAGTTGTAAATATCTAGGGGAGGTTCACATGTAATCACCTAATTGAACATAAATTTTTGTTAAAGAAAAATATTATAATATCTTAGAACAGTATAGTCCAAGAGAATTTCATACAGTAATGGAAATGTATACTTGTGCTGTCCAATGCACTAGCCACTACACACATACAGGTATGAAAACTTAAAATGTGGCTAGTGAGACTAAGGAAGTAATATTTAGATTTTATCTAATTTTAATTAATTAAAATTTATATTTAAATACTTGCACCTACTCACTGCCATATTGGACAGAACAATTGTAGAAGACAGAGGGCAATATGGACGTTACCTATTATCTGGTATGTATATCCTATTATCATCTTAAAATTTGAAAAATATTTTAAGAATCATGTCACCTCACATAAAATAATTAAAAGACAATGAAGATGCTCTTCTTGGATTTTTCAGCTGTACAAACTTGCCTTCATCTGCTTGAGAAAGCAAAGGCCAATTCAAAATTCACGCCAATGCATAAGACTAAACTGAACAAATAAAAACTATACAAACATAAATACATAAACTTAAAAATTAAAACTAGCAAATTATTTTTCTCAGATGTATTATAGTCATGAATTACATAATTGGGTGTGAAACTAAAAGCTTAAGAGTATTTACTTGTTCTTTTTACACTATAATATATATGCTAGTTTTTCCTTATATAACTTCTAATAATACTTTATATTCTTCCTCTATTGCTCTTGTTAAAAGTGTAATTATTCTCTAATTAATATAAATGTTAGTATCAATAACATGATTAAATGCTTAGATTGCCATCAATTTTTTTCTCATCTTAGCCAAAATTTAATTTTTATTACATTTGTAAAATATGTTTACTCAGTACCATATTCCCAATGCCTATAAGAATGTTGTGACTGTATTAACCACTAAATATTGTGTTTGCCAAAAATCCGCAAAATACTATTAAGTGCCATGGAGTTTTATAAAGTGCAATTTAGAAACTATTTTTTCTACCCATAGATGAGACATTTTAGGTTTGAGCCTTACTAAAAGTCTTTTGAAATATCTTTACAAAAACAAAATTATCACTCAAACATCAGCTGAGTTTATTTAGATCAAATTATAATATGAAATTTTGTATTTGACCTTATGGTCATAAAATTATATTTTTTCTTAAACTATGCAATTGAAGAATAGTTGATAACTTTTGCACTTGTAAATAGATATGACATGGAAAATGTTTCCTTTGCTAAACACTTCATTCAAAAGAAAGGCAAATTATTTATTGGCTTACATGAATAAAATATTAATAAAATGCTCATCATAGTTATGTGAATTTAAAATAAGATTACCAATACACGTGGATTATGGAATTTGATTTTTAAAAAAATTCTCATTGAAGCAGATCGAGGAAAGAGGAATATGGCAGCAGAGTAGGAGGACCCAAACTGATACTATTTCTGAAATGCCACCTTAAATTTAATAATAAATGTCTAATTCTTCTACTGAGATATATTATGGTTCCAGATTTGAATAAAAAGGTAAGTGAATCTGAGCATAAAAAAATCCAAAACTTTGCAGAATTATCTTCAAGCAGTTCAAGAGGAAAAAGATAAATGTATTTGAGTATTATACAAAATCATATATAGACAATTATAACACTTTGGTAATTAAAAATATAACCATATAATCTCACCACATAGTCTAGTGAATGCATGTTAAATACTTTACAATTTTACATTAATTGATCTTCCCCCTTGGAGGCTTAGGAGGAAGCCAGAACCAGAGAAGACATTTTTAGAAATTCCTATACTCTGACTCCATAGACATGAAGAGAAAATCAGTGCTGTTCCAAGCTATGTTTTCCAATTTGACATTTTGACATGTGATTTTCAGTCCAATTATGCTTACTCATTAAAAAAAATAATAATAAAGTTATTAAATAACATTGTGTTGTTAATTTCCAAGAAAATTGAATTTTTAACACCTGCCTCTACAAGGGAAAATAAAAGGAAATTCTGTGTATTTTTCTTATCAGAGTTTGTGTATTTTCTCCCTCTACCAGAGGTTTTAGATGTATTTTCAGATGTATGCTCTTGTCTTGGATGGATATTTTATACTTGGTCATTATTTTGGGAGGTGAAAAAGCATCGTAGACAACTGAACTCTACAGTAAAATATTTTAATTCATTTGGAGTAACCATGATTATTTTTTATTTAAATTCAATTAGCCAACATATAGTACGTCACTAGTTTCAGATGCAATGTTCAATGATTAATCAGTAGTGTATATCACCTAGTGCTCCTCCCATCGTGTGCCCTCCTTAATGCCACCACTCAGTTACCCCATCCCTCTACCCACCTACCCTTTTGCAACCTTGTTTGTTTCCTAGAGTCAAGAGTCTTCCTCCCTGATTTCTTCCCATTCAGTTTTCCCTCCCTTCCCCTATGATCCTCTGAATTATTTCTTATATTCCACACATGAATGAAACCATATGATAATTGTCTTTCCCTTACTGACATATTTCACTTAGCATAATCCCCTACCAGTTCCATACACATCAATGTAAATGATAAGTATCCATCCTTTCTGATGGCAGTGATATTCCATTGTATATATAAACCACATATTCTTTATCCATTCATCTGTTGAAGTACATCTCAGCTCCTTCTACAGTTTGGGTATTGTGGACATTGCTGCTATGAACATTGGGGTGCAGGTGCCCCTTCGTTTCACTACATCTGTATCTTTGGGGTAAATATCTAGTAGTGCAATTGCTGGGTCATAGGGTAACTCTATATTTAACTTCTTGAGGACCATGCATACTGTTTTCCAGACTGGTTGTACCAGCTTGCATTCCCACCAACAGTATGGGAAGGTGCCCTTTCTGCACATCCTCACCAACATTTGTTGTTCCCTGTCTTGTTAATTTTAGCCATTCTAACTGGTGTAAGGTGGTATCTCATTGGAGTTTTAATTTGTATTTCCCTGATGCCAGGTGATGTTGAGCATTTTTTCATGTGTCTCTTGTCCATTTGTATGTCTTCTTTGGAGAAATGTCTGTTCATGTCTTCTGCCCAATACTTGACTGGATTATTTGGTATTTTGGTTTTGAGTTTGATAGGCTCTTTATAGATCTTGGATGCTCACCCTTTATATCATACATCATTTGCAAATATCTTCTCCTATTCAGTAGGTTGCCTTTTAGTTTTGTTGACTGTTTCCTGTGCTGTGCAGAAGATTTTATCTTGATGAAGTCCCAAAAGTTAATTTTTGCTTTTGTTTCCCTTGCCTTTAGAGATGTGTCTTGCAAGAAGTTGCTGTGGTGAAGGTCGAAGAGGTTGCTGCCTTTGTTGTCCTCTAGGATTTTGATGGATTCCTGTCTATATTTAGGTCTTTCTTCCATTTTGAGTTTATCATTGTGTATGGGGTAAGAGAATGGTCCAGTTTCATTCTTTTGCATGTGTCTGTCCAATTTTCCCAGCACCATTTATTGAAGAGACTGTTCTTTCTCCATTGGATATTCTTTCTGGCTTTGTCAAACATTAGTTGACAATAGAGTTGAAGGTTGATTTCTGGGTTCTCTATTCTGTTCTGTTGGCCTATGTGTCTGTTTTTGTGCCAGTATATGCTGTCTTGATGATCACACCTTTGTAATGTAGCTTGAAGTCAGGCATTGTGATGACCTCAGCTTTGGTTTTCTTCTTCAACATTCCTATGGTTATTCAGGGTCTTTTCTTGTTCCATACAAATTTTAGGATTATTTGTTCCAGCTCTGTGAAAAGTATTGATGGTATTTTGATAGGGATTGTATTGAATGTGTAGATTGCTCTGGGTAGCATAGATATTTTCACAATATTTATTCTTCCAATCCATGAACATGGAATAATTTTCCATCTCTTTGTGTCTTCCTCAATTTATTTCATAAGTGTTCTATAGTTTTTAAAGTATGGATACTTTACCCCTTTGGTTAGGTTTATTTCTAGGTATCTTAAAGTTTTTGGTGCAATTGTAAATGGGATTGATTTCTTAATTTCTCTTTCTTCAGTGTCATTGCTACTGCATAGAAATTCAACTGATTTCTGTGCATTGATTTTTTATCCTGACACATTGCTGAATTGCTGTATGAGTTCTAGCAACTTTGGGGTGAAGTCTTTTTGGTTTTCCACATAAAATATCATGTCATCTGCAAAGAGTGAGAGTTTGACTACTTCTTTGCCAACTTGAATGCCTTTTATTTCTTTTTGTTGTCTGATTGCTGAGGCTAGAACTTCTACTACTATGGTGAACAAAAGTGTAGAGAGTGAGCATCCCTGTCATGTTCCTGACCTTAAGGGAAAAGCTCTCAGTTTTTCCACATTGAGAATGATATTCACGGTGGGCTTTTCATAGATGGCTTTTGTGATGTTGAGTTATGTTCCCTCTATCTTTATAATTTGAAGACTTTTATTTTTTAATTTTTTTATATAATAATATTTTTTATTATATTATGTTAGTCACCATACAGTACATACCTAGTTTTTGTGTAAAGTTCCGTGATTCATTTCTTGTATATAACACCCAGTGCACCATGCAATATGTGCCCTCCTTAATACCCATCACCAGCCTATCCCATTCCCTCCACGTCCCCTCTGAAGCCCTCAGTTTGTTTCCCAGAGCCCATAGTCTCTCATGGTTCATTCCCCCTTCTGTTTACCCCCCTTTCTTCTTCACTTTCTTCTCCTATCGATCTTCCTAGATATTATATTCCATAAATGAGTGAAACCATATGATAATTGTTTTTCTCTACTTGACTTATTTTGCTTAGCATTATCTCTGCCAGTCCCATCCATGTTGCTGCAAATGTTGAGAAATCGTTCTTTCTGATAGCTGAGTAATATTCCATTGTATAAATGGACCACAGCTTCTTAATCCAGTCATCTGTTCAATGGCATCTCTGCTCCCTCCACGATTTAGCTATTGTGGACAGAGCTGCTATGATCATTGGGTGCATATGGCCCTTCTCTTAATTATGTCTGTATCTTTGAGGTAAATACCCAGTAGTGCAATGGCTGGGTCATAGGGTAGCTCAATTTTTAACTTTTTAAGGGACCTCCACACTGTTTTCCAGAGTGGCTGTAACACCTTGCATTGCCACCAACAATGTAGGAGGGATCCCCTTTCTCCACATCCTCTCCAACAATAGTTGTTTCCTGCCTTGTCAATTTTTGCCATTCTAACTGGCACAAGGTGGTATCTTAGTGTGGTTTTGATTTTAAATTCCATGATGGCTAATGATTCTGAACATTTTTTCATGTGTCTGTTAGCCATTTGTATGTCTTCATTGGAAGAGTGTCTGTTCATATATCCTCCCATTTTTTGATTTGTTTCTTGTGTATTGAGTTTGAGAAGTTCTTTGCGGATCTTGGATACCAGTCTTTTATCAATAGTGTCATTTTCAGATATCTTCTCCCATTCCGTGGGCTGACTCTTAGTTTTTTTTTTTTTTTTTTGACTGTTTCCTTGGCTGTACAGAAGCTTTTTATCTTGATGAAGTCTCAAAAGTTCATTTTTTCTTTTGTTTCTCTTGCCTTTGGAGAGGTGTCATGAAAAAGGCTGCTGTGGCTGATGTCGTAGAGGTTGCTGCCTATGTTCTCCTCTAGGATTTTGATGGATTCCTGTCTCACATAGAGGTCTTTCATCCATTTTGAGTTTATCTTTGTGTACGGTGTGAGTGAGTGGTCAAGTTTCATTCTTTTGCATGTAGCTGTCCAATTTTCCCAGTACCATTTATTGAAGAGATTGTCTTTTTTCCACTGGATGTTTTTTCCTGCTTTGTCAAAGATCAGGTGCCGGAAGAGCTGAGAGTCCACTTCTGGGTTCTCCATTCTGTTCCATTGGTCTATGCGTCTGTTTTTGTGCCAGTACCATGCTGTCTTTGTGATCACATCTTTGTAGTATAGCTTGAAATCCGGCAATGTGATGCCCCCAGCTTTGTTTTTCCTTTTCAACAATTCCTTGGCAATTCGGGGCCTTTTCTGGTTCCACACAAATTTAAGGGCTGTTTGTTCCAGTTCTTTGAAAAATGTCATTGATATTTTGATCGGGATGGCATTGAAAATGTACATTGCTCTGGGTAGCATAGACATTTCAACTATGTTTCTTCTTCCGATCCATGAGCATGGAATATTTTTCCATCGTTTTGTGTCTTCTTCAATGTCTTTCAAGAGTGATTTGTAGTTTCTAGAATATAGACCCTTTATCTCTCTGGTTAAGTTAATTCCGAGATAACGTATGATTTTTGGTGCTATTGTAAATGGAATGGATTCCCTAATTTCTCTTTCTTCAGTCTCATTGTTCATGTATAGCAATGCAACTGATTTCTGAGCATTGATTTTGTATCCTGTCACATTACTCAATTGCTCTATAACTTCTAATAGTTTGGGAGTGGATTCTTTTGGGTTTTCCATATAGAGTATCATGTCATCTGTGAAGAGAGACCGTTTGACTTCTTCTTTGCCAATTTGGATACCTTTTATCTCTTTTTGTTGTCTGGTTGCTGTTGCAAGGACTTCTAGTACTATGTTCAATAATAATGGCGAGAGTGGGCATCCTTGTCGTGTCCCTGATCTTAAGGGAAAGGCTTCCAGCTTTTCCCCATTGAGAATGATATTTGCTGTAAGCTTTTCATACCTGGTTTTTATGAAATTGAGGAATGTGCCCTCTATCCCTACACTCTGAAGGGTTTTAATCAGCAAAGGATGCTGTATTTTGCCAAATGCTTTTTTGGCATCTGTGGAGAGGTTCATATGGTTCTTGACTCTTTTCTTGCTGATATAATCTATCACACTGATAGATTTGGGAATGTGGAACCACTTTTGCATCCCAGGGATGAATCCCACTTGGTCATGATGGATAATCCGTTTAATGTACGGTTGGATCCTATTAGCTAGGATCTTGTTGAGAATTTTGGCATCCATATTCATCAGGGATTATAGGTCTGTAATTCTCCTTTTTGATGGAATGTTTGCCTGGTTTGGGGATCAAGGTTACATTGGCCTCATAGAATGACTTTGGTAGTTTTCCTTCTGTTTCTATTTTTTGAAACAGCTTCAGGAGAATAGGTATTATTTCTTCTTTTAATGTTTGGTAGAATTCCCCAGGAATCCATCAGGCCCTGGCATTCTTTTTTTCCTGAAGGTTTTTAATCACTGCTTCAATCTCTTCATAATTAATTGGTCTGCATAAAAAATCAATTTCTTCCTGTTTCAGACTTGGTGGTTTATAGGTTTCCAGGAAGGCATTCATTTCTTCAACATTGTTTAATTTGTTGGCATAAAGCTGTTGATAAAAGTTTCTAACAATCCTTCCAATTTCATTGGTGTTGGTTGTGACATCTCCCTTTTCATTCATAATTTTGTTAATGAGGGTCCTTTCTCTATTCTTTTGAATAAGTCTTGCCAGTGGATTAGCAATCTTATTTATTCTTTGATAGAACCAGCTTCTAGTTCTGTTGATCTGCTCTACTGTGCTCCTGGTTTCTAATTCATTGATCTCTGTTCTAATCTTGATCAACTGCTTTCTCGTGCATGGATTAGGCCTGTTCTTCTGTTGCCTTTCCAGCTTCTTGAGGTGAGAATATAAAAACTACATTTTAATTTTTTCTATTCTTTGAGGGAGGCTTGGATGGCTATGTATTTTCCCCTTAGGACTGCCTTTGCAGTGTCCCATTTGTTTTGGACCATGGTGTTTTCATTTTTGCTGGTCTCCATAAATTGTTTAAATTGATTTTTGATTTCCTGGTTAATCAAATCATTCTTGAGCAGGATGGTTCTTAGTTTCCAAGTGTTTGAGTTTCTTCCAAATTTTTCCTTGTGATTGAGTACCAATTTCAAAGCATTGTGGTCTGAGAATATGCAGGGAATAATTTCCATCTTTTGGTATCGTTTGAGACCTGTTTTGTGACCCAGCACATGATTTATTCTGGAGAACATTCCACGTGCATTCGAAAAAAAAGGAGTATTATTTAGTTCTGGAGTGTAGTGTTCTATATATATCTATGAGGTCCATCTGGTCTAGTATGGCATTCAAAGCTCTTGTTTCTTTGATGATTTTCTGCTTAGGTTATCTATTTATTGTTGATAGTGGAGTGTTGAGGTCCCCTACTATTAACGTATTTTTATCTATATGTCTCTTTATTCTGGTTAAGAGTTAGCTTGTGTATCTAGCTGCTCCCCTGTTGGGGCATAGATATTTATAAGTGTCATATCCACTTGTTGGATACATCCTTTAAGAATAATATAGTGTCCTTCTGTATCTCTAACTACAGTCTTTAGTTTAAAATCCAACCTGTCTGACATGAGAATTGCTACCCCAGCTTTCTTTTGAGTTCCATTGGCATGAAAAATGGTTTTCCATCCCTTTCCATTCAGTCTGGATGTATCTTTAGGTTCAAAATGAGTCTCTTGTAGACAGCAAATGGATGGGTCATGTCTTTTTATCCAATCTGCCACCATGTGTTATTTTATGGGAGCATTTAGGCCATTGATCACTCTGGGGCCTTTTACTTTTATAGAACCCCCCTTAATATCTCCTGTAGGGCTGGTTTCATGGTTACAATATTGGTCAGTGACTGGCGATTCTGGAAAGTCCTTATCTCTCCATTAATTCTGAATGACAGCCTTGCTGGATAAAGGATCCTTGGCTGCATGTTTTTCTCTGAAAGAGCTTTAAAAATGCTCCCCCAAGCCTTTCTCTCATTCCAGGTCTGTGTAGACAAGTCTGACGTAATCCAAATATTTTTACCTTTGTACATGAGAAATTTCTTTGCCCTGTCCACTTTCAATACTGTATCCTTGGATCTAATATTTGCAAATTGCAGTATGACATGACGTGGCATAGGTTGTCATGTTGACTTTGGGAGGGGTCCTCTTTGCCTCTTGAACATGAATGCTTGTTTCCTTTGCTAGATTAGGCAAGTTTTCAGCTACAATTTGTTCAAATATCTCTTCTAGATCTCTGTTATTCTCCACCCCCTCAGGGATGCCAATGATTCTGACATTGGAACATTTCACTGAGTCAGTAATCTTCCGTAACCTACATTCTTGAAATCGGATTTTTTTGAGCCTAGTTTCTGTTTTAGCTTTCTCTTCTACTATCCCATCCTCCAATTCACTAATTCGTTCTTCTGCCTCATTTACCCTGGCCATCAGAGCATCTAGTTTTGACTGCATTTGATTCATAGCATTTTTAATTTCTGTGAGATTCACTCTCATTTCTGCCCTTAGAGATTTTATATTCTCATTAATATTTTCTTTAATATTTTCTTCAAGTCTACACATCAACATGACCATTGTTACTCTGAACTCCATTTCTGATAATTTGGTTATATCCATATCCATCAGTTCTGTGGCAGAGGCCACAGACTCATTATCTTTTCTTTGCTGGGGGGGATTTCTCCTTCTTGTCATTCTGATGAAGAGAGGTTGCAGGGTTGCCCAGAGCCCAAATTAGTGACCAGGACCCAGGCAGTGTTATCTTGTTTTATAGGGACCTTAAGGATGTGGGCTTCTTGATTTTTCAGCCTGCCTTCAGGGGGAGGGGCCTGCCGCTCTGATACTCAGGCAACCCTGTTTGGGTAGAGTCTCCCTGTCCCCTGCGAGGGGGGATGGGAATTGGGACAATGTGAACTCCTATTTCTGGGCTTTTGTTCTCTGGCGGCTTTCCCTGGTGGTTTTCTTTGGCTCTTCTGAGAGTCAGAGGAGCAGTGGTCGACTCCCAGCCTCTGTCTCAGAACGGAGAGATCGCAGTCCGCTCTCCACTGAGCTCTCCTGGCCTCTTTAACTCTGTTTCTGTTGGTGCTGCTAAAAACCCTGCAACGTCCCTGGTTGTTCACCCCACAGCTGGCGTCCCAGCCCTCACTTCCAGGGCCCGCACATCTCTGTCCTTTGTGCTTCTAACACTGCCAGTTGCCAGCCGCCCCCACGCGCACTCTTGAGCTCCCTGTTTCAGTATGGTTAGGGGGCACTCCCAAGCTCCAGTTTTCAGTCTGGTTGTGCACGTTCCCAGGCTCACAGTCTCAGTTTGCTCTCTCGCGGGTGCCGGTCCACGAATCCGCCCACTCCCCAGTGCAGGTGGCTACGCTTCCCGGAGCCCGAGCGCAGAGGATCCCTCCCCCTTCCATTTATCTTCCGATATCTGTGCGCTGATTCACGGCACTCCACTTCGTACCTCAATACTCAGCGCTGGAGATGTTCATTTGTAGAGATCCAGATGTATCTTCCTACATCTCAGGCTGATTCCATGGGTTTTCAGGATGGTGTGGTTCCTATCCAGCTCGACTCCGGCGACCACCTGAAAAAGGGGACCTCTACTCTTCCACCATCTTAACTCCTCCTCTGAAGAGTTTTAGTCAGGAAAGAATGTTGTATTTTGTCAAATGCTTTTCCTGCAACAGTTGAGAGGATCATATGGTTCTTGTGTCTCCTTTTGATAATGTGATCTATCACATTCATTGATTTATGAAAGTTGAACCACCTTGTATCCCAGGAATAAACCCCACCTGGTTGTGTGAATAATCCTTTTAATGTACTGTTGAATTCTATTGGCTAGGATCTTGTTGAGTATTTTGGCATCCATGTTCTTCAGGGATAATGGTCTGTAATTCTCCTTTTTGATGGGGTCTTTGTCTGGTTTTGGGATCAGGGTAATGCTGGCCTCAAAGAAGGAGTTTGGAAGTTTTCCTTCCTTTTTTATTTTTTGGAACAGCTTTAGGAGAATAGGAATGATTTCTTCTTTGAATGTTTGGTAGAATTCCCCTGGGAAACTGTCTGGTTCTGGACTTTTGTTTTTTGGGAGGTTTTAGATTACTGTTTCAATTTTCTTGTTGGTTATTAGTCTGTTCAGATTGTCTATTTTTTCCTGTTTCAGTTTTGGTAGTTTATAAGTGTCCAAGAATGCATCCATTTCTTCCAGGTTGCCCAGTTTGTTGGCATATAGCTGCTGGTATTAAGTTCTAATAATTGTCTCTATTTCCTTGGTATTGGTCATGATTTCTCCCCTTTCATTCATGATTTTATTAATTTGGGTCCTTTCTCTTTGCTTTTGAATAAGTGTGGCCAAAGGTTTATCTATCTTCTTAATTCTTTCATCAAACTAATTTCTAGTTTCATTGATCTGTTCTACTGTTCTTCTGGTACCTATTTCATGGATTTCTGCTCTAATCTTTATTATTTCTTTTCTCCTGATTGTTTTAGGATTTATTTGCTGTTCTTTCTCCAGCTCCTTTATGTGTAAGGTTAGCTTATGCATTTGGGATTCTTTCTAATTTTTTGAGAGTGGCTTGGTTGGCTACATACTTCCTTCTAAGGACTGTTTTTACCATATCCTATAGGTTCTGAACCAATGTGTTGTCATTTGTATTGTTTTTGCATGAATTGTTTAAGTTCCTCTTTAATTTCCTGGTTGACCAATTCATTCTTTAACAGGATGCTTTTTAATTTATGAGTGTTTGTGTTCCTTCCAAATTTTTCCTTGTGGTTGAGTTCCAGCTTCAAAGCATTGTTGTCTGAACATATGCAGGGAATAATCCCAATCTTTTGGTACTGGTTGAGACCTGATTTGTGACCCAGTATGTGGTCTATTCTGGAGAAAGCTCCATATGCACTGGAGAAGAATGAGTATTCTGTTGTTTAAAGAGGGAATGTTCTGTATATATCTTGAAGTCCATCTGGTCCAGTGTGTCATTGAAAGCCCTTGTTTCCTTGTTGATCTTCTGCTTAGATGATCTGTGCATTGCTGTGAGTGGGGTGTTGAAGTCCCCTCCTATGAATGTATTATTATTAATGTGTTTCTTTACTTTGGTTATTAATTGGTTGATATAATTGGCTGCTCCAATGCTGGGGGCATAAATATTTACAGTTGTTAGATCTTCTTGTTGGATACACCCTTTAAGTATGATATAGTGTCCCTCTCCATCTCTTACTCCAGTCTTTGGGTTAAAAATCTGGTTTGTCTGATATGAAGTTTTCTATCTCAGCTTTCTTTTGAGGTCCATTAGTGTGTTAAATTGTTCTCCAGTCCCTCACTTTCAGTCTGGAAGTGTCTAGGTATAAAATGAGTCTCTTGTAGACAACTTAATGATGAGTCTTGCTTTTTTAAATCCAATCTGATACCCTGTGTCTTTTAATGGGAGCATTCGGCCCATTTACATTCAGAGTAACTATTGGAAGATATGAATTTAGTGCTATTGTATTGCCTGTAATGTTCTTCTTTCTGTAGATTGTCTCTGTTTCTCTTTGGTCTATGCTACTCTTGGGCTCTCCCTTTGCTTAAAGGATCCCCCTTAATATTTCTTGCTGGGCTGGCTTAGTGGTCACATATTCTTTCAGTTTATGTCTGTACTACAGGCTCTTTATCTCTCTTTCCATTCTGAATTACAGCCTTACTGGATAAAGTATTCTTGGCTTCATGTTCTTCTCATTTAGTACCCTGAATACATCATGTCAGCCCTTTCTGGCTTACCAGGTTTCTGTGGCTAGGTCTCATGTTAGTCTGATATCCTTCCCTCTGTAGGCAAGGAACCTCTTGTCTGAAGTTACTTTCAGGATTTTCTCTTTTTCTCTAAAATTTGTAAGCTTCACTATTATATGTCAGGGTGTTGATCTATTTTTATTGATTTTGGGAGGCCTCCTCTCTACCTCTTGGACTTGAATGCTTGTTTCTTTCCCCAGATTAGGGAAGTTCTCAGCCATGATTTGCTCAAATATACCTTCTGGCCCTTTCTCTTTCTCTCTCTCTCTTCACCCTCAGGTACCACAGTAATTCTGACAGTACGTTTCCTGGCATCATTAATTTCTCAAAGCATTTCTTCATGGGCTCTTAGTTGTTTATCTGTCTTTTCCTCAACTTCCTTCCTTTTCATCAGCCTATCTTCTAGATCACTTACTCTCTCTTCTGTCTCATTCACCCTAGCTTTTAGAGCACCTGATTTTGACTGCCTCTCAGTTATTGCATTTTTAAGTTTGGCATGATTAGATTTCATTTCTGCACTTAGAGTCTCTCTGGTGTCTTTTATGCTTTGTTCAAACCCAGCTATTAACTTTATAATTGTTATCTTGAATTCCTTCTCTGACATCTTACTTATATCAATTAGATCTGTGACAGGGAACATTACCTCTGGTTCTTTCTTTCTTTTTTTTTTTTTAAGATTTTATTTATTTATTTGACAGAGATAGAGACAGCCAGCAGGGGGAGTGGGAGAGGAAGAAGCAGGCTCATAGCAGAAGAGCCTGATGTGGGGCTTGATCCCATAATGCCGGGATCATGCCCTGAGCCAAAGGCAGATGCTTAACCACTGTGCCACCCAGGCGCCCCGCTTTCTTTTTTTTTTTTTTTAAGATTTTATTTATTTATTTGACAGAGAGAGAGACAGCCAGTGAGAGAGGGAACACAGGCAGGGGGAGCAGGAGAGGAAGAAGCAGGCTCCCAGTGGATGAGCCTGATGTGGGCCTTGATCCCAGGATCAAACTATGAACCACAAACCAAGCAAAATACACACTAGACAAATCCAAGGAGGTCAGTAACCAAAACAGAAAAACAAACAAAAACAAACAAAAAAAAAACAAAAAAAGGGGGGTGGTAGAGAGAATATAATCTCACAGGGTGAACAAAGCAGGGTGATCCACTTGTTCCTGGGTGAATTTTGGTCAGTGTGTTAGAGACACCGAATCCCAAAACTGCAAATATATATATATATATACAAATAAAATTGAATTGAGTGAAAAAAGGCTAAAAATGGAGCATATATCTATAAAATGTAGATGTAAAAAAAATCAAAGTTAAAAAGTGACTTAAAAACAAAAAGTTGATAAAATAAGAAACTAGTTGAAATGGGAAAAAAGAAAAAAGAGAAAAGGAAAATTTTAGCCTGAAAGATAAATGAATCATGAGAAAAAACCTCAAGTTCTATATACTATTTTCCCCTAGCACTGGAGTTTTACATTCTTGTGGGATCTGTAAACTAGTTGTACACCTGTTCTTCCAGTTGGTCTTCTGGGTGAGGGGCCTGCTGTGTTGCTTCTTGGTGTCTTTGCCTGGGTGGAGTTGCACCGCCCCTTGCCAGGGGGCTGGGCTCGGTGTAAGCTGGTCCTCTGTGTGGCTTTTGTTCCCTGAAGGCTTTCCATACCTCCTTAGGGGATCAATATAAAAATGTCTCTGCCCTGATCTCCAGCCTCAGAGATGAAAGACTGCTGTCCCCCCTCTTCAGTAAACCCTCTAGGACAAACGGTCTTCACTATTGTGTGTGTCAAACTCCACATACTCCCATGATGTATGCTCACAGCAATCCTCCTGGGGGGAGTCCGAGGGTCCCACATTACAGCCCTTTGCATTGCTCTGACCCTGAGAGTGATTGCAGACTCATGCGTGTACCCACTCTGCCACTCCTGAGGAATGGCTGAATGTATCCTTACTGTCCTTTATGGGGCCACCAACCTGAGAGCTTTTGCCAGATCATGGGTACACCCATTCTGCCCCTCCTGGGGGATGACAGATGGTCCACCCATTCCAGTCTGCTGCTGGGTGTCCAGGTGGAGAGAGGTCACCCAGACAGCTGGCTGGCAGTTTATGGTCACCTAAGCTGAGAGTCCCCTCTCATGCTCACTGACCATAACCACTCCACTGCTTGGGCACTCTACCAGTTCAGGCACCTTTGTTAGTTCTGTGAGTCCTGGGATCCTGAGACCACACTGAGCCATGTAGAATTCTACCCTTTTCATCCCCTGAGCCACTTTCAGACAGGGATATCTCTCATTGGAGCAGATTTCTAAGGGTTCTGAGTTTGCCCTCCAGGGCTATATCACTTTCTGGTAGCCAACTTATGGAGGCTCCTTCCCCCCTCCATTTATCTCTCAATATCTCCCCTCAGATTCATGTCTTCACACCTCCTACCTTGCAAAAAAGCAGTGGATTTTCTACTTGTAGAGTTCCAATTTTTTTTTCTTACATCTCAGACTGAGTTCACGGGTGTTCAGAATAGTTTGATAGTTATCTAGCTAAATTCAAGGGTCTAGATGAAATGAGGTCCCCTACTCTCCTGCCATCTTGCCTCAGTTCATTCACTCATAACTTAATTCACCATGTGAGACACTGACAACTCTTTATACTTTTTCCTTTTGTAGACTTTAATACTTTATGTACGTGAGTTACACTAATTGCCATAAAATGCCATGAACTGAAAAGCTCTCAGACCCTCTTATAGCACAACTCTCTAATTTTACAAATGCATGAAGATGTTAAGCAACTTACTTGTGGTCACAGTACTAGTTACAGACAGATTTGGGACTTAGAATTTAAGTCTTCTGACATCTATTTCTTAGCTGATCCTATGTCATGTGGCTTCAATAGTTTGAACACTGGCCTCATTACATAAGTTAAAATATGTTTCATTATATATTTTCTAGGGTCAAAGTACTTTTGGGCTTGATGTCATTGAAACACCAGAAGGAGACAAGATGCCACAGCTGATTGTTCAAAAGGAGTTAGATAGGGAAGAGAAGGATACATATATAATGAAAGTAAAGGTTGAAGATGGTGGCTTTCCTCAAAGATCCAGTACCGCTATTTTGCAAATAAGTGTTGCTGATACAAATGACAACAGCCCAGTCTTCAAGGAGGATGGGATTGAAGTCAATATACCAGAAAATGCTCCTGTAGGTACTTCAGTGACACAACTCCATGCCACAGATGCCGACATAGGTGAAAATGCCAAGATTCACTTCTATTTCAGCAATCTAGTCTCCAACATCGCCAAAAGGCTATTTCACCTTAACACTACCACTGGACTTATCACAATCAAACAACCACTGGATAGGGAGGAATCACCAAACCACAAGTTACTGGTTTTGGCAAGTGATGGTGGATTGATGCCAGCAAGAGCAATGGTTCTAGTAAATGTTACAGATATCAATGATAATGCCCCATCAATTGACATAAGATACATTATTAATCCAATCAATGGCACTGTGGTTCTTTCAGAAAATGCTCCACTCAACACCAAAATTGCTCTTGTAACTGTGACAGATAAAGATGCTAACAATAATGGCATGGTGACATGCTTCACAGATCATGAAGTCCCTTTCAGATTAAGGCCAGTATTCAGTAATCAGTTCCTCCTGGAGACTGCTGCATATCTTGACTATGAGTCCACGAGAGAATATGCCATTAAATTACTAGCTGCGGATGCTGGCAAACCTCCTTTGAATCAATCATCCATGCTCCTTGTCAAAGTGAAAGATGAAAATGACAATGCTCCTGTTTTCACCCAGCCTTTCATAAGTCTTTCTCTTCCTGAGAATAACTCTCCTGGCACCAAGTTGACAAAAATAAGTGCAACGGATTCAGACAGTGGGCACAATGCTGAGATCAATTATCTGCTAGGTGTTGATGCTCCATCTGAATTCAACCTGGATCAGCATACAGGCATTCTGACTGCAGTGAAGAAACTAGATAGAGAAAAACGGGAAAAATATTCCTTCACAGTTCTGGCAAAAGATAATGGGATGCCATCCTTAATGACCAATGCCACGGTTTTAGTGACCATTCTTGATCAGAATGATAATAGTCCAATTTTTACTCACAATGAGTACAACTTCTATGTCCCAGAAAACCTTCCAAGACATGGCACAGTAGGACTAATCACTGTAACTGATCCGGATTATGGAGAAAATTCTGCAGTCACTCTCTCCATTTTCGATGTGAATGATGACTTCACCATTGATCCACAGACTGGTGTCATCCGACCAAATATTTCATTTGACAGAGAAAAACAAGAATCTTATACTTTCTATGTAAAGGCTGAGGATGGTGGTAAGGTATCACATTCTTCAACTGCCAAAGTGACCATAAATGTGGTTGATGTCAATGACAACAAACCAGTTTTCATTGCCCCTTCTTCCAACAACTCCTATGAATTGGTTCTACCATCCACTAATCCAGGCACAGTGGTCTTTACAGTACTTGCTGTTGACAATGACACTGGCATGAATGCAGAGCTTCGTTACAGCATTGTAGAAGGAAACACAAAAGGTCTGTTTATTATTGACCAAACAACAGGCAACATCACACTAAAGGAGAAATGTGTTGTTACAGACCTTGGTTTACACAGACTGATAGTTAAAGCGAAGGACTTAGGACAACCTGAATCTCTCTTCAATGTTGTTATTGTTAATCTATTTGTGAATGAATCAGTGACCAATGCTACATGGATTCATGAACTGGTGCACAAAAGCATTGAAACACCAGTGACCCCAAATATTGAGACAACTGATGCATCCTCACCAACCAGTGACTATGTCAAGATCATGGCTGCTATTATTGCTGGCACCATAACTGTCATCCTTGTTATTTTCATTACTGCTGTAGTAAGATGCTGCCAATCACCACACCTTAAGGCTGCTCAGAAAAACAAGGCTAATTCTGAATGGGTTACTCCAAAAACAGAAAACAGGCAGATGATAATGATGATGATGAAGAAGAAGAAGAAAAAGAAGAAGAAGAAGAAAAAGAAGAAGCATGCCCCTAAGAACTTGCTGCTTAACTTTGTCACTATTGAAGAAACTAAGGCAGATGGTGCTGACAATGATGGAAACAGTGTCACATTAGACCTTCCCATTGAGCTGGAAGAACAAACCATGGGCAAGTACAAGTGGGGCACTATACCTACTACCTTCAAGCTTGACAGCCCTGATTTGGCCAGGCACTACAAATCTGTCTCTCCACAGCCTGCCTTCCAGATCCAGCCTGAAACTCCCCTGAATTCAAAGCACCACATCATCCAGGAACTGCCACTTGATAACACCTTTGTGGCCTGTGATTCCATCTCTAAGTGTTCCTCCAGCAGTTCTGATCCTTACAGTGTTTCTGAGTGCAGCTATTCAGTGACAACATTCAAAACTCCTGTGTCTGTACACACTAGACCGGTAGGTAATCCAAGTTTCTAACTAAGCTTTCTAACTTTTATTTCTTAAAATTATTTTCAGTTGAAGTAGAACTTTACAGAATCTATTGTATTGACTTCAACAATCAAAATGATTATATTCTGTAGAAGTATCAAAATAAATATATGGTTTCATTTTAAATTTGGTAGAAAATCAGGGTAAAATGACTGCTGATGGTAGGAAAATTGGGTGCCGAATGATGACTATAATAGGGGCAATGTTGTTTGCAAATGGAAGTATGACACTTCTTGTTAGAGAATATACTGGAAAAACCCTAAAACAAAGGTCCTGGCACTGTCCTCAGGATCATTATTTGCATGAGATTCAAAACAGTCAGGGCCAGATACATCACAGTAAAGCTTTTTAGAATCTGGTAAGGTCTTGATGCTTAATGGTGTTGAGAATCCCAGCTTCACTTGGGAAAATCTGTGTCTGCTCAAGAAAATAAAATAGCATCAATATATCCTCCCTACCTACTCTACTCCCAAACTGCCACAATGAAAAGAGAATGTTATTTTTAGATTAGGAACCCACCATTATTCTGTTCATAAAAATCTTTATTTACACAATGTAACAAGAATGGGATTAGAAAAATAAAGGCATGGGGCGCCTGGATGGCACAGCGGTTAAGCGTCTGCCTTTGGCTCAGGGCGTGATCCCAGCGTTAGGGGATCGAGTCCCCCATCAAGCTCCTCCGCTATGAGCCTGCTTCTTCCTCTCCCACTCCCCCCTGCTTGTGTTCCCTCTCTCGCTGGCTGTCTCTATCTCTGTCGAATAAATAAATAAAATCTTTAAAAAAAAAAGAATCTCTAAAAAAAAATAAAAATAAAGGCATGTTACTCATTCTCATCTTCAAGCCAGAACATGAAAAATATATTAGATCTCTATTTGGGACATCCATTTAAGTATTTGCATATTTGTGCAAGATATTGAAAGCCCTCCAGGAGACATTTTTAAAAGATAATGACTTTTGGCTAATGAAATATGTTTGTTTTTTTAATGGAAGTGAAGGAAAATATGGGCATATTAAGACCCAAGAAATCTATGTATAATAATTTAAAACCCAGTAAACTTATGAAAACAAGAGCTTATACAGTGATTTTTATCTATATTCTGTTGAGAAATGATTACAAATTTATCTAGAAATTCGTAAATAAATTAAATGATTTAAGTATGGTTACTTATTTAATAAAGTCAAGCAATAGAATTTATCTACATCTTTTCTCTGTTTGAAATTATATCACATGTTGATTTTATTGTTTTGTCTGTGTTACTTTTAAAAAAGATCTTCAGGGGGTGCCTGGGTAGTGCAGTCGTTAAGCGTCTGCCTTCAGCTCAGGGCGTGATCCCGGCGTTATGGGATCAAGCCCCACATCAGGCTCCTCGGCTGGAAGCCTGCTTCTTCCTCTCCCACTCCCCCTGCTTGTGTTCCCTCTTTCGCTGGCTGTCTCTCTCAAATAAATAAATAAAATCTTTAAAAAAAAATCTTCATCTCAGTTTCAGTGAATAAAGACTTTTGAAAACCTATTCAGACTTAATAAAATGATTGTAATGTTAAAGTCAAACTGGGTATCTTTTCACCAAAGTTAGAAATAATAAAAAAAATCTATCAGAATTCAAAATAACTATGAAAATAATAATTTACCATAATTTAAGAAATGGTTTTAAGAATTGAGGTCATTCAAGAATATGCATATTTAAATTATACAGTAACCTTAACCATTCTTAATCACACAGTGGAAGATAAAAACTCCAGTTGTGGGTGCATTTTTGTTACAATATGTCCACAATTATGCTATTGCAGATAGTAAAATAGAACCCTATTCTCTGTATACAGAGTTCTGTTATGCTTTGAATGAGTTACAAGGTAAAAGGTGTTAGATGCCTAACATCTCCTCAACGTTTGTTTCTGTTTATATGTAATCATTCATTAAGGTGCTATAATTTTCTAATTTTTACTGCTATTAGTCTATTTATTATAAACATTTCTCAACAGGAAATTATCCTTTATGAATAAAAATTTCTGTGTATTGAGTACTTTGTGTATGTGTGTGTGTGTGTGTGTGTGTGTGTGTGTGTTGTATTTTAATAACACTTTTCCCTGGACTAAATTTGTGGCTCACTTTAAAATGTATATAAAGGGGGTGTGGCTTGTGAATTACATTAGCAGATTATCATTTGTGCTAGACTGGCTCATGAAGTTTGTTAAAAGAGTAAATTCTGGTTTCAACAGTTTTTGAAGGCATGGAGATGTTTTATGGGCTAGATTTATTTTACTTGAGAATATGAATGTACAGTAAGCAAGGTGTAAATGAAGAGAAAATTGAAATATTTTCCAAACATTCTCCTCTTTTTATTTTTATTTTTTGATATTTTGTAATTCTTAAAATGTCAAATAAATTAATAACTTTTTCCACAATGACATTTTCTTTTATTTAGCTAAGAGATCTTTTCCTAAACACAGGACAAATAACTTCATGAGATAGGCAAAATATGAAAAGTAAATGCTAATTAGAATAAGTTCTTGGTTATCACTAGGTTTTTATTAGGTGAAAGGACCATTTTACAGTCAATTAATTTTCAGATGACTTATTTTATTTTTTCACATCTTAAAAAATAGATAAATTATATATTTTCTGTCATTGGTTCACATTACTAAATTACTAAATATCTGCTGGACATGAATTGTTGAACTTAGGCAAATTAATGTGATATTAAAAATAATTTGATTCTTATATTTTGTGCTACATTTGTAATATTCTTCACCCTTTCTACATATTCTTCAATTTCTGATTAATGCCAGGAGAGGCATCTTATATTTACTGATGTTGAAGAATGCTAAGGTAAGTGAGCACTAAAGAAGAATACATGTATTTAAAACTTTCAATATAGAAGGTGCCTTCTTTTTAAAGAAAGATCACACAAAATGGGGAAAAGTGTCAACCAACACAACAAAAATTGTTCCTTAAGGAAATTCTGACAATGAAATAAAATACTATTGTTAGCAGAAGGCAAAAATGTTCCAACTGATTTTGAACAAAGTGTGAAATACATTTTCAAAAGGAGACTTTGGGGTGATATTTACATTTAGCTCATTGCTCGCCTAAATAGAAAATGAAAGGAAAAAAATGAAATGGTTGTAGTAGGCTATAATATATAAGGAGATTTATCAGAAATTTCATGTTTTCAACAGCAATCAAATTTTGTATAATTATTTTGACTCAGATGTTCTGAAAAATGATGGAACATTCATTAAAAATATATCTGTTTTGGGGCACCCCGGTGGCTCAGTTGGTTAAGTGTCTGCCCTCGGCTCAGGTCATGATCCCAGAGTTCTGGGATTAAGCCCCACATTGGGCTCCCTGCTCAGTGGGGAGTCTGCTTCTCCCTCTCCCTCTGCCCCTTGCACTCGCTCTCTCTAATAAATAAATAAAATCTTAAAAAAAGAGAAATGTATCTGTTTCACAAAACCATTTATACCTTGGAAATATGATGCTCTTCTTTGGTATAATTTTTTTAAGTATTCTGGAGGGCATATATTGCAGAAAAAGGGAAAAACATGAAATTTAAAAGATCATTCTACAGTTTACCTTCAATTAACACATTTCAGAGCATACAGATAACATCTGCTTGGTACAACTAGAAAAACAATAAGTATAACCATTTTAGAATCAATTTTGATAGCTGCCATGTAAAAGAAATACTACCAAAATCAAGTCTAGCTTAGACTACTTCTTCCATTAAAATATTGTGAAGACTATACACTTGAAAAATAGAGGAGAATAAAAATGAAAGTACCATTTCGTGAGAGTCTTTTATGTACTAGTCACTGTCTTAGACATGTATTTGAGGTGCTTTATTTAAAAACATTCTAACCAATTTCTGTGATTGGAGTTTGAGTAGTTTTGCAGTTTCAGAAATGATGTAAAACCAATAGTGGAAGGTTTGTAAACTAATTCATGGATGTAACCATGTGTAGGTATTATACATGGATTCAAAATGATAACAGGAGTCTGAGTTAGCTTGGAATAGGATTGGAACTAACTATTAAATTCAATAACTTTGATTTTGTGCATCTATATTGCTTGGCAACTCAGACTCCTAGAACATAACCATCTGATTTTGATAACCTGTTATTTTTCTTGTCCTAGACTGATTCCAGGGCATCAACTATTGAAATCTGCAGTGAGATATAACTTTACAGAAACAACATAATTCCATTCATCTTACAAAAATTCCAACAATTTGTGATTTCAAAATTTGGCTGAGATCATTGATTTTATAACCTGGATTTCCTATTATAAAGGAAAGCAAAAAACAAAAAACGAAACAAAACAACAACAACAAAAAAAACCTTAAAAAGGATGTCCCAATGAACTTAATGCTTACTTTAGCTATAATCTTGCCATCAAAATTTAAAATTTGTGGAAGAAACAGTGCAGTGTAATAAAATATTTTTGTTATGCTGCTTCTCCATTTACTTACTCTAAATGTCAACAACTGTAATGTAATGCAATACTGTCTTATTGTACAAATTTATGATTACTATATCAATCATTCAGCATGGAATTACTTGCCCTGATTGCTGAAAAGTTTAAATAACATCTCTGGGAGTTTGGAAGTGAAGCTGAACTATCCAAGCTACCCTCTGAAAGATATCCAGGGCAAGAGAATTTTTTAAGACCAAAAACAAAGGACAAAAGAACACTTTATTTTTTTTCCTGAAAAGATTCACTAACAAAGTGATTTTGAGAAAATAATTATAATTACCTATCATTAATGCTTAAAAGTTGGATGATATAAAATGTTCTTATTGGTTTTTATATTGATGACAATCATGTTGTTCCATTGCTTTAATTATTACAAAATTATTTTTGTTGTAATCATGTTTCCTTTTTCTATAAATAGTGAAAAAATAAGTTCTTCCTATATTTATCTATTAAAAGGATAATGTAAAGTTATTTATATTCCCTGAAATAGCTCCAGTCATACGAGAAGAGAAACAAGGATTTAGATAGCATAGCTAAAAAGATTTTATCTTAATTGTGAACTACTTAGGAAAATATAAGGCACTAGAGTCATATCTAAATAGTGACACATCTAATTTTATTTCTCTGACACTAAATTACTGAATATATATCATTGCTTTGAATACTTTGCTTTCAAATTAACTCATTTTTCCCAGTATGTCAATTAATTTCCTACACAAATGACTAAATGCCTCAACTTGAGTGTATATTATATTTTATTGAGGAAAGAACAACATGTCCCAATTTTATGTGATATTCTTTAAACTGCTTATGACTTACTGATACTACTAGCATAATTTTTTATGTGATTTCTTGGGACAAAAGGGAGTATAACAGACCTTTATAATTATGACATAACATATGTTTCCTGGATTTTCATTCAAATGCTTCATTGTGTGTGATTTTACCTTACAAAGTACGAGTAGAATTTGTTTTATTATCTATATACACAATGATGTTAAGTTCCTTGACATACTTGCTATCTGACTTTTAAAAAATTACTTAGTTAATTATAATGACTGTGACTGTAACTATTTTACTAGTGATGAAACTGTCATGTAAGTTACAATATTGTATTACATACTTATAAACAACTGTTGTAAAATATATTTAAAATTAAAATTTACCTTTGTGAAAGATATTCATATATAATAACTTTATAATTCCCCTCCCATTTCTTTCTGATAAATTAAGTGTTTAATTCAAATCATTCCAAAGATGTCAAAATTGAACCAACTTATACCCCTAGTGTCGCTGCCCTGCAGGTACCAAGGTGTACTAAAGGTAGGAGTTTCCAAAATCCATAGTCTTGATTTAACTGTGAATAAAATGATGGTCCCCTCCCCAAATGACAGTACTTCAAATGTCCCACAATAAATGACTGTGGCTTCATGACCATTCGTACATGTAATTATCATGTATATACATTTTAAATGCTTATATCAAGACCATCCTGGTCTCTCCTTTTTTGCACAGTCTTTGAGCTAAGGAAAATACTTCATTTTTCTTCAGCTACAGGGTTCCTTTTCCTTGTTACTGCAATAAGAAACACTCCTAATCACTCCTTTGTATATTTGAAGATGAAAATGTCTTGAAATAGTTATCCAGAATCTTTAAAAAAATTCAATAGCTTTATGGGTGTCATCTTTGCAGATGATAAAAATAGAAACTGTATTTTTAAAGCTGCGACTTTCTCTCTCACAATAAAACATTTTTAATATTTTTATTCAAATTCCAGATAGTTCTGTAGCTCCATCTATGTTGGTGCAAATGGCAAGATCACATTCTTTCTTTAAAGATGAGTAATACTCATATATATAGATAGAGATATATGTATATACATATACATGAAGCAGCTGAAGGAGAAACTAAAGAATCAATCCCATTTATAATTGTACCCCAAACAATAAAATACCTAGGAATAACCCCACCCAAAGAAGTGAAAGGCCTGTACTCTGGAAAGTATAAAACAATGATGAAAGAAATTGAAGATGATACAAAGAAATGGAAAGACATTCCATGCTCATGGATTGGTAGAACAAATATTGTTAAAATATCCATACTACCCAAAGCAATCTACACATTAATGCAATCCCTAACAAAATACTTTTTTGATAGGGATTTCAAAATGCTTTTTCTCCATATACATACATATATATGTGTATGTATATCTCTGCCTCTTCTTTATCCATTCATCCGTCAATGGATGCTTGGACTGTTTCCATAGTTTGACTACTGTAGGTAATGCTGCTATAAACATTGGGGTGCGTATATCCTTTCAGATTTGTATTTTTGTATTCTTTGGGTAAATACCTAGTAGTACAATCGCTGGATCATAGGGCAGTTCTATTTTTAACTTTTTGAGGAATCTTGTTTCCACAGTTTGACTACTGTAGGTAATGCTGCTATAAACATTGGGGTGTATATATCCTTTCAGATTCATATTTTTGTATTCTTTGGGTAAATACCTAGTACTGCAATTGCTGGATCATAGGGCAGTTCTATTTTTAAGTTTTTGAGGAATCTCCCTACTGTTTCCAGAGTGGTTGCACCAGTTTGCATTCCCACCAACAGTGCAAGAGGGTCCCCTTTTCTCCAACCTTGCTAACAACTGTTGATTCTTCTCTTGTTAATTTTAGACATTCCGACAGGTGTGAAGTGATATCTCATTGTAGTTTTGATTTGTATTTCCCTGATGATCAGTGATGTTCACCATCTTTTCATGTATCTATTGACCATGTGTGTGTCTTCTTTGAAAAAAAATGTCTATGCATGTCTTTTAATTGGATTCTTTGGTTTTTGAGTGTTGAGTTTTATAAGTTTTATATGTTTTTGGATACTAACCCTTTATCAGATCTGTTGTTTGCAAATATCTTCTCCCATTCTGTAGGTTGCTTTTTAGTTTTTGTTCACTATGCAGAAGTTTTTATTTTTATGAAGTCCCAACAATTTAATTTTGCTTTTGTTTCTCTTGCCTCAGGACACATATCTAGAAAGAATTTCCTATGGCCAGAGTGAAAGAGGTTACTGCCTGTGTTCTCCTCCAGGATTTTTATGGTTTTAGGTCACACATTTAGGTCTTTCATCCATTTTGAATTTATTTTTGTGTATGGGGAAAGAAAGTGGCCCAATTTCATTCTTTTGCATATTGCTGCCCAGTTTTCCCAACACCATTCGTTGAAGAAACTGTCTTTTCCCTTCAGATACTCTTTCCTGCTTCATTGGAGATTAGTTGACCACATAATTGTAGGTTCATTTCTGGGTTTTCTATTCTGTTTGATTGATCTATGTGTCCATTTTTTACCAGTACAATACTCTTTCAATCACTACATCTTTGTAATATAACTTAAAGTCCAGATTTGTGATGCCTCCAGCTTTTCTTTTCTCTCTTTCTTTTAGATTTACCGAAGACTTTATTTTTTTATTTAAATTAAATTAACCAACAAATAGTACATCATTAGTTTCAGATGCAGAGTTCAAAAATCAGCTTCAATTTTCATTTTCAAGGTTGCTTTGGCTATGCAGAATCTTTTGTGGTTCCATCCACATTTTAGGGTTGCTTTTTCTAGTTCTCTGAAAAGTGCTGCCGGTATTTTGATAGGGATTGCATTAAATGTGTAGATTTCCTTTGGTAGTATGGACATTTTAACCATACTTTTTCCACCAATCCATGAGCATGGAATATCTTTCCATTTCTTTGTATCATCTTCAATTTCTTTCATCATTGTTTTATACTTTCCAGAGTACAGGCCTTTCACCTCTTTGGGTAGGCTTATTCCTAGGTATTTTATTGCTTTGAGTACAATTATAAATGGGATTGATTCTTTAGTTTCTCCTGCTGCTTCATTGTTGGTGTATAGAAATGTAACAGATTTCTGTACATTGATTTTGTATCCTGAGACTTAACTGAATTCATTTATGAGTTCTAGCATTTTGTTGGTGGAATCTTTTGGGTTTTGTATGGATAGTATCATGTCATCTGCAAATAGTGAAAGTTTTACTTCTTCCTTACCAATTTGGATGCCTTTTCTTTCTGTTGTCTAATTGCTGTATCTAGGAATTCCAGTACCTTGTTAAATAACAATGCTGAGGATGGACATTCCTCTCTTGTTCTTGACTGTAGTGGAAAAGTTCTCAGATTCTCCCCATTCAGGATGATATTAAATATGGGTTTTTCATATATGGCTTTTATTATGTTGAAGTTTGTTCCCTCTAGACCTACTTTGTTAAGTGTTTTTATCATGAATGGATATTGTGTTTTGTCAAATGCTTTTTCTGCATCTGTTGAAGTTCTCATATGGTTCTAATCATTTCTTTTATTAATATAGTGTATCATGTTGATTGATTTGGGAATATTGAACCACCCCTACAAACCAGGACTAAATCCCACTTGATCATGGTGAACACTTTTTAAAAATGTATTGTTGGATTTAGTTTGCTAATATTTTACTGAGAACTTTTGCATCCATGTTCATTATGGATGCCTATAGTTTTCTTTATTAGGGGAGACTTTATCTGGTTTTGGTATCATGGTAATGCTGGCCTCATAGAATGAATTTGGAAGTCTTCTTTCCTTTTCTACTTTTGAAATAGAGAAGAATAGGCATTACCTCTTCTTTAAATGTTTGGCAGCCTTTGCTTGTGAAGTCATCTAGCCTTGGACTTCTGTTTCTTGAGAGTTTTTTTTTTAATTACTGATTCAATTTCTTCGCTCATTATAAGACTGTTCGAGTTTTCTATTTCTTCATGTATCAGGAAGTTTTGGTAATGTTTCTAGGAATGTATCCATTTCTTCAAGGTTATCCAATTTGTTGGCATGTGGTTTTTCATATTACCCTCTTGTAATTGTTTGTATTTCTGTGGTTGGTTATTTCTCCTCTCACATTTGTGATTTTATTTATTTGGGTCCTTTTTCTTTCTTTCTTTCTTTCTTTTGATAAGTCTGGCTAAGGGTTTATCAATTTTATTAATTTTGTCAAAGAAGCAACTCCCAGTTTCATTGATCTGTTCTATTGATTTTTAGTTAATATATCATTTATTTCTAATCTAATATTTTTTATTCACTTCCTTCTGCTGGTTTTAGGTTTTGTTTGTTGTTCTTTTTTAGCTCCTTTATATGTAAATTTAGGTTGTTTACTTGAGATTTTTCTTGCTTCTTGAGAGAGGCCTGTACTGGTATAATCATCCATTTTATGACCACTTTTGCTACATCCCAGTCTTTGGACTGTTATGCTTTCATTTTTGTTTTTCCCCATGTATTTTTTATTTCTTCTTTGATTTCCTGGTTGACCCATTCATTGTCCAGTAGCATATTGTATAACTTCCTTATATGAGTAGTCTTTCCAGATGTTTTCTTGTGGCTGACTTCTAGTTTCATAGTGTTGTGGTTACAAAACTGCATGGCATGACTTCAATCATTTTGTATTTGATGAGGCCTGGTTTGTAACCTAGTCTGTGATCTATTATGGAGATGATCCTATGTGCACTTGGAAAGAATTTGTATTCTGTTATGTTAGGATAGAATATTCTGAATATATCTGTTAAATCCATCTGGTCCAGTGTCATTCAAAGTCAGTGTTTCCTTCTTGAGTTTCTTCTTAGATGATCTCTCCCTTAATGTAACTGGGGTATTAAAGTTCCCTACTATTATTGTATTCTTTTCAATATGTTTCTTTGTGTTTGTTATTAAATGGTTTATATATTTGGGTGCTTCTATGTTGGGTCCCTTCTTTGTCTCTTATTGCAGTCTGTCTTTTAAAGTCTGTTTTGTTGGGGGTGCCTGGGTGGCTCAGTTAAGCATCCAGCATGATTTTGGCTCAGGTCATGATCTCAGGGTCTTGAGATCGGGAGAGGGGTAGATAGAGAATCTTGAGCAGACTGCACACCCAGCATGGAGCCTCATGTGGGGCTCTATGTAACAACCCTGAGATCATGACCTGAGCTAAAATCAAGAGTCAGACACTTAATGGACTGAACCACCCAGATGCCCTAATTAATCTTTTATGTACACATCTTCTGTTTTCTTTGTTGATTGTTCTGTGCATATTATCAATGAGAATGCATATACTTCAGAATACTTCTTAAAAATTGAATTTAGATTCAGTCAACCAGTAACCACTATTTTGTACAATATTTACTAATATGTTTCAACACAAAACAATACTGCCTCATTTTATTATTTTATTGCCTGCACTCATCACTGTTCAATTAGATGTTGTAATTGTGTATCTACATAGGCGTGATATGAAGCTTGATCTCAAAAGAAATGATACAGGACAAGCAGATCTTAAGAAACCATATATGAAATTAATCCACACCCTGTAAATGCTTCCTATATGTGCTCTTATGTAATAGACAAGTTGTTTTAGATTTTTTTGTAGCTTATTTTTTGTCTACCTTAAATATTACATAGATTTAAGTTTCTAGCATATTCAAAGCTCCTGTGATGATATAAAGCTTTGTGTATTGTGTATAAGTACTATTTTAAAAGAGAACTATTGAGCAATTTATTTCTTCATGTATTATGGTTGTTCCTACATTATTTCTGTGGTTTTATGTGATATTTAAAATTAACATAAAATTCTAGGTTAGTCATAAGGTTTTATTTTTATTGCACATGAATATACCTTCAATATAAAAAATAAGGAAAATTGTAGATATATTTAAGTGGAGTTTTTTAATTATTTGTTTTGTTATTTGAAGCTATATTAGTAAGTTTTTCCTTACAACAGTAATTTTGTTTAAAGTTTCTATAACTTTTGGAAGTGTTGCACTTTAAAATTACAGATTTACTAGGCATTATACATAACTAATGAATCATTGAACACTACATCAAAAACTAATGATGTACTACTATACAGTGGCTAACTGAACATAATAAAAAATAAAAATTAATTAAATTACAGAGTTATTTTGTTCTTTTAATATTATAAACTATATATGCAGGATTTTTTTACATATAGTGGTTATTTGCTGATTTATTATGTATATTATTATTTCTATAGGTGCATTATTGGACAAATTGATGTAATAGTATAGTTTGTTTAGTTGGTAGTGTGATACAGAGGCATACTATATATCACCAGCACAAGACTAACCTCCTTCACTGAAAATACCAAGTTTGATGAAAAAAAAATTTTTAATGATTTATTTATTTTAGATAGAACAGGGGAGAGGGGCAGAGGGAGAGGGAGAGAGAGTCTGAAGCAGATTCCATGCTGAGAGTGGAGTCCAATGCAGGGCATGATCTCATGAGCACTGAGATCACAACCTGAGCTGAAATCAAGAGTCAGACAATTAACCAACTGTGCAACCCAGATGCCCCCGCCAAATGTTTTAAGTTAAAAAGAATGCCATCTAAATTTCTGCCAAAAGTTCCCTTAGAACAACCAAGTTATTTAATCATTTCCAGGAATTAGAATCAACTCTTACCTTTTTCATATTCTAGCTAATCTCAATCCAAATTGCTTTAAACTGTCTCTTTTTTTTAAAGATTATTTATTTATTTATTTATTTATTTATTTATTTATTTATGTGACAGAGAGACAGGCAGCAAGAGAGGGAACACAGCAGGGGGAGTGGGAGAGGAAGAAGCAGGCTCACAGCAGAGGAGCCTGATGTGGGACTCGATCCCGGTACGCCGGGTTCACGCCCTGAGCCGAAGGCAGACGCCTTAACGACTGCGCTACCCAGGCGCCCCTAAACTGTCTCTTTTTTAAGTGATTAAATATATTTGATTATTCACATACACAGATACTATTCATGTAGGAGTAAAATTTTTTCGTCAAGTAAAAAAATCACATTGCATTAGGTTTCAGGTAGTCAAAACGATATAATAGTGAAAAAGAAGTATTTCAATGGAATTCTAGAGACATTTGCACTTTTTCCCTTGTTCTGGAGTATTACATTTATTAATTATTTGTTGATGTACTTCATAGAAATGTTATTCTTTTTGAAATACAGTTAATAAGAAGGACTTCCACTTTTTGTCTTAATACTTGTCAAATCATGAGACAACAAAACAATGCTTTCATTAGATATGCTATTAGAAAAATAAAAGTCATACTACAACTTTTACTTTATTTCATGATAGTCAGAAGTAAATGAATATGCAACTTTGGTGAAAAAATGTCATTTTCCACAGTCCGTAAAATGAACTTTAAAATGTATTTCCTTGTTTTATTACATATCACTTTTAGCTTTAATTTCAAAATTAATGGAGATGATCATTTTAATGATACATTAAAACTAAACACAATTAATCAGAAAAACTGTCGCCTTACACAAAAATATTTCCAGTAATTGAAGCACAAATAGCTTCTCAGTGTCACAGCACAAATAGCTGTTCAGTGTCACAAACTTGAAGTAACTCAAAATGTAAAAATAAAATCTGACCAGCTCTTTAGGTATGTAAACACAGTCTTAGTGTCATATTTATTTTTTTAAAGATATTATGTATTTATTTTAGAGAGAGAGAGAGAGAAAGAGCACACAAACAGGGGAAGGAGAAAAAGGAGAGGGAGATAATCTCCAGCAGAATCCACGCTGAGCACAGAGCCCATCCTGGGGCCAGTCCCACGACCCTCAGACCATGACCTGAGCCAAAACCGAGAGTTGGACTCTTAACCTACTGAGTCAACCAGGCGCCCCTAGTCCCATATTGAAAGTGGGAGGGGGGACACAGAAAACTAGAATTACATGGACTCTGGAAAATCAATTTATGAGTTCCTAAACTAGAGATGATATTTCATTAATGATTTTATCCTTTTGATCACACCATTCAAAACTATGTATTGGGTGCATTTTGCAGAAAACTGTATGCATTTTTTATACTGTTCAGAATGCCTAATAATTTTTTTCACACAAATACAGTTATTCAAGAGAGGGTACAGGGTTCTCTTCCAGGTACATATGATGGCTTTGAAAATATACCAAAACAACTGGATGCAAAATAGAATTTAAACATGGGGATATTTTGTCTACCTGGCAAAATTGTTTGAATTCATAAAGACAAAGACTTTATCCTATAATACAGAAAAACATAATTGTTTCATTTTACATAGAAACAAATAATTTGACTTGATACATACTTATCATTATATGGACTCAGAGTAATTGATAACATTTAACAATAAATATCCACATGGAACTACAATTCAACTTTATATATATAAATTTTAGATGTCTGTGGAGCTATACACACATTTATTTCAAAAATCCCATGATTTATAGAAATAATGAGGAACATAAAATTGACTTTTAAGTGTGATAATTGAATGACAGACACATCAAAGTGTAGAAATTAATATACCTAATTGTGTGTCTAGAGAAAAATTTATTTTAATTTGATTTTTAAGTTATTCCAACAGAGTGGGATTAAAATGGGTTAATGTATGATAAACACAGATATGTTTGCATTTATGTGTATACATTTATGTGTCATTTTGTTTTATTTAAATTCAAGTTAGTTAACTTATAGTGTATTATTAATTTCAGGGTAGAATTTATTGATTCATCAGTTGCATATAATGCCCAAGTACCCTCTTTAATGGTTATCACACAATTATCCCATCCACCAACCCACACCCCCCTCCAGAAAACATCAGTTTGTGCTTTATAGTTAAGAGTCTCTCATGGTTTCCCTCCCTAACTTTGACCTATTTTATTTTTCATTCCCTTCCCCTATGCTTATCAGTTTTGTTTCTTAAATTCCACATATGAGTGAAATCATATGGTATTTGTCTTGCTCTGACTGACTTATTTCGCTTAGCATGATGCACTCTAGTTCCATCCACATTGTAGCCAATGGAAAGATTTAAATCTTATTCATGGCTGAGTAATATTCAATTGTATATAAATACCACATCTTCTTTATCCATTCATCCATTGATGGACATCTGGGCTCTTTCTGTAGTTTGACTATTGTGGACATTCCTGCTATAAACATTGGGATGCATGTGCCCCATCGAATCACTATGTTTGTATCCTTTGGATAAATACTAGTAGTGTAATTGTTGGGTCATATGGCAGTTATATTTTTAACTTTTTGAGCAACCTCCATACTGTTTTCCAGAGTGGTTGTACCAGCTTGCATTCCCACCAACAGTGTAAGAAGGTTACCCTTTTTCCACATCTTCTTCAGCATCTGTTGTCTCATAAGTTGTTCATTTTAACCATTCTGACTGGTATGAGATGGTATCTCATTGTGATTTTGATTTGTATTTCTTTGATGCCAAGTGATGTTGAGCATTTTGTTCATTTGTCTGTTAGTCATTTCTATGTCTTCTTTCAAGAAATATCTGTTCATGTATTCTATCCATTGCTTGATTGGGTTTTGGGGGGATTTTTTGGTGTTGAGTTTGATGTTCTTTTTTTTTATGTTCAGTTAGCCACGTATGGTACATCATTAGTTTTCGATGTAGTGTTCAATGATTCATTAGTTATGTATCACACCCACTCTCATCACAACACATGCCCTCCTTAATACCCATCACCCTGTTACCCCCTCCCTCCACCGCCCTCCCCTCTGAAACACTCAGGTTGTTTCCTGGGGTCCATAGTCTCTCATGGTTCACCTCCCTCTCTGATTTTTCCACCCTCAGATTTCCCTCCCTTCCCCTATGGTACTCTGTGCTATTGCTTATGTTCCACATATGAGTAAAACCATATGATAATTGGCTTTCTCTGATTGACTTATTTCTTAGTATAATAACTTCCAGTACCATCCAAGTCAGTGCAAATTGTGGGTATTCATCCTTTCTGATGGCTGAGTGATATTCCATTGTATGTACGGATCACATCTTTTTTATCCATTCATCTGTTGAAGGACATCTAGGCTCTTTCCACAGTTTGGCTATTGTGGACAATGCTGCTATGAACATTGGGGTGCATGTGCCCTTCTTCTCACTACATCTGTAACTTTGGGGTAAATACCTAGTAGTGCAATTGCTGGATCATAGGGTAGCTCTATTTTTACATCTTCAGGAACAGCCATACTGTTTCCAGAGTGGTTGTACCAGCTTGCATTCCCACCAACAGTGTAAGAGGGTTCCCCTTTGTCCACATCCTCTTCAACATTTGTTGTTTCTTGCATTGCTAATTTTTGCCATTCTAACTGGTATAAAGTGGTCTCTCATTGTGGTTTTGATTTGTATTTCTCTGAGAGCTAATGATGTTGAACATTTTTTCATGTATCTGTTAGACATTCATATGTCTTCTTTGGAGATATGTCTGTTCATGTCTTATGCCCATTTTTTGACTGGGTTATTTGTTTTTTGAGTGTTGAGTTTGAGAAGTTCTTTATAGATCTTGTATACCAGCCCTTTATCCATAATATCATTTGCAAGTATCTTCTCCCATTCTATGGGCTGCCTCTTAGTTTTGTTGACTATTTCCATTGCTGTGCAAAAGCTTTTTATCTTGATGAAGTCCCAAAAGTTCATTTTTGCTTTTGTTTCCCTTCCCTTTGGAGACGTGTCTTGAAAGAAGTTGCTGTGGCCGATGGTAAAGAGGTTACTGCCTATGTTCTCCTCTAGAATTTTGATGGATTCCTGGCTCACAATGAGGTCTTTCATCCATTTTGAGTTTACCTTTGTGTATGGTGTAAGGAAATGATCCAGTTTCATTTTTCTGTATGTAGCTGATCAATTTTCCTAGCACCACCTCTTTAAGAGACTGTCTTTTTTTCATTGTTTTTTTTTTTCTGATTTGCCAACAATTAGTTGACCATAGGGTTGAGGGTCCATTTCTGGAGCCTCTATTCTGTTCACTTGATCTATGTGTCTATTTTTGTGCCAATACCGTACTGTCTTGGTGATTACAGCTTTGTAATATAGCTTGAAGTCAGGCAACGTGATGCTGCCAGCTTTATTTTTCTTTTTCATCATTCTCTTGGGGATTCAGGGTCTTTTCCTGTTCCATACAAATCTGAGGATTATTTTCTCCACCTCCTTAAAAAATGCCAATGGTATTTTAATAGGGATGGCATTGAAAGTGTAGATTACTCTGGGCATCATAGACATTTATCAATGTTTATTCTTCCGATCCATGAGCATGGAATGTTTTTCCATCTCTTTGTGTCTTCTTCAATTTCATTCATAAGTATTCTGTAGTTTCTAGAGTATAGATCCTTTAATTCTTTGGTTAGGTTTATTCCAAGATATCTTATGGTTTTTGGTGCTATTGTAAATGGAATCGATTCCCTGATTTCTCTTTCTACGGTTACATTGTTAGTGTATAGGAAAGCAACTGATTTTTGTGCCTTGATTTTGTATCCTGCCACATTGCTGAATTGCTGTATGAGTTCTTGTAATTTGCGGGTGGAATCTTTTGGGTTTTGCACATAAAGTATCATGTCATCTTCGAAGAGAGAGAGTTTGACTTCTTCTTTGTCCATTTGTATGCCTATTATTTTTTTATTTTCTGATTGCCGAGGCTAGGACTTCTAGCATTATGTTGAACAATAGTGGTGAGAGTGGGCATCCCTGTCGTGTTCCTGACCTGAAGGGAAAAGCTCTCAGCTTTTCTCCATTAATAATGATATTCACTGTGGGCTTTTCATAGATGTTTTTTTTTATTTAGGTATGTTCTAGTTCTATACTCTGAAGCATTTTATTCAGGAACGGGTTGTATTTCATCAAATGCTTTTTCTGCATCAATTGCAAGGATCATATGGTTCTTGTCGAACCACGCTTGCATCTCAGGAAGAAATCCCACTTGGTCATGGTGAATAATCCTTGTAATGTACTGTTGGATCCTATTGACTTGGTTCTTGTTGAGTATTTTGGCATCCATGTTTATGGAGATATTGATCTGTAATTTTCCTTTTTGACGTGATCTTTGCCTGGTTTTGGGATCAGAGTAATGCTGGCCTCATAGAAGGAGTTTGGAAGTTTTCCTTCTGTTTTTATTTTTTGAAACAGGTTTAGTAGAATTAGTATTATTTCTTTTTAAGTGTTTAGTAGAATTCCCTTGTGAATCCATCTGGCCCTGGACTCGTTTTTTGAGAGGTTTTTGATTACTGCTTCAATTTTGTTACTGGTTATTGGTCTATTCAGATTGTCTATTTCATCCTGTTTCAGTCTTGGTGATTTGTAAGTTTCCAGGAAGACATACATTTATTCCATGTTTCTTAATTTGTTGGCATATAGTTGCTGGTAATAATTTCTAATAATTGTTTCTATTTCCTTGGTGTTAGTCATGATATCTCCCCTTTCATCCATGATTTTATTAATTTGGGTCCTTTCTCTTTTCTTTTAGATAAGTTTGGCCAGTGGTTTATCAATCTTCTTAATTCTTCAAAGAACCAGCTTCTAGTTTTGTTGATTTGCTCTACTGTTTTTCTGGTTTCTATTTCATTGATCTCTGCCATAATCTTTACTGTTTCTCTTCTCCTGGTTGATTTATGTTGTATTTGCTGTTCTTTCTCCAGCACCTTTAGGTGCATTTGGGATTTTTCTAATTTTCTGAGAGATGCTTGGATGGCTGTGTATTTCCCTCTTAGGACCACCTTTGCAGTATCCCATAGGATTTGGACTGAAGTGTTTTCATTCTCAGTAGTTTCCATGAATTGTTTAAGTTCTTTAATTTCTTGGTTTAACCAATCATTCTTTAGCAGGAAGCTCTTTATCTTCAAGTTATTTGAATTCCTTCCAATTTTTTTCTTGTGATCGAGTTCCAGTTTCAAGGCATTGTGGTCTGAAAACTTGCAGGAAATAATCTCAATCTTTTGATATTGGTGGACACCCAATTTGTGATCCAGTATGTAGTCTATTGTGGAGAATGTTCCGTGTGCACTTGAGAATAATGAGTATTCTGTTGTTGTAGGGTGGAATGTTTTGTATATATCTACGGAGTCCTTCTGGTCCAATGTGTCATTCAAAGTTTTTGTTCCTTTGTTGATCTTCTGCTTAGGTGATCTGTCCAATGCTGAGTTGAGTGTTAAAATCGCCTACTACTAATGTATTATTTTCTATCTGATTCTTTATTTTGGTTAACAGTTTGCTTATATAGTTGGCTGCTCCCATGTTGGGGGCATAGATATTTACAGTCATTAAATTTTCTTGCTGGATAGACCCTTTTAGAATGATGTAGTGCCCCTCTGGATCTCTCAATACAGTCTTTGTTTTAAATTCTAATTTGTCTGATATAAGAATTGCTACCCCAGCTTTCTTTTGAGGTCCGTTGGCACTAATGGTTTTCTCAAGCCTAGCTATTGACTTCATAATTGTTACCCTGATGTCTATCTCTGACATCTTACTTATATTCTTATCCATTAGGTCTGTGGCAGGGTCCATTGTCTCTGGTTCTTTTCTTTGTTGGGAGTTCCTCCCCCTAATCATTCTGTTGAGGGATGGTTGAGGGAATATACAGAGTCCAAAATATCAACCACAATCCAGGCAAGATTCACCCTGGGAAGCCACCAATGAAAAAACAGCTAAAATGATACCCAGGAATAAAATTTATAAAATTATTTTTTTAAAAAAACTAAAAATTAAAAATTAAGATAAGGAGGTGGGGTGGTATAATCTTTCAGTGTGGGCAAGTGTTTGATTTCTTCTTGGGTGTATTTTGTTTTTTTTGTTAGAGGATACTTCTTCCCAGAGATACAGGGAAAATAAAACTGGTGTATATAAAAAGGTAATATTAAATAGGGAGAAAAGGACTGTATTGAAGTTTATATCTATATTAAAAATATAGGTGTGAAAAAGTGCAAATTAAAAAGCTACTATGAAATGTGTTATATTAAACTTCTGGTTGAAATGAGAAAAATGTAAAAAGAAAGAACAGAGAAGAAACATGAGAAAGAATAAAAAGAAAGAAAAAATGTATCTGAAAAATACATAAGCCATGAGGCAACGCCTGGAAATCAATATACTATTTTCCCCTGGTGTTGAGGTTTTACAGTTTTATGGGGAACCTAGGGTTGTTTTCCTTTTGTTTTTCCAGCTTGTCTTCTGGGGGTGTTCCTACCACATTGTTTCTCAGGCAACCCTGCTTAGGCAGAGTTGCCCTGCCCCCTATGAGGGGGCTGGGCTCTGTGGAAACCAGTTTTTTGAGTTTTTGTTCTCCGGAGGCTTTCTGTGCCTATTCTGAGGGTCAAAGTAAAGGAAAATGTCCCCACAAAGACCTCTGACCCAGAGCAGAGAAATCAGTCTGCTCTTCTCTGAACCCTCCAGAACACACAATTTCCATTTCTATAAGCGCAGCTGAAAACCACAGTCTCCCATGGGTGGTGCATGCCCCTAGCAACCCTCTCACCAGTGGACTCAGGAGCCCTGCCTGTCTCTGCCCTTCGTGCTTGTAAAACTGTGATCAGTCCCGGGTTGGCAGGAGAAGTCCTGGGTTCCCATGAGCAACCTGGGTTCCTGTGAGCGCCCTGGGTTTGCACACACACCCCTGCAGCTCCTGATCTTGTTTGAGTGCTGTTATCAAGCCCTTCCTGGCCTGCCTTTACTTCTTGGCAACTTATTTCTGGTCCCCTGGCTCAGAAAGCTTTTGCGCTCTGGTGTTATGTCACTTTCCAGGGGCCAGCTTATGGCGGCTCCCTCCCCCTTCTGTTTATTTTCTGATATCTGCCTGCAGAATCATGACTCTGCCCTTCATACCTCATAACTGCCAGAGATTTTCTGCTTGTAGAAATCCAGATATATATTCTTACATCTCAGGATGATTTTGTGGGTGTTCAGAACAGTTTGGTAGATATGCAGCTAAATTTAGGGGACCATTTGAAACGGAGTTCCCTACTCTTCTGCCATCCTGCCCCTCCCTCTGATAAGTTCTTTATAGATTTTGGATACTAACCCTTTAGTTGATATGTCCTTTTCAAATATCTTCTCCCTTTCAGTAGGTTGATTTTTAGTTTTGCTGATTGTTTCCTTTGCTGTGCAAAAGCTTTTTATCCTGATGAAGTCCCAATAGTTCATTTTTGCTTTTGTTTCCCTTGCCTTTGGAAACATATCTAGCAAGAAATTGGTGTGGCCAATGTCAGAGTTTGCTGCCTGTGTTCTACTCTAGGATTTTGATGGAGTCCTGTCTCACATTTAGGTCTTTCATCCATTTTGAGTTTATTTTTGTGTATGGTGTAAGAAAGTGGTCCATTTCCATTCTTCTCCAGGTGGCTGTTCAATTTTCCCAACACCGTTTGTTGAAGAGACTGTCTTTTTTTCCACTGGATATTCTTTCCTACTTTTCTGAACATTAGTTCACCATAGAGTTGAGGGTCAATTTCTGCATTCTGTATTCAGTTCCATTGATCAATGTGTCTGTTTTTGTGCAAGTACCATACTGTCTTGATGATTACAGCTTTGTAATATAGCTTGAAGTCCGGAATTTTGATGTCTCCAGGTTTGGTTTTCTTTTTCCACGTTACTTTGGCTATTCTGGGTTTTTTCTGGTTCCATACAAATTTTAGGAATGTTTGTTCCAGCTCTGTGAAAAATACTGGTGGTGTTTTGAAAGGGATTGCATTAAATGTTTAGATAGCTTTGGGTACTATAGACATTTAAACAGTATTTTTTCTTCCAATCCATGAGCACAGAATATTCTTCCATTTCTTTGTGTCTTCCTCAATTTCTTTCATAAGAGTTCTGTAGTTTTCAGGGAATCAAGCTTTAAACCTCATTGGTTAGGACTACTCCTAGGTATCTTATGGATTTTGGTGCAATTATAAATGGGATCAATTCATTGATTTCTCTTTCTGCTTTTTTGTTGTTGGTGTATAGACATGTAACAGACTTCTGTGTGTTGGTTTTATAATCTATGACTTTGATGAATTCCTGTATTAGTTCTAGCAATTTTTTGGTGGAGTCTTTTGGGTGTTCTATATAGAGCATCAAGTCATCTGCAAAGAGTGAAAGTTGGACTTCTTTGTCAATTTTGATTCCTTACATTTCTTTATGTTGTCTGATTGTTGAGACTAGGATTTCCAGTACTACATTGAACAACAGTGGTGAGAATTGTTACCACTGTCATGTTCCTGACCTTAGGGGAAGCACTCTCAGTTTCTCCCCATTGAGGATGGTATTTGCTGTGGGTCTTTTATATGTGGCCTTTATGATGATAAGGTATGTTCCCTCTATCTCTAATTAATTTAGTGTTTTTATCAAGAAAAGATGCTGTGTTTTGTCAAATGCTTTTTCTGAATCTATTGAGATGATCATATGGTTCTTGTCCTTTCTTTTATTAATGTAGTGTATCACATTGATTGATTTGCAGATGTTGAACCACCCCTGCAGCCCAAGAATAAATCCCACTTGGTTGTGGTGAATATTCCTTTTAATGTGCTATTGGATCTGATTAGCTGGTTTCTTGTTGAGAATTTTTGCATCCATGTTCATCAGGGATATTGGTCTCTAATTCTTCTTTTTAGCATGGTCTTTGTCTGGTTTGGGAATCAAGGTGATGCTGGTATCATAGTATGAGTTTGCAAATTTTCCTTTCATTTTTATTTTTTGAAGCAGTTTCAAAAGAATAGGTATTAATTCTTCTTTAAATGGTTGGTAGAATCCCCCTGGGAGGCCATCTGGCCCTGAACACCTGGGCACCTGTTTCTTGGGAAATTTTTTATTACTGATTCAAAATCTTTGCTGGTTATGGGTCTGTTCAGGTTTTCTATTTCTTCCTGTTTCAGTTTTCGTACTTCAGATGTTTCTAGGAATTTGTCCATTTCTTCTAGATTGCCTAATTTGTTGGCATAGAATTGCTTGTAATATTCTCCTATAATTGTATTTCTTTGGTGTTGGTTGTGATTTCTCCTCTTTCATGTATGATTTTGTTTGTGTCCTTTCTCTTTTCTTTTTGGTAAGTCTGGCTAAGGATTTATCAATCTTGTTAATTCCTTCAAAGAACCAGCTCCTAGTACAAATGATCCATTCTTTTTATATATGTCTCTCTTAAGACTGACTTTGTTGCATCCCAAAGGTTCTCAAATGTCGTGTTTTAATTTTCATTTGCTTCCGTGTAATTTTTAAAATTCTTCTTTAATTTCCTTGTTGACCCACTCATTATTTAGTAGGATGTTCTTTAACCTCTATGTTTTTCTGGTCCTTTCAAATTTTTTCTTGTGGTTGACTTCAGGTTTCATAGTATTATGGTCTGAAACTATGCATGGTATGATCTCAATCTTTTTGTACAAGTTGAGGCCTGATTTGTGACCCAGGATGGGATCAATTCTGGAGAATGTTCATGTACATTCAAAAAGAATGTGTATTCTGCTGCTTTAGGATGAAATGCTCTGAATATATCTGTTAACTTAATTTGGTCCACTGTTTCATTCAAAGTCTTTGTTTCCTTGTTGATCTTTTGCTTAGATGATCTGTCCATTGCTGTAAGTGGGCTGCTAAAGTCCCCTATTATTATTGTATTATTATCAATGGGTTTCTTTATGTTTGTTACTAATTAATTTGTATATTTTTCTGCTCCCAAGTTAGGGACATAAATGTTTATAATTGTTAGACCTTCTTGTTGGACAGACCCCTTTATTATCATATAATGTCCTTCTTCATCTCTTATTACAATCTTTGTTTTAAAATCTAGTTTGTCTTACATAAGGATGGCTACTCCAGCTGCCTTTTGATGTCCATTAGCATGATAAATAGTTCTCCACCCCCTCACTTTCAATCTGGAGGTGACTTTGTGTCTAAAATGAGTCTCTTTTAGGCAACACATCGATGGGTCTGTTTTTTTTTTTTTCTGTGCATTCTGATACCCTATGTCTTTTGATTGGAGCATTTAGTCCATTTACACTCAAAGTAATTACTAAAAGATATAAATTTAATGCCATTGTATTAGTGACTATAGATTCATTGTTCTTGTAGATGGTCTCTGTTCCTTTCTGGTCTTTGTTACTTTTGGTCTCTCTTTACTGCTCAAAGGGTTCCCTTTATTATTTCTTCCAGGGCTGATTCAGTGTTCAGGAATTCCTTTAGTTTTTGTTTATTTTGGAAACTCTTTATCTCTCCTTCTATTCTGAATGCAGCCTTGCTGGATAAAGTATTCTTGGCTGCATATTTTTCCCATTTAGCATGTTGAACACATCATACCAGTCTTTTCTGGCCTGCCTTGTCTCTGTGGCCAGGTGTTTTGTCAGCCTTTTGTGTCTATTCTTGTAGGTTAAGGACTTTTTCTCCCAAGCTACTTTTTCTCTTTATCTTTGTATTTTACAAATTTGTTGACCTGTTTTTGTTGATTTTGAGGGGGTTCTCTGAGCCTCTTGAACTTGAATGCTTGTTTCCTTCCTCAGATTAAGGAAGTTCTCAGCTATAATTTGTTCAAATAAACCTTCTGCTACTCTTTCCTTCTCTTCCTCTCTGGGACTCCCATGACATGGATATTATTTTGCTTTATGGAATTGCTTAGTTCTCTAAGTCTACCCTTTGTGATCTAATAGTATTCTTTCCTTCTTCTTTTCAGTTTCATTACTTTCATAATTTTATCCTCTATATCATCTATCCTTTCCTCTCCTTCTTCCAATCCTTATAGTGATTATATCCTATCTGTTTTGCATCTCAGTTATAGCATTTTTTTCAGCCTGACTAGTTTTTAGATCTTTTATCTCTGCAGCAAAGTTTTCTCTGCTGTCTTCTATCCTTTTTCAACCCCATTTAATAGTCTTATACATGTTTATCTAGATTCTTGTTCAAATATATTGCTTATATCTACTTTGAGCAAGTCCCTGACTGTGATATCTTTGTCACCTTTTTTGGGGGGAGAACTCCTCCATCTTGTCATTTTGGCTAAGTTTCTATGTTTTGTGTGTTATGAAAGCTTCTTATATTTCCTGCACCTCAGAGTGATGTTATGTTAAAAAGAAGTCATCCACTGTCCAGAGCCTGGCACTTCCAGAGGTATTTCTGGTTTGTGCTGCATGCACTTTTTATTGTGTTTTGGCTGCTCTTTCCCAATGGTCCATCCTCTACAGAGTTCCTCCTTGCTGGTCGTGGGGAGTGTTCAGAGATTTCATTAGGTGTGCTTTTATTTTTTTGTTATGATAAACCTCACATCTGCCACAATCTCTCCCTCCCTGTGCAGATTGTTTTCTTAATCCACAGATTGTATTCTTTGTTGTTCAAAATAGTTTGATGTTGATCTAGCTGTGTTCCAGGGATGAGGTGAGCTCAGGGTCCCCCTACTACTCCCCCATCCTAACTTCTACTCTGCTATACATTTATATTCCTCAAATTTCTAACAGAAAAAAGGGTGATAATCTTCAACCTAAAGACAACTTGTTCGATGATTATAAATCTATATTTACAAATGCCACTTTCTCTCTTTAAACTCTTTTATCTCACTTCCAAACTATAGTCATCCTGTATCCCTTCTATCATGGTACACAACACCTTTTATTTAATAAATCTCGTCATATTCAGTGTATTCTGAATATGCACTCATGTGTTTTTTACTTTTAATCAAACTGTTTTGCCTCTAATATATCTGTAGTACTTGCCTTCATAAAATGTCCCTCTTTTCTGAATGACCACCAATTCAGTAACAATGAATATACATTAAAAATTTAAACTAAAGGAGAAGGAAAAAAGACGGTGGAGGAGTAGGGGACCCCTTCTTCAGCTGGTCCCCTGAATAGAGCTGGATATCTACCAGACCATCCTGAACACCCACAAAATCACACAGGAAGATACATCTGGATCTCTACAAACGAACATCTCCAGCACTGAATATTGAGGTATGAAGTGGGGAGCCATGAATTCACACACAGATATTGAAAGATAAGTGGAAGGGGGAAGGAACTGCTGCACGCGGGCACTGGGAAGCAGTAGCCACCTGCACTGGAGAGCTGGCCAGACTTGCAGACCAGCACCTGCGAGAAAGCAGACTGAGACCGTGAGCCCAGGAATGTGCACAACCAGACTGAAAACCAGAGCACTGGAGTGCACAAGAACTAGACTGAAACTGGGAGCTTGGGAGCAGGCGTGCAACCAGGTGGAAAACTGGCGCTCCAGAGCACGCTTGAACCACACTGAAACAGGGAGCTCAGGAGCACACGCAGGAACTGGGGGCAGCTGGTGGTGTTAGAAGCAAAAAGGACAGAGATGTGCCAGCCCTGGAAGCGAGGGCTGGGAGAATGGCTGTGGGGCACACATCCTGGGACGCTGAGGGGGTTTTTAGCAGCATATATGGAAACAGAGTTAAAGTGGCCAGGAGAGCTCAGTGGAGAGCAGACTGCAATCTCTCTGTTCTGAGACAGAGGCTAGGATATGGCCACTGCTGCTCTGACTCTCAGAAGAGCCACAGAAAACTTCCAAGGAAAACCTCCAGAGAAGAAAAGCCCAGAAATACCAGCTCACATTGTGCCCATCCCCATTCCCCCTCGCAGGGGACGGGGCAAATCTACCCAAACAGAGTTTCCTGAGTATCAGTGCACCAGTCCCCTCCCCCAGAAGGTAGGCTGAAAAATCAAGAAGCCCACATTCCTAAAGTCCCTATAAAAAAGTGCACACTGCCTGTGTCCTGGTCAATAATTTGGTTCTGTGCTTCCCCTCAACCTCTCCTCATCAGAGAGACGAGGAGAAACCCTCAGCAAAGAAAGGAGGCAGAGACTGTGGCCTCTGCCACAGAAATGATGGATATGGATATAACCAAATTTTCAGAAATGAAGTTCAGAGTAATAATGGTCAAGATGATGTGTAAGCTTGAAAAAATATTAATGAAAATATTAATGAGAATATAGAATCTCTAAGGGTGGAAATGAGAGTGAATCTGGCAGAAATTAAAAATGCTATGAATCAAATGCAATCTAAACTAGACACTTTGACAGCCAGGGTAAATGTGGCAGAAGAACAAATTAGTCAATTGGAAGATGAGATGGTAGAAGAGACAGATAAAACGGAAATTTGGCTCAAAAAAATCCAATCTCAAGAATGTAGATTACAGGAAATTACTGACTCAATGAAAAGTTCCAATATCAGAATCATTGGCATCCCCAAGGGGGTGGAGAAAGCGAGAGGTCTAGAAGAGATATTTGAACAAATTGTAGCTGAAAACTTCCCTAATCCGGCAAAGGAAACAAGCATTAGTGTCCAAGAGGCAGAGAGAACCCCACACAAGATCAATGAGAACAAGCCTACACCACGTTACATCATAGTGCAATTTGCAAATATTAGATGCAAAGATACAGTATTGAAAACGGTCAGGGGGAAGAAAATCCTTATGAAAAAAGGGGAAAATATTAGAATAAATCAGACCTGACTACAGAGACCTGGAAGGCCAGGAAGGGTTGGCAGGGTATTTTCAAAGCACTCTCTGAGAAGAACATGCAGCCAAAGATCCTTTATCCAGCAAGGTTGTCATTCAGAATTGATGGAGAGATAAGGACATTCCAAGATTGACAGAAACTGAAGGAATTCGTAACCACCAAACCAGCCCTACATGAGATATTAAGGAGGGGTTCTATAAAAGTAAAGAGTACCCAAGAGTGATACAGAACAGAAATTTACATTCTACAGAAACAAAGATTTCACAGGAAACATAACATCATTAAAATCATATCTCTCACTAATTACTCTCAATGTGAATGGCCTAAAAGCTCCCATAAAACACAACACGGTTGCAGATTGGATAAAAAGACATGACCCATCTATTTTTTGTCTACCAGAGACTCATTTTGTACCTAAAAATACATCCAGACTGAAAGTGAAGAGATGGAACGCCATTTTCCACACCAATGGACCTCAAAAGAAAGCTGGGGTAGCAATTCTCATATAAGACAGATTGGATTTTAAACTACAGACTATAGTTAGAGATACAGAAGGACACTATATTATTCTTAAAGGATGTATCCATCAAGTGGATATGACAATTATAAATATCTATGCCCCCAACAGGGGAGCAGATAGATACACAAGCCAACTCTTAACCAGAATAAAGGGGCATATAGATAATAATGCGTTAATAGTAGGAGACCTCAACACTCCACTCTCAGTGATAGACAGATCACCTGAACAGAAAATCAACAAAGAAACAAGAGCTTTGAATAACATACTGGATCTGTTGGACCTCATAGATATATATAGAACACTACATTCCAGAACAACAGAATACTCATTCTTTTCGAATGCACATGGATCTTTCTCCAGAATAGACTATATACTGGGTCACAAAACAGGTCTCAACTGATACCAAAATACTGAGATTATTCCCTGCATATTCTCAGACCACAATGCTTTGAAACTGGAACTCAATCACAAGGAAAAATTTGGAAGAAATTCAAACACTTGGAAACGAAGAACCATCCTGCTCAAGAATGATTGGGTAAACCAGGAAATTAAAGAAGAACTTAAGCAATGTATGAAAACCAATGAGAACGAAAACACATTGGTCCAAAACCTATAGGACACTGCAAAGGCGGTCCTAAGGGGAAAATACATAGCCATCCAAGCCTCACTCAAAGGAATAGAAAATTCTAAAATACAGTTTTTATATTCTCACCTTAAGAAGCTGAAGCTGGAACAAAACGGGCCCAACCCATGCACGAGAAGGCAGTTGATCAAGATTAGAGCGGAGATCAATGAATTATAACTCAGGAGCACAGTAGGGCAGATAAACAAAACTAGAAGCTGGTTCCTTGAAAGAATAAATAAGATCGATAAGCCACTAGCCAGACTTATTCAAAAGAAGAGAAAGGACCAAAATAATAAAATTATGAATGGAAACAGAGAGATCACGATCAACCTCAAGGAAATAGAAACAATCGTTAGAAACTATAATCAACAACTTTATGCCAATAAATTAAACAACCTAGAAGTAATGGATGCCTTCCTGGAAACCTATAAAATATCAAGTCTGAAACAGGAAGAAATTGATCATTTAAACGGACAAATTAAATATGAAGAGATCAAAGCAGTGATCAAAAACCTCCCCCAAAACAAGGGTCCAGGGCCTGACGGATTCCCAGGGTAATTCTACCAAACATTCAAGGAAGAAATAATACCTATTCTCCTGAAGCTGTTTCAAAAAATAGAAACAGAAGGAAAACTACCAAACTCATTCTATGAGGCCAATATTACCTTGACCCCCAAACCAGGCAAAGACCCCATTAAAAAGGAGAATTCCAGACCATTATCCCTGATGAATATGGACACCAAAATTCTCAACAAGATCCTAGCTAATAGGATCCAAAACACATTAAAAGGATTATCCATCATGACCAAGTCAGATTCATCCCAGGGATGCAAGGGTGGCTCAACATTTGCAAATCGATCTGTGTGATAGATCATATCAACAGGAAAAGAGTCAAGAACCATATGATTCTCTCAATTGATACAGGAAAAGCATTTGACAAAATACAGCATCCTTTCCTATTTAAAACTCTTCAGAGTGTAGGGATAGTGGATACATTCCACAATTTCATAAAAACCATCTATGAAAGCCTACAGCGAATGTCTTTCTCAATGGAGAAAAGCTGAAAGCCTTTCCCTTAAGATCAGGAACACAACAAGGATGTCCACTCTTGCCATTATTATTCAACATAGTACTAGAAGTCCTTGCAATAGCTATCAGACAACAAAAAGTGATAAGTGGTATCCAAATCGGCAAAGAAGAAGTCAAACTGTCTCTCTCTGCAGTTGACATGATACTCTATATGGAAAACCCAAACGGCTCCACCCACAAATTACTAGAACTTATAGAGCAATTCAGTAATGTGGCGGGATACAAAATCAATGCTCAGAAATCAGTTGCATTTCTATACACGAACAATGAGACTGAAGAAGAATTAGGGAATCCATTCCATTTACAATAGCACCAAAAATCATACGTTATCTCGGTATTAACCAGAGACATAAAAGATCTATATTCTAGAAACTACAAATCGCTCTTGAAAGACATTGAAGAAGACACAAAAAGATGGAAAAATATTCCATGCTCATGGATCTGAAGAAGAAACATAGTTGAAATGTCTATGCTACCCAGAGCAATCTACACTTTCAATGCCATCCCAATCAAAATATCAATGACATTTTTCAAAGAACTGGAACAAACAGCCCTTCATTTTCTGTGGAATCAAAAAAGGCCCTGAATCGCAAAGGAATTGTTGAAAAGGAAAAACAAAGCTGGGGGCATCACGTTGCTGGCTTTCAAGCTGTACTACAAAACTGTGATCACCAAGACAGCATGGTACTGGCACAAAAACAGACACATCGACCAGTGGAACAGAATAGAGAACCCAGAAATGGACCCTCGGCTCTTTGGGCAACTAATCTTTGACAAAGCAGGAAAAAACATCCAGTGGAAAAAAGACAGTCTCTTCAACAAATGGTGCTGGGAAAATTGAACAGCTATATGCGAAAGAATGAAACTTGACCACTCTCTCACACCATACACAAAGATAAACTCCAAATGGATGAAAGTACTCGATGTGAGACAGGAATCCATCAAAATCCTAGAGGAGAGTATAGGCAACAACCTCTACGACATCGGCCAAAGGAACCTTTTTCATGACACATGTCCAAAGGCAAGAGAAACAAAAGAAAAATGAACTTGTGGGACTTCATCAAGTTAAAAAGCATCTGCACAGCCAAAGAGACAGCCAAAAAAACTAAGAGACAGCCCATGGAATGGGAGAAGATATTTGCAAATGACACTACAGATAAAAGACTGGTATCCGGAATGCCTGGGTGGCACAGTGGTTAGGTGTCTGCCTTCGGCTCAGTGCGTGATCCCGGCGTTATGGGATCGAGCCCCACATCAGGCTCCTCCGCTATGAGCCTGCTTCTTCCTCTCCCACTCCCCCTGCTTGTGTTCCCTCTCTCGCTGGCTATATCTCTGTCAAATAAATAAATAAAATCTTTAAAAAAAAAAAGCCTGGTATCCAAGATCTACAAAGAACTTCTCAAACTCAATACATGAGAAACAAATAATCAAATCAAAAAATGGGCAGAAGATATGAACAGACTCTTTTCCAATGATAACATACCAATGGTTAACAGACACATGAAAAAATGTTCAGCATCATTAGGCATCAGGGAATTTCAAATCAAAATCACATTGAGATACCACCTTACACCAGTTAGAATGGCAAAAATTGAGAAAGCAAGTAACAACAGATGGCGGAGAGGATGTGGAGAAAGGGGAACCCTCTTACAGTGTTGGTGTGAATACAAGTTGGTTCAGGCACTTTGGAAAACAGTGTGGAGGTCCCTCAAAATGTTAAAAATAGAGCTACCCCCTGACCCAGCAACTGCACTACTGGGTATTTACTCAAAGATACAGACATAGTGAAGAGAAGGACCATATGCACCTCAAGATTCATAGCAGCATTGTCCACAATAGCTAAATTGTGGAAGGAACTGAGATGCCCTTCAACAGATGATTGGATTAAGAAGATGTGTTCCATATATAGAATGGAATATTACTCAGCCATCAGAAAGAATGATTACCCAACATTTGCAGCAACATGGACAGGACTGGAGGAGATTATGCTAAGTGAAATAAGTCAAGCGGAGAAAGACAATTATCATATGGTTCCGCTCATTTATGGAACATGAGGAATAGGTGGGAGATCGGTAGGAGAAAGAAGGGAAGAATGAAGGGGGAGTAAAGAGAAGGGAGAATGAAACATGAGAGACTATGGACTCTGTGAAACAAACAGAGGCTTCAGAGGGGAGGGGGGGTGGGAGACTGGGATAGGCTGGAGATGGGTATTAAGGAGGGCACATATTGCATGGTGTACTGGGTGTTATACGCAAGTAATGAATCATGGAACACTACATCAAAAACTAAGGATATACTGTATGGTGACCACATAACGTAAGAAAAAATTGTTATTAAAAAAAATAGAAATCCAGAGGAATTATAACTTAACTTCATAGTAGAGGACTTGCAAAGGAAGTAAAATCGTAATTACTTTGTTTAATAACTTCAGTTGTTGAAACTGAAATTCTGAGTTTATATGGAAAGATGTATCATAAAGATTTAATTAGTTCTAGAGAGTTTGATTCCCAGAAATTCGGTTAGTTTTTAGTACTACCTCTAGCACTATGCAAATTCATAATATGTTGGTGATTATGTGTTTTTCAGATATTTGACAGGCTCAGAAATTGTCTCCACAAGGAACTCTGGAGTGATTTATTTAATAACAAGATGTTAGAAATGACAGAAGGGAAGTTGAAATGCATAAGGTAGCAGTAAAACTGATTAATAACATATTAATACAGGGGTGCCTGGGTGGCTCAGTTGGTTAAGCATCTGCGTTTGGCTCGGGTCATGATCTCAAGGTGCTGGGATGGATCCCACATCAGGCTCTCTGCTCAGAAGGGAGTCTACTTCTCCTTCTCCTTCTGTGCACTCACTTTCTCTCTCTCTCAAATAAATCAATAAAATCTTTTAAAAATAAAAATGGATTAATACATACACATGATCTCTTGGAATACATGCAGAAATTATAAAAACAATGAAAGAAAATAGACAAGAGTAATTTCTTCCAGTCAAAACACTCTTTTACAAAATTTAATTAATTAATTAATTAATTAATTTGAGATAGAGAGAGCAAGCAGGGGGAGGAGCAGAGGGAGAAGGACAAGCAGACTTCATGTTGAGTGTGGAGCCCAATGTGAGGCTCATCTCACGACCCTGAGTTCATGACCTGAGCTGAAATCAAGAGTCAGACAACACTTAACTGACTGAGCCACCCAGGCTCAAAAAAAAATTGGTAGATATAGGGAGAAAGCCCTTTAAAATATTAAAAAATGACCAAAAGCCAGAATCATATCTGATAGTAGTGTTGAATTGCTGTGTGTGTGTGTGTGTGTGTGTGAGAGAGAGAGAGAGAGAAAGAGAGAGAGAGAGAGAGAGAGAAAAAGGGAAGTTTGTAAAAGAATAAAAGAAAATAATTTTCTCTGATGCACTATTGGGAGACATGTATTTCTATAAAATGACAGATTAGATATTTCAGGGGAGAAATAGAATTTGGGAATAAAGAGTGGGGGCAGAAAAAAATTTTCAAAGAGCTTTTTTCTACCTTGATCAGAAGAAAAGGAAACTTTAGGGTTCAACTTGTGGTTGCTGAAAGTGAGAAGTAGGGTCAGTAGCCCTTACCTACCAGATGTAACAGACCTGGTGTTCCCGCCACGATCTCTGGCCCATTAAGGGCTTTAGTTTTTCATAGAATTCCCAACATAATGATATCTATTCCCTTTGACTTGATGACTTTAATTTGTTCCTTGATGCTGACACCAGAGGGCATTTTGGATAGGTTTTGAAGACAACATATTCTCTCTCTTTCATCCATTTCCTTTCTAGAAAGAAACTAGATAAAGATACAAGTATAGATATAGATTACAGATATAGATATATAGATATAGATGATAGGGAAACCTGTGTGGCCATTCCTATGGTTAGTCTTAAATAGACTTAGATGTCTAACATATAACATTTAGTCCAAGTAGTTCTAAAAAGAATATTCAGAAACAATGTTCAGGAAGGGAGCTCAGGTGAACTTAGACTTTGGGGTTCATGTAGGTAAGATTTTCATTTTCTTCTTCCCACAAAATTGTGTATGTGTAAGTGTGTGTGTGTGTGTGTGTGTGTGTGTGTGTATGTGATCATTAATCTTCAATTAACTGTCAACATAAACTAGCATGAAAGAAAACCTTTTCAAAACTTTTCAGCTTGTTCCAATTAACTTTTATATAATAAGATGCTGTAAAACTATATGTATGTTGGGCTACCAGAACAAAAATAAGAAAGACAGAATTAATTATGTTGAAAGGAGTCTGCTAATGTACTGGAGTAATTAGTAGTAACTCTGAGTGGAGTTTACATAGATTTTCTTTCATTTGAAAGCAGAATTTTCTAATAAAATGGAATGAACTATCTAAAAAGATAGTGAAATCTTCAACACTGGACTTTAAAAAGCAAAGGATTCATAGCCATTTACAGAGGAATCGGTTGAAGGAGTTCACATACATAGTGGAATGTACTGTATTAATTCTAAGGTTACTTTTACTTGTGTTTTTAAAGTTTATGATTTATTTAAACATTTCCAGGTGCTAAAGAGAGCGTTTTTTCCCCTATTTTGGGGTTTATTTAAATTCAGGTTAGTTAACATATTGACTATTATTAATTTCAGGGTAGAATTTAATGATTCATCAGCTGCATATAACACCCAGTGCTCATTACATCAAGTGCCCTCCTTAATGTCCATCAAACAATTGCCAAATCCCCCCACCCATTTCCCTTCCAGGAACCCTCAGTTTGTTTTCCATAGTTAAGAGTCTTTTATGGTTTGTATTCTTTTATGTTTTTATCCTATTTTATTTTTCTTTCCCTTCCCATATGTTCATCAGTTATGTTTTTTAAATTCCACTTATGAGTGAAATCATATGGCATTTGTTGTTCTGTGACTGAATTATTTCTTTTAGCATAATACACTAGTTCCATCCACATCATTGTAAATGGCAAGATTTTATTCTTTTTGATGGCTGAGTAGTATTCCACTCCATATACACCATATCTTCTTTATCCATTCATCCGTGGACGGATGTCTGGGCTCTTTCCATACCTTGGCTATTGTGGACATGGCTGGTATAAACATTGGTGCACATGTGTCCCTTTGAATCACTATTATTGTATCCTTTGGATGAATACCTAGTAGTGCAATTGCTGGGTCATGGGGTAGTTCTATTTTTAACCTTTTGAGGAATCTCCATACTGTTTTTGAGAATGGCCACAACATTTTAATTCCCACCAAAAGTGTAAGATGTTCCCCTTTCTCTGCATCCTCAACAACATCTGTTGTTTCCTCAGTTCATTTTAGCCATTCTGACAGGTGTGAGGTGAGATCCCATTGTGGTTTTGTTTTGTATTTCTCTGATGATGAATGATGTTGAGCATTTTTCATGTGTCTGTTGGCCATTTGTATATCTTCTTTGGGGAAATGTCTGCTCATGTCTTCTGCCCATTTCTTGACCGGAATTTTTGTATTTTGGGTGTTGCTTGATAAGTTCTTTTTTTTTAATTTAAATTCAATTAGCCAACATATAGTACATCATTAGTTTCAGATGTAGTGTTCCATAATTCATCAGTTGCATATAACACCCAGTGCCAATCATATCATGTGCCCTCTGTAATGCCCATCACCCAATTACCCCATCCTCTCACCCACCTCCCCTCCAGCAATCTTCAGTTTGTTTCCTACAGTTAAGAGTCTCTCATGGTTTTTCTTCCTCTCTGATGACTTCCCATTCTGTTTTCCCTCTCTTCCCCTAAGATCCTCTGCAGTTTCTCTTATATTCCACATAGGAATGAAATGTATGATCATTGTCTTTCTCTGATTGTCTTATTTTGCTCAGCATTTTGAGTTTATATTTGTGTATGGTGTAAGAAAATGGTTCAGTTCCATACTTCTATATGTGATTGTCCAATTTTCCCAGCACCATTTGTTGAAGAGTCTTTTTTCCATTGAATATTCTTTCCTGCTTTATTGATGATAAGTTGACCATAGAGTTGTGGGTCCATTTTCAGGCTCTCCATTCTGTTCCATTAATCAAAGTGTCTGTATTTGTGCCAGTACCATACTGTCTTGATGATTACAGCTTTGTAATTCCACTTGATGTCCGAAATTGTGATGCCTCCAGGTTCAGTTTTTTTTCTTTTCTTTTTTTTAAGATTTATTTATTTAGTTAGTTATTTTTGAGAGAGAGAGAGAATGAGCAGGATGAGGGGCAAAGAGAGAGGCTGAAGCAGACTCCCTGTTGAACAGGGACCCCCCCCCCCCATGCAGGACCCGATCCCAGGACCCTGGGATCATGACCTGAGCTGAAGGCAGATGCTTAACCAAATGAACCACCCAGGCACCCCTGGGTTTGTTTTCTTTTTCAACAATACTTTGGCCCTCCAGGGTTTTTTCTGGTTCTATACAAATTTTAGAATTGTTTGTTCCAGCTCTTTGAAAAATATCAGTGGTATCTTGATAGGGATTGCGTTGAATGTGTAGATTGCTTTGGATAGTATAGAGATTTTAACAATATTTGTTCTTCTAATCCATGAGTATGGAATATTTGTCCATTTCTCTGTATCTTCCTCAATTTCTTTCATTAATGTTCCATAGTTTTCAGAGTACAGAAAAGAGTTACCTCTTTGGTTAGGTTTATTCCTTGGTAAATTATGGTTTTGGGTGCAGTTGTAAACAGGATCAATTTCTTGATTTCTCTCTGCTGCTTTGTCGTTGGTGTATAGAAATGCAACAGATTTCTGTGCATTGATTTTATATCCTACAACTTTGCTGAATTCATATTATCAGTTCTAGCAATTTTTGGTGGAGTCTTTTGTGTTTTCTATGTAGTGTATCATGTCATCTGCAAAGAGTGAAAGTTTGACTTCTTCTTTGAGGATTTGGATGATATTTACTTCTTTTGATTGTTTGATTGCTGAGGCTAGGACTTCCAGGAGTATGTTGAACAACACTTATGAGAGTGGGCATCCCTGTCGTGTTCCTGACCTTAGAGGGAAAGCTCTCAGTTTTTCCCCATTGAGGATGATATTAGCTGTGGGTCTATATAGCCTTTATGATGTTAAAGTGTGTTCCCTCTATCCCTACTTTTTTGAAAGCTCTTTTTTTTTTTATCAAGAAAGGATGCTTTATCTTGTCAAATGCTTTTTCTGCATCTATTGAGAAGACCACATGGTTCTTATCATTTCTTTTATCAACTTGGTATATCACATTGTATTTGTGGGTGTTGGTCCACCCTTTCAGCCCAGGAAGAAATTCCACTTAGTGGTGGTGAATAATCCTATAAGAGTAAGGTTAGGTTCTATATTTGAGACTGTTTTTGTTTCTTGAGATAGGTCTGTATTGCAACGTACTTCACACTTAGGATTGCCTTTGCAGCATCCTGAAGGTTTTGAACAGTCATGTTTTCATTTTCATTTGCTTCCATTTAAATTTTTAAATTCCTCTTTAATTTCCTGGTTAATCCATTCATTCTTTAGTAAGATGTTCTTTAACCTCCATGTATTTGTGGTCCTTCCAAATTTTTTTTTGTGGTTGACTTCAGGTTTCATAGCATTGTGGTCTGAAAATATGCAGTATGATCTCAGTCTTTTTGTATGGGTAGAGGGCTGATCTGTGACCCAGTATGTGATCTATTCTGTAGAATGTTCTATGTGCACTCAAAAAGAATGTATTCTGCTGCTTTACAATGAAATCCTCTGAATGTATCTGTGAAGTCCATCTGGTCCAGTGTGTCATTCAAAGCCCTTGTTTCCTTGTTGATCTTCTGCTTAGGTGATCTGCCCATTGTTGTGAGTAGGGTGCTAAAGAAACTACTATTGTTGTATTATTATCAGTAAGTTTCTCAAAGTTTGTTATTAATTGATTTATGTATTTGGCTGCTCCCAAATTAGGGGAATAAATATTTACAATTGTTTGATCTTCCTGTTGGGTAAACTCCTTTATCATGATACAGTGTCCTTCATCTTTTATTACAGTCTTTGCTTTAAAATCTTGTTTGTCTGTTGTGGTGCCTGGGTGGCCCAATTGGTTGAGCATTTGACTCCAGCCTCACATTGGGCTCTAGGCTTGCCAGGGAGTCTGCATGAGGATTTCTCTCTGTCTCCTTCTGCCCCTTCCCCCCTTTCCTTCTCTCTCTCAATAAATAAATAAATAAATAAATAAATAAATAAATAAATAAATAAATCTTTAAAATAAATAAATAAACAAATAAATAAATAAAATCAAATTTGTCTGATATAAGGATGGCTACTTCAGCTTTCTTTTGAAGTCCAGTAGCATGATCAATTGTTCTCCACCCTCTCACTTTCAATCTGAAGGTGTCTTTGGGCCTAAAATGAGTCTCTTGTAGGCAACATATCAATAGGTCTTCTTTTTTTTTAAATCCATTCTGATATCCTATGTCTTTTGATTGGAGCATTTAGTCCATTTACATTCAGAGTAATTATTGAAAAAAAAAGGATTTAGTGTCATTGCATTACCTCTAGTAACTGTTCCTGTAGATTGTCTCTGTTCTTTTCTGGTCTTTGTTACTTTTGGGCTTTCTCCCCACTCAAAGGATTTCCTTTAATATTTCTTGAAGGGCTGGTTTAGTGTTCATGAGCTCCTTTATTTTTTGCTTTTCTTGGAAACTCTATCTCTCCTTCTATTCTGAATGACAACCTTGCTCCATAAAGTATTCTTGGCTGCATATTTTTCCCATTTATCACATTGATATATCATGCCAGTTCTTTCAGGCCTGCCTGGTTTCTGTGAATCAGTCTGCTGCCAGCCTTATGTGTCTACCCTTATAGGTTCATGACTTTTTCTCCTGAGCTATTTTCAGGATTCTCTCTTTATCTTTGTATTTTGCAGGTTTCATTATAATATGTCGTGATATTGATCTGTTTTTGAAAAAGAAAAGAAAAAAATCTTTATCTAAGATAAGGGAATAGGAGTAGGAACAAAGAAATAAAACAAACAAACAAAAAAAGTATAAGCCTGATTCCAAAGAATAAGAAGGAAAGAAAGCAAAAAAAGAAAAAGCCTGATCTGAAATATAATAGAAGGAAACAAATAACCAAACCAATAAATGAACAAAAAATTATAAGCCTGATACCAAGGTATCAGGATAAAGGAAAAAAGATAAAGGAAAAAAAAGAAGAAATATATATTTAAAATAAAAGGTAAAAAAGTAAAAAAAAAAAAAGAAGAAATAGAAATTAAAAAATTAAAAATTTCAAAAATTAAAAAAAAAAAAGGAAAGCTTGGTCCTATTTCCACCAGAAGTGAAGCTGACATTTTGGAACACTCTTTAATCACTACAGTTGGTTCATGTGAGGGGCCTGTGTTGGTTTTCTGGGGGAGAGGCCTGCTAGGCTGGCTCACAGATTTGCACTTGTAAAGATGCCTCTGCCAAGCACAGAGCATGGGGTTTGGTATAAGGGACTCCAGCTTCCACTGGAGGTGCTGTGATTCTCTCTGAAGTCTGACTGTGCTGGTGGGCTGGGGTGTCGGGGGGCATTGAGGGAGGGGTGGTAGAAGACGAAGATGGTATCATCCTGCCCTCTTGTCCCCCCGGAAGGGAACTTGTGGCTACTGATGTTCAGGAAGCTCGCATAGAAAAGCAAACAATCTCCTGTGTCCTGGGATTTTGTCAGATCCCTGCCCTTAACCTGTCTGTGTCCAGGCCATTGGCACACCCAGTACCACAGATCTCCTTCATTTTATCTCTGGTTGGTGGCTGGGATTCAAAACTCCAAATTTTAAAGACCCTGGCAAGGTGCAGACCTGCTCCCTTCCCCCAGAGGAGAGCCTTGTGGTGTGTCCAGCACTGTGCTGTCCAGAAAAACAGTTGCACACTGTGCACACAGTGGCTAGAGTCTATTGTGGCACACAATAAAAAGCTGTGACCAGGTTATCTGCAGTCTGTATGTCTCTGCTTTCTGCTCAGTTCTGTCTCAGAAAAGCAGCCACCCAGAACACACACTGTGGTTTGAGTCTATTGTACCTCACAGTGAAAAGCTGCTACCAGGTTATCTGCTCTCTGTTCACACCTCTGTCCCTGCTGCTACATGCTGTTCAAGGGCTCCCAGTTGGCCTTTTGTCCTTAGAGAGGCAAAATGTCCTTTTCCAAACATACTCCAGAAAGGGGAGCAATCTCTCCCAGTGCAACCAGGGACCCCCTCACCATGGCTTATTGTGTGAACCCTATTTGCTGTGGTCTCTCCTGCTCTCTCCCTCTCCCTGACTTTGCTCTATGAAAAGGGTTCCCTCCCTTTGCGTGTCCCCCCCCCCCAATTCATAGCTCTGAACCTTGCATCTGTGATGTTATCTCCCTCCAATTATGCAGATTGTTTTCTTAATCTTCAGATCATATTCCTGGTTGTTCAAAATAGTTTGATTTGATCTAGCTGTGTTTGAAGAATGAGGCAAGCTCAGAGTTCCCCTACTATTGTACCATCTTAACTCCTCCCTTGAAACAAAACATTTTAGACATGAATTATCCAGTCTTGACTAAATGGTTGGATTCAGCAAAAGATGTTAGAATATTTTACCTTGGTTGATGAATGCAATTGAATCTAACACAGAAGATATATTTTAGGTAGTTAAAGATCCTCCACTCAATAGGAAAATATGTCATTTTATTGCTTTATGGTGTTAGGGAGTAAGAATGCCCTGTGTTCTTCAAAATCTTTCTAGCTGGACTAAGAATCAAATTGACATGAGAGAGATTAACAGGAGAAAATCTAATTTAACAGCATACCTATGAGGAATCCACACACACAGAAATTCCAAAGGCAGTCAGGCAAAATGAAGTATACACGCATCATACTGAAGTAAGAAGTGGGTAGGCATCTGGGACTTCAGAGGAAAGAAATATAATTTACAGGGCAAAAAGGAGAACAGATGTTCAGTAATTAGATGTTTTCCCTGCCATACAGATAGGTCACTCAGATAAAGCTTATCTCTGTTAATACCCTTATTCTGGGAAAGACCCCCAATTTACATTCTTCTATGTAGTTATCAGAGAGGCAAAAGTTTCTCTTGAGCCCATAAGGACTTGATTGCTTTCATCTCAGAATAATCTGCATGCCAAAGTGGCCCATTTTAGGGCACCTGCTCTCAGCCTCTATAATAGTCTTTTTCCTGACCAAAAACATTCCATGCTCATGGATCAGAAGAATAAACACTGTTAAAATGTCTGTGCTACCCAGAGCAATCTATACTTTCAATGCCATCCTGATCAAAATACCAATGTCATTTTTCAAAGTGCTGGAACAAAAAAATCTTAAATTTCGTGTGGAACCAGAAAAGATCCCAAATCACTGAGGAAATGTTGAAAAAGAAAAACAAAGCTGGGGGATTCATGTTGCCTGATTTCAAGCTACATTACAAACCTGTAATCACCAAGAAAGCATGGTACTGGCACAAAAACAGACACATAGATCAATGGAACAGACTAGAGACTCCAGAAATGGACCCTGAACTCTATGGTCAACTAATCTTTGACAAAGCAGGACAAATCATCCAATGGAACAAAGACAGTTTCTTCAATAAAAGTTGTGGGGGAAATTGGACAGCTATATACAAAAGAATGAAACTCGACCATTCTCTCACAGTGTACACAAAGATAAACTCTAAATGGATGAAAGACCTCGATGTGAGACAGGAATTCATCAAAATCATAGAGGAGAACATAAGCAGTAACCTCTTTACCTTTGGCCACAGCAACTTCTTTCAGGACACGTCTCCAAAGGCAAGGGAAACAAAAGCAAAAATGAACTTCATCAAGATAAAAGCTTCTGCACAGCAAAGGAAACAGTCAACAAAACTAAAAGGCAAACCATGGAAATGGAGAAGATATTTGCAAATGACATTATAGATAAAGCACTGGTATCCAAGATCTATAAAGGACTTCTCAAGTCCAACACCAAAAACAAGTAATTATTTTTTTTCCATTGAAGCATTGTTCATAATAACAAAAGATGGAATGGAGCCTAAATGTCCCAGATTAGGGGAAAATTTTAACAACTCAAGGTATATATATACCCCCAATATAACCATTGTCAATATTGATACAGAAAAGTTCACAAAATAACCTGTATAATGTGCTTTACCTTTTGTTTTAAAAACTATATATGGACAAACTATGTATTTTATATGTATATACATACACATATAATATACGCATACACATTCATACAAGAGAAAGTTTTAGAGTGTATCCATCAAGATATAAATGGTAGTTATCACAAAGAGAGTACAGTTATAGGTAATTTTATCTAGGGTTTGCTTTGTGCATTTTTGTTTTTGTTTTTCTTGAGCAGGGAAAGTTTAATGTGAAGAATTACTAACTATGGCAGGGTTTGGAGTAACAAGGAGTCAGCTGATAGGAAACAAAGAGAGCTCTAAAGAATATAAGAAGGGCTGATATGAGGGACAGCCACAACCCTGAGGTCTGAGATAGAGGGCAAGGACCCTCCTCCCCACCAAGGCCTGAGGAGTTTGTTGGGCAGGGGGTGGCCACGGGTTGGCAAGGAAGTTACTGTCCGCTGTGTGGTCAAAACTTGCTCAAAATCTGCTCTGTAGGGTGCTGGGGAAAGCTAATCACAGGGAGCTGTCTCATCGGAAGCATTTTATTGCAAAACCACTGCAGAGGTTGGGTATGTCTGTTGGGGGAAGTTTCTGGCGACAGGAGCCTGCCAAAGCAATACACTGGAACAAGGGAGGAAACTCCTTTCCATCTACAACGAAAGCTCCCTGTACTGGTAAAGTTTAGCATACGTATCAGCTGGCAAAAGGAAAATATTTATGGGCTCATCTCCATTTTTGTAGAATGGAGAATGAAGTATGAATTTGAAGCTGAAAAGCAATAAATTGATAACTGGCATATACTCCAAAACCTACCACCTAGGGGTACTGTGTGGGAACACACACAGATATGCATATGGTTTTATAATCTGCTATTTTCTTGCAATAAATGCTGCGGGCATCTCTCTTTGTCAATAAATATAGATCTGCATCAACATTTTTATTATTCAATAGTATATATGCACTTTGTTTTATCTATCTGATTGCCTGGGTAAACATTTTTTAAAAATATTTTTTATTATATTATCTTAGTCACCGTACAGTACATCCTTGGTTTTTGATGTAAAGTTCGATGATTCATTAGTTGCGTATAACACCCAGTGCACCATGCAATACGTGCCCTCCCTACCACCCATCACCAGCCTATCCCATTCCCCCACCCCCCTCCCCTCTGAAGCCCTCAGTGGGCAGAAGATATGAAGAGACACTTTTCCAGTGAACACATATGAATGGCTAACAGACGCATGAAAAAATGTTCAGAATCACTAGCCATCAGGGAAATTAAAATCAAAACCACATTAGATACCACCTTAACACCAATTAGAATGGCAAAAATTGACAAGGCAAGAAATAGCAAGTGTTGGAGAGGATGTGGAGAAAGGGGAACCCTCTTCCCTGTTGGTGCAAATGCAAGTTGGTGCAGCCACTTTGGAAAACAGTGTTGAGGTTTCTCAAAAAGGTAAAAAAAGAGCTACCCTATGATCCAGCAATTGCACTACTGGGTATTTACCCCAAACATAGAGATATAGTAAAAAGAAGGGGCACATGCACCCCAATGTTCATAGCAGCAATCTCCACAATAGCCAAGCTATGGAAGGAGCCAGAGATGTCCTTCAACAGATGAATGGATAAATAAGATGTGGTCCACATATACAATGGAATATTACTCAGCCATCAGAAAGGATGATTACCCAACATTTGCATCAGCATGGTTGAAACTGGAAGACACTATGCTAAGTGAAATAAGTCAAGCAGAGAAAGATAATTATCATATGATTTCATTCATTTATGGAACATAAGGAATAGCAAAGAGGACATTAGGAGAAGGAAGGGAAAAATGAAGTGGGGGAAAATAGAGGGGGAGAAGAATCATGAGAGACTATGGACTCTGGTAAACAAATTGAGGGTCTTAGAGGGGAGGGAGGAGGGGGGATGGGCTAACCTGGTGATGGATATTAAGGAGAGCATGTATCGTATGGAGCACTGGGTGTTATACGCAAACAATGAATCATGGAACACTACATCAAAAACTAATGATATACTGTATGGTGACTAACATAATAAAAAATGCTTTTTTGAACAATCACACCACATTTAAATCATATCTCAACAGTATTCAATGTTTGTTCTAGCTTTATATTTTTATGGATACCTTAGGAAAACTAATTTTGAAAGTGACAAGTAGCAAAAGGTAGGGATTTTATAGTTTATTTTGTGTTGCCTTGATATGTGTAAAAATGATAAAACTGCATTACTTCTTACTTTATATTAAAAAGGAAGGACTGAGGAAGACCCGTTGAGATTGGATATATTATTAATTTAGTAAATACCATTAAGTGTCCACTATTTTTGAAATTCTGTGCTAGGCTCTGAGTATATATAGCGAGCAAGATTTGTTCCATGTCCTCAGGAAATATATAGTATAGTGAAAAATCTTACAATTAATAAATATGTAATAATGAACTCTCCATTATTATAACCAACAGCTTAGTTGTTTTATTATTATTATTATTAATTTTTATTATTTTATTACTCTCCCCATTCAATCACTGAATGAGTAACTGAATAAGGGAAAAATGAAGGAGAATCAAGTTCCACCAAAGTGATCAATATCTAAGCTAATCCTTTTCTTTTTAATCCAATTTGACTTGAACTTGTAAAAATCAAATATTCAACAGAGATTTATACTTGTGGTTTCTAGGGTCATCTAGAAGTCTATGATAATGCAAGATCTGGTAAAAATAGTAAGTGGTTATTGCTGAGTCCTCCACTGACTGCTATTCTTGCAGAAGATTATAAAATAATTTTTAAAAATTCAAATCAGAAATTATATTTCTTGATCTATCATTTAACCATTTATACCACCAATAAAGCCAACTTAATAAAACAAGAATGCATAAAAATGAAGATACATAAAAAGACGTCAACTGTAGACAAAAAAAGTATCTTAGTATCTTAGAAAATTATGACATATTTATAGAAAATATTTGTCATAGAAATATCATGGACTGAGAGGAGAAAAGATGGTGGAGGAGCAGGGGACCTTTTTCAGCTGGTCCCCTGAATCAAGCTGGATATCTACCAGATCATCCTGAACACCCACAAAATCAGCCTGAGATATAGGAAGATACATCTGGATCTCTACAAACGAACATCTCTGGCACTGAGTATTGAGGTACTAACTAGGGAGGCATGTATCTGTGCCACAGATATTGGAAGATAAACAGAACAGGGAGGGAGCCCCCATGCTTGGGTGCCAGGAAGCAGTAGCCTCCTGCACTGGGGAGCAGGCCAGACTCAGGGACTGGTAGCTGCTGAGAAAACAGACTGAAACTGGAAGCTCGGGAGCGCACACGTGACCAGACTGAAAACCCGAGCTCCGGAGCGCATGTGAACAACACAGAAACAGGGAGCTTGGGTGCACACGTGGGAACCGGCGCAGCTGGCAGTGTTAGAAGAGCAAAGGACAGAGACGTGCTGGCCCTGGGAGCAAGGACTGAGAGAGTGCTGTGGGGCGCACAAAAGGGGACACTGTGGGGTTTTTAGCAAGACCAACATAAACAGAGTTAAAGTGGCCAGGAGAGCTCAGGGGAGAGCAGACTGTGATCTCTCTGTTCTGAGACAGACGCTTGGATACGACCACTGCTGCTCTCTCAGTAGAGTCACAGAAAACCGCCAGGGAAAGCCACCAGAGAACAAAAGCCCACAAAAACCAGTTGGCATTGTGCCTATCCCCCCACACACAGGGAACAGGGCAACTCTACCCAAGCAGGGTTGCCTGATTATCAGCACAGCAGGCCTCTCCCCCAGAAGGCAGGCTGAAAAAACAAGAAGCCCACATCCCTAAGGTTCGTATGAAACCAGTACACATTCCTTGGGTCCTGGTCAATAATTTGGGCTCTGTACATCCCCTCAACCACTCTTCATCAGAATGACAAGGAGGAGGAACCCCAACAAAGGAAAGAAACAGAGACTGGCCTCTGCCACAGAACTAATGGATATGGATATAACGAAATTGTCAGAAATGGAGTTCAGAGTAACAATGGTCGAGATGATGTTTAGGCTTGAAAAAAATATTAACGAGAATATAGAATCTCTAAGGGCAGAAATGAGAATGAATCTGGCAGAAATACAAAATGCTATGAATCAAATGCAGTCTAAATTGGATGCTCTGAAGGCCAGGGTAAATGAGGCAGAAGAAAGAATTAGTGAATTGGAAGATGAGATGATAGAAAAGAAGGAAAAAGTGGGAATTGGCTTAAAAAATCCAATCTCAAGAATGTAGAGTATGGCAGACTACTGACTCAGTCAAAAGTTCCAATGTCAGAATTATCGGCATCCCTGAGGGGGTCAAGAAAGAGAGAGGTCTAGAAGAGATATTTGAACAAATTGTAGCTGAGAACTTCCCTTATCTGGCAAAGGAAACAAGCATTCATGTCCAAGAGGCAGAGAGGACCCCTCCCAAGATCAATGAGAACTGACCAACACCACGTCACATAATAGTACAATTCCCAAATCTTAGATCCAAGGAAACAATCTTGAAAGGAGCCGGGGGGAAGAGCATCCTCACCTACAGAGGGAGGAACATCAGAATAACGTCAGACCTGTTTACAGAGACCTGGCAAGCCAGAAAAAGCTGGCAAGACATATTCAGAGCACTAAGTGAGAAGAACATGCAGCCAAGGATCCTTTATCCAGCAAGGCTGGGCATGTATTGCATGGTGCACTGGGTGTAATAAGCAATTAATGAATCATCGAACTTTACATCAAAAACCAGGGATGTACTGTATGGTGACTAACATAATACGATAAAAAATATAATAATAATAATAATAATAATAATAATAATAATAATAATAATAATAATAATAAAAGAATCGATGGAGAGACAAGGACCTTCCAAGACCGGCAGAAACTGAAAGAATATATGACCACCATGCCAACCCTACAAGAAATATTAAGGGGGGGTTCTATAAAAGTAAATGACCCCAAGAGTGATAAAGAACAGAAATTTACAATCTATAGAAACAAGTCTTCACAGGCAGCATGACATCATTAAACCATCTCTCAATAATCACTCTCAATGTGAATGGCCTAAATGCTCCCATGAAACACAACACAGTTGCAGATTGGATAAAAAGACATGACCCATCCATTATTTGTCTACAAGAGGCTCATTTTGAACCTAAAGATACATCCAGACTGAAAGTGAAGGGATGGAAAGCCATTTTCTATGCCAATGGACCTCAAAAGAAAGCTAAGGTAACAATGCTCATATCAGATTAGATTTTAAACTAAAGACTGTAGTTAGAAAGATACTATACTATTCCTGAAGGTATATCCAACAAGTGGATATGATGATTATAAATATCTATGTCCCCAACAGGGGAGCAGCTAGATACACAAGCCAACACTTAACCAGAATAGAGAGACAAATAGATAATAATACGTTAATAGTAGGAGACCTCAACACTCCACTCTCAGTGATAGAGAGACCACCTGAACAGAAAATCAACAAAGAAACAAGAGCTTTGAATAACATACTGGATCAGATGGACCTCATAGATATATATAGAACACTACATCCCAGAACAACAGAATACTCATTCTTTTCGAATGCACATGGATCTTTCTCCAGAATAGACTATATACTGGGTCACAAAACAGGTCTCAACTGATACCAAAATACTGAGATTATTCCCTGCATATTCTCAGACCACAATGCTTTGAAACTGGAACTCAATCACAAGGAAAAATTTGGAAGAAATTCAAACACTTGGAAACGAAGAACCATCCTGCTCAAGAATGATTGGGTAAACCAAGAAAGTAAAGAAGAACTTAAGCAATGTATGAAAACCAATGAGAACAAAAACACATTGGTCCAAAACCTATAGGACACTGCAAAGGTGGTCCTAAGGGGAAAATACGTAGCCATCCAAGCCTCACTCAAAGGAATAGAAAATTCTAAAATACAGTTTTTATATTCTCACCTTAAGAAGCTGGAGCTGGAACAGAACAGGCCCAACCCATGCATGAGAAGGCAGTTGATCAAGATTAGAGCGGAGATCAATGAATTATAACTCAGGAGCACAGTAGAGCAGATCAACAAAACTAGAAGCTGTTTTTTTGAAAGAATAAATAAGATTGATAAGCCACTAGCCAGACTTATTCAAAAGAATAGAGAATGGACCCAAATAATAAAATTATGAATGAAAGGAGAGAGATCGTGATCAACTGCAAGGAAATAGAAACAATCATTAGAAACTATTATCAACAACTTTATGCCAATAAATTAAACAACCTGGAAGAAAACGGTGCCTTCCTGGAAACCTATAAAATACCAAGTTTGAAACAGGAAGAAATTGATTATTTAAACAGCCCAATTAATTATGAAGAGATCGAAGCAGTGATCAAAAACCTCCCTCAAAACAAGAGTCCAGGCCCTGACGGATTCCCTGGGGAATTCTACCAAACACTCAAAGAAGAAATAATACCTACTCTCCTGAAGCTGTTTCAAAAAATAGAAACAGAAGGAAAACTACCAAATTCATTCTATGAGGCCAGTATTACTTTGACCCCCAAACCAAGCAAAGACCCCATCGAAAAGGAGAATTACAGACCGATATTCCTGATGAATATGGATGCCAAAATTCTCAACAAGATCCTAGCTAATAGGTTCCAACAGTACATTAAAAGGATTATCCATCAAGACCAAGTCAGATTCATCCCAGGGATGCAAGGGTGTTTCAACATTTGCAAATCTATCAGTGTGATAAATCACGTTAATAAGAGAAGAGACAAGAACCATATGATCCTTTCAATTGATGCAGAAAAAGCATTTGACAAAATACAGCATCCTTTCCTGATTAAAACACTTCATAATGTTGGGATAGTGGGTACATTCCTCAATTCCATAGAAGCCATCTATGAAAAGCCGACAGTGAATATCATTGTCAATGGGGAAAAGCTGCAAGCCTTTCCCTTAAGATCAGGAACATGACAAGGATGCCCACTCTCACCTTTATTGTTCAACATAGTACTAGAAGTCCTTGCAACAACAATCAGAGAACAAAAAGGGATAAAAGGTATTCAAATTGGCAAAGAAGAAGTCAAGCTCTCTCTCTTCACAGATGATATGATACTTTATATGGAAAACCCAAGACTCCACCCCCAAATTACTAGAACTCATACAACAATTCAGTAATGTGGCAGGATACAAAATCAATGCTCAGAAATCAGTTGCATTTCTATACACGAACAATGAGACTGAAGAAAGAGAAATTAGGGAATCCATTCCATTTACAATAGCACCAAAACCCATACAATAGCTCAGAATTAACTTAACTAGAGGGGTAAAGGTCTATATTCTAGACACTACAGAACACTGATGAAAGATATTGAAGAAGACATAAAAAGATGGGAAAACATTCCATGCTCATGGATTGGAAGAATAAACACTGTAAAAATGTCTGTGCTACCCAGAGCAATCTACACTTTCAACACCATCCTGATCAAAATACCAATGACATTTTTCAAGGAGCTGGAACAAAGAAGCCTAAAATTTGTTTGGAACCAGAAAAGACCCCAAATCGCCAAGGAAATGTTGGAAAGGAAAAACAAAGCTGGGGGCATCACGTTGCCTGATTTCACCAAAACAGCATAGTACTGGCACAAAAACAGACAAATAGACCAATGGAGCAGAATAGAGACTCCAGAAATGGACCCTCAACTCTAGGGTCAAATAATCTTTGACAAAGCAGGAAAAAAACATCCAGTGGAAAAGAGACAGTCTCTTCAATAAATGGTGCTGGGAAAATTGGACAGCTATATGGAAAAGAATGAAACTTGACCATTCTCTCACACCATACACAAAGATAACCTCCAAATGGGTGAAAGACCTCGACGTGAGACTGGAATCCATCAAAATCATAGAGGAGAACTTAGGCTGTAACCTCTTTGACATCAACCACAACACTTTCTGTCATGACACATCTCCAAAGGCAAGAAAAACAAATGCAAAAATGAACTTTTGGGACTTCATCAATATAAAAAGTTTCTGCACAGCAAAGGAAACAGCCATCAAAACAAAGAGGCAACCCACAGAATGGGAGAAGTTATTTGCAAATGAAACTATGGATAAAAGGCTGGTATCCAAGATCTATAAAGATCTTCTCAAACTCAATAGACAAGAAACAAATAATCAAATAAAAAAATGGGCAGAAGATATGAATAGACACTTTTCCAATGAAGATATACAAATGGTTAACAGACACATGAAAAATGTTCAAAATCATTATGCATTAGGGAAATTCAAATCAAAACCACATTGAGATACCACCTTACGCCAGCTAGAATGGCTAAAATTGACAAGACAAGAAACAACAAATGTTGGAGAGGATGTGGAGAAAGGGGATCCCTCTTACACTGTTGGTGGGAATGCAAGTTAGTACAGCCACTTTGGAAAACAGTGTGGTGGTCCCTCAAAAAGTTAAAAATAGAGCTACCCTATGATCCAGCCATTGCACTACTGGGTATTTACCCCAAGATACAGACGTAGTGAAGAGAAGGGCCATATGCACCCCAAAGTTCATAGCAGCATTGTCCACAATAGCTAAATTGTGGAAGGAGCCGAGATGCCCTTCAACAGATGACTGGATTAAGAAGATGTGGTCCATATATACAATGGAATATTACTCAGCCATCAGAAAGAATGATTACCCAACATTTGCAGCAACATGGACAGGACTGGAGGAGATTATGCTAAGTGAAATAACTCAAGCAGAGAAAGACATTTATCATATGGTTTCACTCATTTATGGAACATAAGAAATATCAGGGAGATCGGTAGGAGAAGGAAGTGAAGAATGAAGTGGGGGTAAATAGAAGGGGGGATGAACCATGAGAGACTATGGACTCTGGGAAACAAACTGAGGGCTTCAGAGGGGAGGGCGTGGGGGATTGAGATAGGAGAGTGATGGGTAATAAGGAGGGCACGTATTGTATGGAGCACTGGGTGTTATAGGCAAACAATGAATCATGGAACACTAACTAACATAACGTAATAAAAAAATTTAAAAAAAAGAAATGGACTGCATTCTTTTGGCAGTATTAACATTTAATACTACATACAAAGTCTTCAATTTGAGTTGAATATTGAAAATCTTTCTGGCTTATTACTGCATACTTCATATGGAAGTTGTTTTTCTATTTGGGGAGGGAGCATACAAATATACATCAGACTTCTATAAGTTAGTGATGTATTTTAACTTTGATGCTGTTATTATTTTTAAATCAGGGGGAAATCTAATAACAGGTCAAATCCCGTGGCATAACTATCCTATTTTTACTATATTACCTTATTAAAAAGGTTTTTTAAAAAAGATTATTTATTTGAAAGAAAGAGAGACAGCAAGAGAGAGCATGAGTTGGGAGGAGAGGGAGAAGCAGGCCCCTGCCAAGCAGGGAGCTTGATGTGGGGTCCCTCCCGGACCCTGTGATCGTGACCCAAGCCAGAGGCAGATGCTCAACCAACTCAGCCACCCAGGCTCCCCTAAAAAGGTTTTAATAGTTTTTTTACTCATTAGAATCATATCAATATGGAGATTTTCACTTTTTGAATATTCTGCTACATTTTAACTTCAATACCTATATATTTACTCCTTTTTACTAGTTTAATCTCTTTTAAAATATGTGTGTTGAGGGGCGTCTGGGTGGCTCAGTCATTAAGCATCTGCCTTCGGCTCAGGGCATGATCCTGGCGTTCTGGGATCGAGCCCCATGTCAGTCTCTTCTGCTGGGAGCCTGCTTCTTCCTCTCCCACTCCCCCTGCTTGTGTTCCCTCTCTCACTGGTTGTCTCTCTCTCTGTCGAATGAATAAATAAAAATCTTAAAAAAAATGTGTGTTGTGATAATGTCTTACTATTTGTTTATGCTTTTTAATTTTTTTTTATTTCTTTAATTTATTTAAAGATATTTTCTTTTGATCTAGCTAATGAGTCTCAAAAGTACCTGGACATAGTGACAGGATTATTGCTGTTGCTACTGACTCTTTTGTATGGTAAATTTTGAATTTAGAGATTATCCCCAAAGATGATTTGTCAGTAAGGATCCTATTCTGCATGGATTGAACCTGCATTCTTTAGACAAGCTTTGAGTTCACTGTTACCAGTCAACCCAGGAGTATTAATTGCTGGGGACCACTGCTTAACTTTTTACTTTTGGCATTCCTAGACCATATAAGTAGTATAAATTTAGACCACAACCTGTTAAAATACAGACCTGAGTTTATAAATTCTCAAGACAGATTTTTTTTCTTACCTAGATATCAGACTAAGGTAAGGACAGATTCTTGGAATTTCACTGTGATGAAGGGTAATTTAAATATATATAAACTTTATATATTTATATATATAAATTTTTACAAAATTTTAATATATAATATATATAAAATTTAAATTTTAATAATTTTTAATTAAATAAAAAATAAATTTTAAATTTTTACATATATATATATTTTTTAATTTACCCTTCAGAACAATGGGATCTAGGAGATATATATATAGATAGATAGATAGATAGATAGATAGATAGATAGATAGATAGATATAGTTCTTCAAAGGTTTTAGCTTTAATTGGAGATCTCCTTTACAACTTCCCACATCATGTGAACCTAAGACTTAAGTTCATGCCTTTTCCTTGCAATTGAATCACAAGCCCCTTAGTTTGAGGACTTATAAATCCCTCCTTCCCCAGCAGATCATCACCAGTGCTTTTGTTGTTGTTGTTGCTGTGGTTGGTTGTTCATTTGTTTCTTTTTTTTTTAAAGATTTTATTTATTTATCTGACAGAGAGAGACAGCCAGTGAGAGAGGGAACACAAGCAGGGGGAGTGCGAGAGGAAGAAGCAGGCTCTTAGTGGAGGAGCCTGATGTGGGGCTCGATCCCACAACGCTGGGATCAGGCCCTGAGCCAAAGGCAGACGCCCAACCACTGTGCTACCCAGGCGCCCCCTCATTTGTTTCTTTTTTTTTTTTTTATCACCTAAGGATTGCTTTTCTTTTCTTGTGCTCTCAGTATTACACTTAAAGGGATGTTGTTATATTTTATCCTATAGCTCTGTGAATTTTGTAATGGGAATTTTCACATTATTTATTCTGCTATTATCACTAGAAATGGAAGTCTACTGGGTTTATACACTTGAAAGTTCCATCTGTGATATGCAGGGGAAAACATGCTCAAAATCTATTTTTCCTTTATGGTGCTTTCTTTCTTCAAAGAATATTGCCATATTCCAAAAGAAACTCAAGGATTTTTCTGAGATTTTTGTTTTTTTTCTTATATCTGTACATAAATTTACTTTTTTCTTTCTTCTTTCCTTCTTTCTTTCTTTCTTTTTTTCTTTCTTTCTTTCTTTCTTTCTTTCTTTCTTTCTTTCTTTCTTTTTCTTTCCTTCCTTCTTTTTCTTTCTTTCTTTTTCAGAAATCACCTCCCCAACTGAACTTTTTGTTTGTTTGTTTCAAGTATTTATTTAAATTCTAGTTAGTTAACATATAGTGTAATATTGGTTTAGCTTTTTTTTTTTTTTTCTCCTAGGAAACTCTTTTTCTTTCCTTCTATTCTGAATGACAGCCTTTCTGGTTAAAGTATTCTTGACTGCATATTTTTCACATTCAGCTTGTTGAATATACCCTGCCAGTTTCTTGTGGCCTGCCAAGTTTCTGTGGAGAGATCTGCGGCTAACATTATTTGTCTTCCCTTGTAGGTTAGGGATTTCTTTTTTCTTGTTGCATTCAGGACTTCTTCCTTATCTCTGTATTTTGCAAATTTTACTACATGTCTTGGTGTTGGCCTGCTTTCTTGATTAAAAAAAAGTATTTATTTAGGGGCGCCTGGGTGGCTCAGTAGTTAAACGTCTGCCTTTGGCCCAGGGCATGGTCCCAGGGTCCTGGGATTGAGCCCTGCATCAGGCTCCCTGCTCCACCGGGACCCTGCTTCTTCCTCTCCCACTCCCCCTGCTTGTGTTCCCTCTCTTGATGGCTGTGTCTCTCTCTGTCAAATAAACAAATACTTTTTTAAAGAAGATTTTATTTATTTATTTGACACAGAGAGAGAGAGCACAAGCAGGGGGAGCAACAGGCAGAGAGAGAAGCAGATTCCCTGCTGAGCAGGGAACCCAATGTGGGGCCCCATCCCAGTACCCCAGGATCATGACCTGAGCTGAAGGCAAATGCTTAACCAACAGCCACCCAAGTGCCCCTGCTTTAGTTAATTTTGATGGGAGTTCTCTATACATCCTGGATTTGGATGTCTGATTTTCAGGAAGTCTTCAGCCATAATTTCCCCAAATTAAACCTTCTGCCCCCTTTTCCCTCTCTTCCTCTACTGGGACTTCTATGATATGAATATTACTACACTTTATGGAGTTGCTGAGTTCCCTAAGTGCATTTGTGACCCAGTATTTTTCTTTCCTTCTTCAGCTTCATTATTTTCCATAATTTTAGCTTCTAGTATCACTTACTCATTCCTCTATTTATTCCATCCTTGTGGTCATTACACCAGTCAGTTTTGCAACTTGGTTATAGCATTTTTTTATTTCAGCCTGGCCTAGTTTTCAGGTATTTTATCTCTGTGGTAAGGGACTACCTGGTGTCTTCTACACTTTTCTCAAGCCCAGCAGGTATCCCTATGACTGTTGTTTTAAACTCTAATTCAGGCATATTACTTATATCTGTTTTGATTAGATCCCTGGCCATGACCATTTCTTATTCTTTCTTTTGGGATGAATTACTCCATCTTGGCATTTGTCTGGGTCTCTGTCTTCTCTGTGTTAGGAAAGCCTTTTATGTTTCCTGCTGGGGAAAGTAATGGCTATGTTAAGAAGAGATCATATACAGTCCAGGTCTTGATGCTTCAGGAGAAGTATTTCTGGTGTATGCTCTGTGCACTCTGCTGCTGTGTTTTGGCTGCTCTTTCCCTCAGGTCAGTCCTCTGTAGAGTTTCTCCTTGCCTTCACTGGGGAGTGTTTGGACCTTGCCCACTACGTGGTGAGTTTTAACTAAGTGTGTTTTGCTCTGCTTGTTAAAAGGGGCTAGATCCTACTTCCCCTAGAGCTGGACCTTTGCAACACTCTATGGTCAGTAGACTTGGTGGGTGCAGGTGGTTTGTGCTGGTCTACTGGGAGAGGGACCCACTGCTGTTCAGGCACACTTGTGGTAGGAAAAAAGCACCTGCAGAGCACAAGTGGGTGGGCTTGCTGTAGGCAGCACAAGCTTCCACTGTGGGCAGCACAAGCTTCCACTGTGGGCATTGTGCTGCTCAATGAAGTATGTCTGTGCTGGTGGGTGGGGGTAAAAGTGGTGCTAGCCAGCTGGAGAGGGGAGTTCACACATGCTGCTCTTCAAGAAGTCTTCACAGAAGAGCTAACAATCTCCCCTCATTTGTCCCAGGCTTCCCTCCGATCCCTGCCTTCACCCTATCTGTGTCTGAACTGTCTGCGCACCTGACAGCAGAGTGCTCCTGTGTTTAATCTCAGGCATGCTGGCTGGGTTTCAGAATTCCAAATTTTATGGACCTGGTGTGACAAGGACCCATGCTGAGCCTCTGGGAGAGGGTCTCACCATACTGTGGTTGGTACTGATTTGTCCCAAAAGCACAGTCACACGTACATGCAGGGGCTTGGAGTTTATGGTAAAGTGCAGCAAAAAGCTCGCATCCAGGTTAGGTGCACTCAGCATCTGCTTCTGCTCCTGTGCTAATGAACAGAGCAGCTCAAGGGTGCCCACTGGCTCTTTTGTCCCCTGAGAGGCAGTGGTACCTCTCTCAAATGCACTCCAGGAAGGGAAACTATCTCTCCCAGCATGTGCCTGGGGATCCTCGGGGCATGCTGTCCACTCCCACTCCCGGGTCTTTGCCTTCCTTCTCCACAAGAGCACCTCTATACCCACCAGGCTCTATTTTGACGATGGAGCAACTTCAGACTTTCTGAGCTCTGCTGCCTGTAAAAACTTGCCATTATCAACCTTTCTCATTTTCCCAGTCAATGGTTTGGGGAAAGTGTTTTTCTTGCTCAATGCCCTGTGTCCTGCTCTCTCTCTGTCTCTCTCTCTCGTTCTCTCCTCTCTCCCTGATCAGGGCTCCCTCTCCTCTGCAGCATAGGCAATACTTTTCTCTCCCAAATCACAGTTCTGCACCTCCTACCTTCCATGATGTGGCCTCATATCTCTCTGTAGTTTGGCAACTTGTTCACTTAGTCCTCAGATCGATTTCCTGGGTGTTCAGAATGATTTCATATTTATCAAGCTGTGTTTGAGCAATGAGGCAAACATAAGGTCCTCCTACTGCTCTGCCATCTTAACTCCTCTTCTCCCCTGTAGTTAACTTTTAAATACATTTTTCTTGACTTCTTTCTTGTTTTGTAAGTTTACATAATTACAATTTCAGAAGTAAAGGGTACTCATAAAAATAGAAAAAAAAACCACATCTAACTTGAAATCTATTTTATAGGAAAATATAAATTAATTCAGAATAAAAAATAAGCTAAAGGCTAAGTTAAATGCTAGTATAAAAATTGCTTTTTTTAAAACGCATCTTTTTTTTTAAGAACTTGAAGAAATGTCTGGTGGAAAAGCATAAGTCTTTCACCAAATGGTTTCATGAAGCACAGATGTTTTCAGCCTCCCACAGGGAAATATCCCACCACAGTGAGAATAGCATATGCTTCTTCCCGTACTTTCTTATTTGGCTCCATTCCTTAGGAATCTATTTCTTTCCATGATTAGCTCAAATAAGCTTATTTCAGCAGAGTTAACCTTAGCCTCTTCATGAAAATTAATTTGATTGGATGAGGTAAGCAAGAAGTAAACCAACTTATCTGAAAGTATTGGCAGCTCCAAATGCCACTTTTTCATTTTAAATTTTGTCCACTACCCAAAAAATCTAAGAATTCAAATTATTTTAAGGAAATAAGGTTAATATAGATTTAAATTAGTTGAATCATAAATGTGCCAACTTTATGTTAAATTATGTATGACTCAACCATTTTATAACATGTTATTGATATTATGCTAATGTCAGTATGTGGCAACTGAAATTATATGTACGTGTATTAGTTTTCTATTGCTGCCATGACAGATTAGCACAAGTTTAGTGGATTAAAGCAACTCAAATATATTATCTTACAATTCTGAAGATGAGAAACCCAACAAAGGTTTCAGTGGACTAAAATCATGGTGGCAACAGATCCATATTCCTTTCTGGAGGCTGTAGGGGAGAATCTGTTTCTTTGCTTTTACCAACTTCTAGTGACCACCCACATTCCTTGGTTCATGGTCCCTTCCTCTAACTTCAAAGCAAAAACATTGCATCTCTTTCACCCTTATTTTCCTCATATCTCCCTTTGGCTGCATTCAGGAAAATTTGGAAAGGTTTTCTTCTTTTAAGAACTCATCTGATTAGACTGGGCCCACTTGCATAATCCAAAGTAGTCTCCTCACATCAAGGAACTTAATCTGAATTGTATCTGCCAAGTTCCTTTGCTCATGTTAGGTAACATTATCACATGTTCTGGGATTGAGGGAATGGACATCATTGGGGGCCATCATACTGTCCTATTTCAATGTGTGTAATTAAAGCCTTTCTCTCAGCTATTGAATGTTTGCCTAAGCAAATGAATTGGCAATGTAATCAATCCAGTTCAGTCAATAATAGCATCATAAAATAATGTAACTGAAATACTTTATATAGAGCCAGACTTAAAAATGAAATCTATGTCATGCAAAAAAGAAAGAGTTTATATTCAACAAGTATTTTTTGAGCACTTATTATGTTCCAAACACTTTGGTTCTTTATCAAATAACATTAAATTGGGTTCAACATCATTAGACTTGAAGAGTGTCTACTATTCACCATATATGTAGGTTACAATGAATACGTCTAAGAGATTATTTATGTAAAAGCTTTCTTTTTAAAGATTTTATTTATTTATTTGACAGAGAGACAGCCAGTGAGAGAGGGAACACAAGCAGGGGGAGTGGGAGAGGAAGAATCAGGCTCCTAGTGGAGGAGCCTGATGCGGGGCTTGATCCCAGAACACCGGGATCACACCCTGAGCCTAAGGCAGATGCTTAACGACTGAGCCACCCAGGCGCCCCATATGTAAAAGGTTTAAAACCTCACAGATTGGTATGTTTTTAAGTTTATATTTATTAAAATATTGTTGTATATTAGTCATACCATTCAATATGAATATTTTACATTGTATAATTGAAAAAGAAAAAGGCTTCATAGCTACTTTTTACTAAATATTAAGAATTTTATGGTAAAAACAATCTTCGTTTTAAGAAATAAAACACTGAGGGGCACCTGGGAAGCTCAGTCAGTTAAGCATCTGCCTTCAGCTCAGGTCATGATTCCAGGGTCCTGGAATGACCCCATGTCGGGCTCTCTGCTCAGTGGGTAGCCTGCTTCTCCCTCTCCCTCTGCCTACTGCTCCCCCACTTGCTCTCCCTCTCTGTCAAATAAATAAATAAAAGCTTTTTAAAAAAGAAATAAAATACTGAGAGATCAACAAGAAAAAAAGAGAAACCATTTGAAGAAAATTAAATATTACCATAAAGTGGTTTTTTATTTGCATTTCAAAAATGCAGATGGTTTGTGATAAAAGCCAATTTTATGACTTAACTGAGTAAATCATTTTTTATTCATAACTGGACATTTCATACTGAAATAAATTATAGTACTCAATCAATAAGTCATTTTGGTTTTCCTTTATGTAAGTTTCATTAATTTAATAAACCCACTTAAGAATTAAGTAGCTTGCATTTCACTGAGGTTTAAGAAATGAAGCATTGAAACACCCTTATGGTCTATACTAAAACTCTTACAATGGAAAAGATGATTTCCTTTGGAGAGAAACCATGTCTTATTCATCTTTGTGTCCCCCACAGTTTGATGGGATTCTATTGTTTAATTTATGATCTGTGAAATATCAAAGCCATCTTTTTAGAAATTAAAATTTTAAAACACAGGGGAAAAATCTGCTACTAAGGTTTAGACAGCTTTTCAAAACTCAGAGAAGCTTATTTATTCCGTTTCATTAGATAATACTCTTTCTCGCACATCCTTCAAAGGGAGACTGCCCTTTATGATGCTAGGAGGTCCCAAAAAAAGTCCATCCTTCTTGATTCCAATATTGCTTACTCTTCTCAAAAAAAAAAGTTACTCTCATTGATTTCCCAACATACCTTGTAAAAGAAAAAAAAAGCTATCAATGCACACTTTATTTAATCAATCCCAGGTGGGAGGTGGAGGCATAACCCCAAACTACAGTTATGAAAAAAGTGGTTGCATATCTAATCAGTTTGTGAAATTCTGATTTTCGTAATGCATATTAACATAGTCAAAGTTCTGAGAAAGTCTAAAGAAATAGATTTAAATGTGTTTACTCAGCTTCTTGAATCTGTAAAATTGTTTTCAGTAAATTTGGAAAATTTTATAAAAGTATTTATTCAGATAACTTTTTAGGTCTCTTCTTTCCATGCAGAATTCTAATGACATTAATACTAGATATTTTTTATAGTCCTACAAGTCCCTGAGGCTCTGTTCATTTTTTTGCCATCTATTTTCTCACTGTTGTTCAAACTGAATAAATTTGACTTATCTTTCCTCAAGTTCTCTGATTTTTTCTTCTGTCCCTTCCATTCTGATGTTGAACCCATTCACTGAGGTTTTTTATTGTGGTTATTGTATTTTTCAGTTCTAAAATTTCCATTTGACTCTTAATATCTTCCTTTTCATTGTTTTTTGTTTGTTTGTTTTTGCCTGAGGCTTTCTATATCTTTGCAAAGAGGTCTTATTTATCAATGTTTCAAGTGTGTTTGTTATTGCTTATTAAAGGGTTTTTATGATGACTGTTTGGCAATTCTTTTCAGATACTTCTAACAATTCTGTCATCCTGATGTTGGTATCTGTTGACTGTCTTCTCATTCAAGTGGAGATTTTCGTGCTTCTTAGCATGATGAGTGATTTTCAGTTTTTCAGTTGAAATCTGGACATTTTGAATATTATGTTATGAGATTCTAGATTTTATTTAAACTTCCTGTTTTAGCAAGCCTCATATGACACCTTTATATGACTTCAATGGGAAAGGGGGCACTGCTTCATTACTGCCAGGTAATGGTGTAAGTCCTAGTTCCCCTCTCAGTTTCCATTGACATCCAGTAGGTTCAAGGGCTTACTACTGGATTAGGCTAGGAGTCCCTTTTTCCCAGTAGGCTTCAGCTGATACCACCCTAGTTAAGATAGGCAGAGTTGCCTTGTTACTACTCCATACGTGGTCTTCATTAAAACTGAAGGAGGCTGGCCTCATGGATGTTATGCAGTGCTGAGAGATCAGACTTTTCACTAGGTCTTCTTTGACACCACCTACCACAGTAGTGAGAGAGAGACATCTATTATTTTCCGATGTGGAGGGAAAAAGTCTGAGCTCCCCACTATGCCTCTGTTGACACCTGAGGGGAAGGCATGGGAGGCTAGGGATGTGATTTTTTGTTACTTTTAGGTTGAGGTGGGAGTTCTGGCTGTTCACTAGTTCTTCCACTGATACCTCCTTAACTGGGAGGGGTAGGGGTGACTGATTACTGCTCCCCACACAGCATTCTCTGACATTACTCTGGGAGGATGACAGTTTGTTGTGTGAGGGTGGGGAGGGAGTAGTTAAAGCAACTTGTTACAGACTGGCAAAGGTGGAACTCTAGGATCTCCACTAGGTTGGTATGCTTGGGATGGGACCAATTTTTTTTTTCTGTAGTGTAAGGTGGAATCAAGAGGTTATTGTGTAATGCTGTCTTCCTCGTTAGGCCATTCCTTTCCAGTACATTTGGTTGCTGATAGTAGGTTTTTGATGGGACTTTTTTGGTCAGTGTCTGTTGGCATTTCCATGTCACCAACTGCATATATGAGGAGGAAAAAAACAAAACAAAAAAAACAGGGATCTCACCGCTACATATTGCCTTGGGTTCTGAGTTCCCTAGCCACTAGTCTGCCTTCTGTCCACTTTTCAGATTCTTTATGTTTGGTTTATATATAATGCCAAGAGTTTTTTGTTGTATTTAGCAGAAGCAATAAGGAAAGGTACATCTACTCCATTTTTTGTATCTGTTTTTGTGATATGAGTAATTTTGATGCTCAGTGTCCAGATCCACTAATATACTGGTGATTTGAACATGGTGATATTCTAACTCTATCATTGCTTTTCATTTATTACTGGGAACACTTTTATAAAGATGTGTTTCTCCTTACCTGTTATTTGGTTGCCCAGTGGTACAATTCATATAATAAAAACAAGGTAAGTGAATGATTCTTTCCCTTTAACTAGCTATTGGGAAGTTGAGTTTTATGAGTTTTCCAGGTATTTTGGATACTAACCCTTTGTCAGATAGGTCATTTGCAAATATCTCCTCTCATTCCATAGGTTGCCTTTTAGTTTTGTTGATTGTTTGCTTTGCTGTACAGAAGTTTTTAGTTTGATTAAATACCAATAGTTTTTTGTTGCTTTTTCCCCCTTGCCACCAGAGACATATCTAAATGAAATTGCTATGGCCAATTTCGAAGAGGTTATTGCCTGTGTTCTCCCTTAGGATTTTGATGGTTTCCTATGTCACATTTAAGTTTTTCATCCATTTTGAATTTACTTTTATGTATGGTGTAAAAAAGTGGCCCAGTTTCATTCTTTTGCAAGTTACTGTCTAGTTTTACCAGCACCATTTGTTGAAAAGACTGTCTTTTTCCCATTGGATATTCTTTCCTGCTTCGTGGAAGATGAATTGATCATACAGTTGTGGGTTCATTTCTGGATTTTCTACTCTGTTCTATTCATCTATGTGTCTATTTTTGCACCAGTACCATACTCTCTTGATCACTACAGCTTTGTAATATAATTTAAAGTCTGGAATTGTGATGCCTCCCGTTTTTCTTTTCTTTTTCAAGATTGCTATGGCTATTTGTGGTCTTTTGTTGTTCCATACAAATTTTAGGATTGTTTGTTCTACCTCTGTGAAAAATGCTGGTGGTATTTTGATAGTGAATGCATTAAATGTATACATTGCTTTGGGTGATATAGACATTTTAACATTTGTTTTTCTAATCCATGAACATGGAATGTTTTTCCATTTCTTTGTGTCATCTACAATTTCTTTCATCAGTGTTTTATAGTTTTCAGAGTACAGATCTTTTACCTCTTTGGTTAGGTTTATTCTTAGATATCTTATGGATTTTGGTGCAATTGCAAATGGTATTGATTTCTTGATTTCTCTTTCTGTTGCTTCATTATAGTGTTTAGAAATTCAACAGATTCTGCATGTTGGTTTTGTATCCTGAGAGTTTACTGAATTTGTGTATCACTTCTAACAACTTTTTGGTGGAGACTTTTGAATTTTCTATCTAGAGTATCATATCATCCACAAATAATGGAAGTTTGACTTCTTCCTTGTCAATTTGTGTGCCTTTTATTTCTCTGTGTTTTCTAATTTCTGTGTCTAGGACTCCCAGCACTGTGTTAAATAACAGGGATGAGAGTGGACATTCCTTTCTTGTTCCTAAGCATAGTGGAAAAGCTGTCAAGTTTTCCCCATTGAGGATGATATTATCTGTGGGTTTTTCACATATGCCCTTTATTATGTTGAGGTATGTTCCTGCTAACCCTACTTTGTGGAGGGTCTTTATCATGACTGGAAGTTGTACTTTGTCAAATGTTTTTTTCTGCATTTATTGAAAGGATAATATGGTTTCTAACCTTTCATTTATTAATGTAGCATGTTGATTGATTTGTGATTATTGAACCAGCCCTGCAACCCATAAATCCTTCATGATCATAGTGAATGATTTTTTTAATGTAATGTTGGATTCTATTTGCTAGTATTTTATTGAAGATTTTTGCATCCACAGTCATGAGGGTTGTTGAACTATAGTTCTCCTTTTCAGCGGAGTCTATCTGGTTTTGGTATCAGGGTAATGTTAAGATTATAGAATGAATTTGGAAGTTTTCCTTCCACTTTATTTTTTGGAATACTTTGAAAAGAAGAGATATTAACTCTTATTTCAATGTTTGGTAGAATGCCTCTGTTAAGCTGTCTGGCCCTAGCTTTTGGTTTGTTGGGAGATTTTTGATTACTGACTCAAATGCTGTTATTGGTCTATTCAAGTTTACTATGTTACCTATTTCAGTTTTGGTAGTTTATACGTGTTTAGATATTTATCCATTTCTTCCAGATTGCCCAGTTTGTTGGCATATACTTTTTTTTCATAATATTCTCTTATAATCATTTGTATTTCTGTGGCATCAGTTGTTATTTATCCTCTTATTTGTGATCTTATTTATTGGGGTCCTTTCTCTTTTCTTTTTGATAAGTCTGGTTAGCAGTTTATCAATTTTATTAATTTTTTTAAAAAAACAGGTCCTGTTTCATTGATCAGTTCTACTGCTTTGTTTCATTTCATTTCATTTTGTTTTGTTAGTCTCTATACCATTTATTTCTATTTCTATTTTTATTTTTTTATTTTTATTTTTTATTTTTATTATTTCCCTTCTCCCTGACTTTAGGCCTCATTTGTTGGTCTTTTTCTAACTCCTTTAGGTGTAACATCAGGTTGTTTAGTTTTTTTTTGCTTCTTAAGGTAGGCCTGTTTTGCCATTATACTTCCCTCTGTGATGGCTTTTGCTGCATCCCAAAGGTTTTGGACCATCATGTTTTCATTTTTGTTTGTTTCTATGTATGTTTTTTCTATTTCATCTTTGACTTCCTGATTGACCCATTCATTGTTTAGGAACATGTTGTTTAACCACCATGTATTTGTTGTCTTTCCAAATATCTTCTTGTGGTTGACTTCAAGTTTCATAGTGTTGTGGTCAGAAAAGTTGTATGGTATGATCTCAGTCTTTTTGTACTTGTTGAGCCCTGATTTGTGACCTAGTATGTGATGTATTCTGGAGAATGTCCAATGTGCCCTTGAAAAGAATGTGTATTCTTCTGCTTTAGGATGAAATGTTCTGCATATGTCTGTTATGTCCATCTGGTCCTGTGTGTCATTCAAAACCACTGTTTCCTTGTTGATTTTCTGCTTAGATGATCTGTCCATTGATGTAAGTGGGGTGTTAAAGTACCCTATTATTATTGTGTTATTATCAATGACATCTTTTATGTTTATTATTGTTTTATATATTTGTGTTCTCCTATGTTACATCTTCTTGTTACATAGTGCCCTTTCTCATGATGTAGTGCTCTTCTTCATCTCCTATTATAGTCTTTGTTTTAAAGTCTAGTATGTCTGGTATAAGTATTGCCACTCTGGCTTTATTTTGACTTTCACTTACATGATAAATGTTTCTCCATCTTCTCACCTTCAATCTGCAGGTGTCTTGAGGTCTAAAATGAGTCTCCTGCAGGCAGCAGATAGATGGGTCATATTTTTAAAATCCATTTTGACACCCTATGTCTTTTGACTGGAAGATTTAGTCCGTTTACATTCAGAACAGTTATTGAATGATATATATTTAGTGTCATTTTATTATTTGATTTGTTGTTTCTGGAGATTTTCTCTGTTCCTTTCTTGTCATAGTCAATGTTGATCTTTCCTTTCCACTCTAAGAGTCCCCTTTAATATTTCTTGTAGTACTGGTTTAGTGGTCATGAACTCCTTTAATTTGTGTTTTCTGGGAAACTCATTTTCTCTCATTCTATTCTGCATGATAGCCTTGCTAGATAAGAGTATTCTTTGCTGCACATTTTTCCTATTCAGCACGTTGAATATATCGTGCCACTCCCTTCTGGCTTGCCGTGTTTCTTTTGAGAGACCTGCTAGCCTTATGGGGCTTCACTTGTAAGTTAGGGACTTCTTCTGCCTTGCTGCTTTTAGGATTTTTTTTCTTTATTGCTATATTTTGTAAATTTGATTATAATATGTTTTGGTATTGGCCTGCTTGTGTTGATTTTGATGGGAGTTCTCTGTGCTTCCTGGATTTGTATGTCTGTTTCCTTTCCCAAATTAGGGAATTTTTTAGCTATTATTTCTTTAAATGAATTTTTCTGCCTCCTTTTCTCTCCCTTCTTCTGTCACTACTATAATCCGAATATTATGTTTGATGGAGGCCTTGTGTTCCCTCAGTCTATTCCCATGTTCCATAATTTTTTGTCTTTTGTTCAGCTTCATTATTTTCCATTATTTTATTTTATATATCACTATTCATTCCTCTGGTCCTCCCATCCTTGTGTTCATTGTATCCAGTCTGTTTCAAATCTCAGTTATTGCATTTTTCATTTTTGACTGATAGTTTTTAAATTATTTAATCTCTGCTGTAAGGACCTTCTTGAATTCTTCCTTCTTTCCTCAAGCCCAGCAATTATTCTTATGATTCTTGCTTTAAATTCTCCGTCAGGTGTATTACTTACGTTTGTTTAGATTAGATCTCTGGCTTTCACCTCATCTTATTGTTTCATTTGAGATGAATTTCTCTGTCTTAGCATTTTATCTAGGTCTCTGTCTTCTTCTCTGTGTTATAAAAGGCTTTTATGATTGGTGCTCCTGAGAGGAATGACGTTACGTAGAAGAGGTCATATAGTGTCCAGGGCCTGGTGCTTTGGGGACTGTCACTGATGTGTGCTGCTTGCACTCTTCTGCTGTGTTTTGGTTGCTCTATCCTTCAGGCCAGTCATCTGCAGAGGTTTCTTTGCTGTGTGCAGTGTCTGGTCAATGGCCAGAGCGGGGAGAGATTTTACTAGGTGTGTTCTGGTCTGCTTATTATATGATACCTGATACTAATTGCACTAGAACTGAATCCTTGCAGAACTTTCTGGTCTGGAGATATCATGTGATCAGGGGTTTCTGCTGGTGTTCTAGAAAGGGGCTGCTATGCTGGGACTGAGGCAAATGTGACCAAGAAGGGCAGTACTGACAAAGCACAGGGGGTGTGTGTACTTGTGTAAAGAGGTAATGCAGCCAGTGTCTATGCTGTGCTGTTTGCATCAGGTAAGTGGCTCTGTTTTTATACTGAGTAGTGGGGAAAGCAAATGGTGCCAGCCAGCTCCTTTGTCCCAGAGAGAGGTCTCCATGCTTGCTGCTCTCAGGGAAGCACTCTGATAAGGGTGAAGAACCCCCCCCCCATGTGTCCTAGGCATTTTTCAGATTGCTGTTTGCATGCTGTCTGCCCTGGGTTGTTTGCCACCCTTCTCTCCACGACAAGCTCAGTGCCTCCATGATCTATACCAGCCAAGTCTGCTGACTTTTTTTTTAATGTTTCAAGTTTTTATTGAAATTCTTGTTAGTTAACATACAGTGTAATATTATTTTCAGAAGTAGGGCTTAGTAATTTGTCACTTACATATAACACCCAGTACTCATCACAACTCGTGCCTTCCTTAATATCCATCACCCATTTAGCCCATCTGCCACCCACCTTCCCTCCAGCAACCCTCATTTTGTTCTTTATACTTAAGAGTCTCTTTTATGGTTTGCTGCCCTCTCTTTTGTTGATTCAAAGGAGCACATGAACTCTGATGTTTATAGCAGCATTATCAACAACATTCAATTTATGGAAAGAGCCCAAATGTCCATGGACTGATGAATGGATAAAGAAGATGTGGGGTGTGTGTGTGTGTGTGTGTGTGTCTGGGAATATGCAGAGAAAATATTTAGAGTCATTTTCAAAGCCAAAAATTCCTTCAAATATCTATTCTGTAACTTTTTTTCAAATTATTTCTTAGGTTTATTCTATACTGTTCTTAAAAGAACACACAGTATAAGTTAGGCACAGCTTTTAAGGTAAGAATGCACTTCTCTTAACAGTGCATAACAGTGCATAACTGACTCAACCATAAAAAGGAATGAAATCTTGCCATTTGCAAGGACATAGCTGGAGCTGGAGTGTATTATGCTAAGTGAAATAAGTCAGTCAGAGAAAGACAAATACCATAAGATTTCACTCATATGTGGAATTTAAGAAACAAAACAGCTGACTTTTAAAACTCCAGACTTTAGAGATGTGTTTTGGGCAGGAGCCTGTGCTTGTTTTCTGGGGGAGGGTCCCACCATGCTGGGACTGAGGCAAACTTGATGGAGAAAGGCAGTTGTTCCAAAGTGCAGAGGTATGGGACTTGTTGTAAACAGGTTAGATAGCCAGTGTTGGGGCTGAGCTGCTTTTGGCAGGTGGCTCTGAGTTTATTCTGGGGGCAAAAGAGGGAAATGGCATCCACTGGCTCCTTTGTGCCTGGAGAGGTATCACTGAATGCTACCTCTCAGGGGCATTCTCTAAGAAGAGCGAACAATCTCCCCACTGTGTGAACCAGGTGTTTTTCAGATGGCTGTTTCCACATTGTCTGCCCCTCGGGGTTGTTTGCTTGCCTTCTCTCCAGGAGTAGGGCAGCACCGTCAAGGCTCTATCTCAGACGAGCTTGCTGGCCTTTAAAACTCCAGTCTTCACTCCCCACTGGTTGCAAAAACCCTATCCTTTTCCCAGCCGATGGCTTTGGGGATATGTTCTCCTTGTGCATTCCCCTGTGTACTTCCCTCCTTCTTGCCTTTCTCCATGACCAGGGCTTCCACCCCTCTCTAGCTCTTGTGATCTGTTTCTCCCCCAAACCATGTCTCCGTACTTCCTACCTTCCTTGATGAGGCCTATTCTTTCCCTCTAGCTATTGAGTTTGTTCTGTCAGTCCTCAGGTTGATTTCTTGGGTATTCAGAATAATTTGATAATTCTCTAGTTGTGTTTGAGGGATGGGAGGAGGCTAGTGTCCTCTTACTATGCCACCATCTTTGTACATCCCTATTTTTTAATTTTTAAATTTACTTAGTTCTGACACTATGTCTAATGAAAACGATATGATTATCATAATTTGGCTCACCCTACCTGTTAAGAGAAGTGCATTCTTACCTTAAAAGCTGTGCCTAACTTATACGGTGTGTTCTTTTAAGAACAGTATAGAATAAACCTAAGAAATAATTTGAAGAAAAGTTACAGAATAGATATTTGAAGGAATTTTTTGGCTTTGAAAGTGACTCTAAATAATATTTTCTCTGCATTATTTTAGACTTCAAGGAAAAAAATATAGCACTTTGTATCTTTTAAATATGAGAATAATTTTAGAGTATATATTCATGTAAACTACAAACCAGGAAAAGTATAAATTTTAAGAACAGTTGTCATACACAGTACTATATATATATCTGTATTAACAAAGGTGGACTATCATCTTGAGCTGCTAGGCATTACATTCCTTTTAAATTCATAAGTCCTCCTTCTCAACCTCAAATTAAATTTTGTTTTATTTGATGAATAATTTCAAAATCTGAGTATATGATAATGACTACTTTATAAAAGGCATCTTGGAGAGCAAAGGAGCATTTGGCAGAAAGCTACCATTTGAATAGCTGAATTTTAAATATTGTTTATTAGAACATTTTTGTTGTTAGCCTTTTGATTTTGATTTTTTAAATTTTATTTAAATTCACGTTATTTAACGTACAATGTAATAGTAGTTTCAGCTGTACAATTTAGTGATTCAACACTTACATAGAATACCCAGTGCTCATCACAAGTGGCCTCCTGAATCCCATCACCTATTTAATCCATTGCCCCACCCATGTCTTATCTGGTAACCATCAACTTGTTTTCTACAGTTAAGAGTGTGTTTCTTGGGTTGCCTCTCTCTCTCTTTTTCCCTGTGCTCATTTATTTTGTTTCTTGAATTCCACAAATGCATGAAATCATATGGTGTTTGTCTTTTTCTGACTGACTTGTTTCACTTATCATAATACTCTCTAGCTCCATCCCTGTGGTTGCAAATGACAAGATTTCATTCTTTTTATAGCTGAGTAATATTCACCTGTATATGTGTATGTATATATATATATATACATACATATATATATATATATATATGTGTGTATACATATACACACACTCCATATCTTCTTTATCCATTCATCTGTCAATGGACACTTGGGCTGTTTCCATGATTAGGTTATTATAGATAATGCTACTATAAAGCTTGGGATGCATGTATCCCTTAGAACTAGTATTTTTCTATTCTTTAGGTAAATATCTAGTAATGCAATTGCTGGATTATAGGGTACTTTGATTTTTTAACTTTTGGAGGAATCTCCATGATGTTTTCCAGAGTGGCAGCTTCATTCCCACCAACCGTGCAAGAGGTTTCCCCTTTCTCCACATCCTCACCAACACCTCTTATTTCTTGTGTTGTTGATTTTCCCCATTTTGAATTTGTTTTTGTGTATGGTGAAAGAATACGGTCCACTTTCATTTTTGTGCTTGTAACTATCCAGTTTTCCCAACATCATTTGTTGAAGAGACTATCTTTTTTTCCATTGCATATCCATTTCTCCTTTGTCAAAGATTAATTGACTATATAATTGTGGAATTATTTCTGGGATTTCTGTTCTATTCCATTAACATTTGTGTCCATTTTTATGGCAGTATCATAATGTTTTAATGTTACTTCTTGGTAATATAATTTGAAATCTGGAGTTCTTGTACCTCCATTTTTGTTTTTCATATTCAGTATTACTTTGGCTATTGAGGTCTTTGTGGTTCCAAGTAAATTTTAGGATTTTTTGTTGTTGTTGTTGTTCTGTGAAAAATGCTGTTGGTATTTTGATAGGAATTACATTAAATCTGTAGATTGCTTTGGGTGTAGATGTTTTACTATTTGTCCTTCCAAATCATGAGCATGGAATATCTTTATATTTCTTTGTGTTGCTTGAATTTATTTATCAGTATTTTGTAAATTTCAGAGTACAGATCTTTCACTAAGTGTATTCTTTGATATTTCATTGATTTTGGTGCAATTGTAAGTGGGATTCTTTTCTTAATTTCTCCTCCTGCTGCTTCATTATTAGTGTATAGGAATACAACAGATTTCTGTATGTTGATTTGAGTCCTGCAGTTTTACTAGATTCATTTATCAGTTCTAGTAGTTGTTTTGTTTTTTTTTTTTGGTAGTCTTTCAGGTTTTCTATATATAGTATCGTGTCATCTGCAAATAGAGTTTTATTTCTTCCTTACAAGTATGGATGTAAGGAATTTCCTTTTTATTTTACTTCTTTTTAATTTTTAAAAATTTATTATATTTTTAAATTTAAATTTTAGGTAGTTAACATACAGTAAAATATTAGTTTCTGGAATAGAATTCGTGATTGATCACTTACATGCAATACCCAGTGCTCATCACAAGTGCCTTCCTTAACACCCATCACCCATATAGCCCATCCCAAATCCAACTCCCTCCATCAACCCCCAGTTTCCTCTTTATCATTAATAGTCTTTTATGACTTGTTTCCTTTTCTCGTTTTTTTCTTTTCCCCCTTCCCATATGTTCATCTGTTTTCTTTCATAAATTCCACATATAAGTGAGATCATATGGTATTTGTCTTTGTCTGACTGACTTATTTCACTCAGCATAATCCATTCTAGCTCCATCCATGTTATTGCAAATGGCAAGATTTCCTTATTGTTGATAACATCTTCTTTTTTTTAATGTTTTTTTATTATATTATGTTAGTCACCATACAGTACATCCCTGGTTTCTGATGCAAAGTTCGATGATTTATTAGTTGCATATAACACCCAATGCACCATGCAATACGTGCCCTCCTTACTACCCATCACCAGTCTATCCCATTCCCTCGCCCCCCTCCCCTCTGAAGCCCTCATTTTTTTCTCAGAGTCCATACTCTCTCATGTGTCATTCCCCTTCTGATTAACCCCACCTTTCTTTATCCCTTTCTTCCCCTACAGATCTTCCTAGTTCTTATATTCCATAGATGAGAGAAATCATATGATAGTTGTCTTTCTCTGCTTCACTTATTTCACTTAGCATTATCTCCTCCACTGCAGTCCATGTTGAAGCAAATGTTGAGAACTCGTTCTTTCTGACAGCTGAGTAATATTCCATTGTACATATGAACCACAGCTTCTTAATCCAGTCATCTGTTGAAGGACATCTTGGTTCCTTCCACAATTTAGCTATTGTGGACAATGCTGCTATGAACATTGGAGTGCATATGGGCCTTCTCTTCACTACGTCTGTATCTTTGGGGTAAATAACCAGTAGTGCAATGGCTGGGTCGTAGGGTAGCTCAATTTTTAACTTTTTAAGGGACCTCCACACTATTTTCCAGAGTGGCTGTACCAACCTGCATTCCCACCAACAATGTAGGAGGGATCCCCTTTCTCCACATCCTCTCCAGCAATTGCTGTTTCTTGCCTTGTTAATTTTTGCCATTCTAACTGGCATAAGGTGGTATCTTAGTGTGGTTTTGATTTGAATTTCCCTGATGGATAATGATTTTGAATATTTTTTCATGTGTCTGTTGGCCATGTGTATGTCATCACTGGAGAAGTGTCTGTTCATATCTTCTGCCCATTTTATGATTTGTTTATTTGTTTCTCGCATATTGAGTTTGAGAAGTTCTTTGTAGATTTGGATACTAGTCTTTTATCTGTAGCATCAATTGCAAATATCTTTTCCCATTCCGTGGGCTGCATCTTAGTTTTTTTTATTCTTTCCTTGGCTGTGCAGAAGCTTCTTATCTTGATGAAGTCCCACAAGTTCATTTTATCTTTTGTTTCTCTTGCCTTTGGACATGTGTCATTAAAAAGGTTGCTTTGGCTGATATCATAGAGGTTGTTGCCTATGTTCTCCTCTAGGATTTTGATGGATTCCTGTCTCACATCGACGTCTTTCACCCATTTGGAGTTTATCTTTGTGCATGGTGTGAGAGAGTGGTCAAGTTTCATTCTTTTGCATGTAGCTGTCCAATTTTGCCAGCACCATTTATTGAAGAGAATGTCTTTTTTTCCACCAGATGTTTTTTCCTGCTTTATCAAAGATTAGTTGCCCAAAGAGCCGAGGGTCCATTTCTGGGCTCTCTATTCTGTTGCATTGGTCTATGTGTCTGTTTTTGTGCCAGTACCATGCTGTCTTTGTGATCACAGCTTTGTAGTACAGCTTGAAATCTGACATTGTGATGCCCCCAGCTTTGTTTTTCCTTTTCAACAGTTCCTTGGAGATTCGGGGCCTTTTCTGATTCCATACAAACTTAAGTACTATTTGTTCCAGTTCCTTAAAAAATGTCCTCGGTATTTTGATTGGGATAGCATTGAAGGTGTAGATTGCTCTGGGTAGCATGGACATTTTAGCTATGTTAATTCTTCTGATCCATGAGCATGGAATATTTTTCCATCTTTTTGTGTCTTCCTCAATGTCTTTCAAGAGTGATTTATAGTTTCTAGAATATAGGTCCTTTACGTCTCTGGTTAAGTTAATTCCAAGGTAACGTATGGTTTTTGGTGCTGTTGTAAATGGGATGGATTCCCTAATTTCTCTTTCTTCAGTCTCCTTATTTGTGTATAGAAATGCAACTGATTTCTGAGCATTGATTTTGTATCCCGCCACATTACTGAATTGCTCTATAACTTCTAATAGTTTGGGAGTGGATTCTTTTGGGTTTTCCATATAGAGTATCATGTCATCTGCGAAGAGAGACATTTAGACTTCTTCTTTGCCAATTTGGATACCTTTTATCCCTTTTTGTTGTCTGATTGCTGTAGCAAGGACTTCTAGTACTATGTTGAATAATAGTGGCGAGAGTGGGCATCCTTGTTGTGTTCCTGATCTTAAGGGAAAGGCTTCCAGCTTTTCCCCATTGAGAATGATATTTGCTGTAGGCTTTTCATAGGTGGTTTTTATGAGATTGAGGAATGTACCCTCTCTCCCTACACTCTGAAGATTTTAATCAGGAAAGGATGCTGTGTTTTGCAAATGCTGTCTCTGCATCTATTGAGAGAATCATATGATTTTTGAATTTTTCTTTCTGGATAAAATCTATGATGGTGATTGATTTGGGAATGTTGAACCACCCTTGCATCCCAGGGATGAATCCCACTTGGTCATGATGCATAATCCTTTTAATGTACTGTTGGATTCTATTAGCCAATATCTTGTTGAGGATTTTGGTGTCCATATTTATCAGGGAAATTGGTCTGTAATTCTCCTTTTTGATGGGGTCTTTGCCTGGTTTGGGGATCAAGGTAATATTGGCCTCATAGAATGAGTTTCATAGCTTTCCTTCTGTTTCTATTTTTTGAAATAGCTTTAGGAGAATAGGTATTATTTCTTCTTTGAATGTTTGGTAGAATTCCCCAGGAAAACCGTCCGGGCCTGGAGTTTTATTTTTTGGAAGTTTGTTTATCACTGACTCAATCACTTCATAATTAATTGGCCTGTTTAAAAAATCAATTTCTTCCTGTTTCAGTCTTGGTAGTTTATGGGTTTCCAGGAAGGCCTCCATCTCCTCCAGATTGCTTAATTTATTGGCATAAAGCTGTTGATAAAAGTGTTCTAATAATCCTTCCAATTTCATTGTTGTTGGTTGTGACCTCTCCTTTTTCATTCATAATTTTATTAATTTGGGCCCTTTCTCTATTCTTTTGGATAAGTCTTGCCAGAGGTCTGTCAATGTTATTAATTCTTTCATAGAAGCAGCTTCTAGTTCTGTTGATCTGCTCTACTGTACTCCTGGTTTCTAATTCGTTGATTTCTGCTCTAATCTTGGTCAACTGCTTCCTCGTGTGTGGATTAAGCCTGTCCCTCTGTTGCTGTTCCAGCTTCTTGAGGTGAGAATATAAAAACTGCATTTTAGATTTTTCTATTCTTTCGAGTGAGGCTTGGATGGCTATGTATTTCCCCCTTAGGACTGCCTTTGCAGTATCCCAAGGGTTTTGGACCATTGTGTTTTCATTCTCGTTGGTCTCCATAAATTGTTTAATTTGATTTTTGATTTCCTGGTTTATCAAATCATTCCTGAGCAGGATGGTTCTTAGTCTCCAAGTGTTTGAGTTTCTTCCAAATTTTTCCTTGTGGTTGAGTTCCAATTTCAGAGCGTTGTGGTCTGAGAGTATGCAGGGAATAATTTCAATCTTTTGGTATCGGTTGAGACCTGTTTTGTGTCCCAGAACATGGTCTATTCTTGAGAACGTTCCATGGGCATTAGAATAGAATGAGTATTCTTTGGTTCTGGGGTGTAGTGTTCTATATATATCTATGAGGTCCAACTCATCAAGTATGGCATTCAAAGCCTTTGTTTCTTTATTGAGTTTTTGCCAGGGTGTTCTGTCTATTTCTGATAGTGGGGTTTTGAGGTCCCCTACTATTAATGTATTTTTGTCTATATGTCTCTTTATTCTGGTTAAGAGTTGGCTTGTGTATCTTGCTGCTCCCCTGTTGGGGGCATATATATTTGTAATTGTCATCTCCACTTGTTGGATACGTCCTTTGAGAATAATATAGTGCCCTTCCGTGTCTTTACCTATAGTCTTTATTTAAAAATCCTATCTATCTGATATAAGAATTGCTCCCCAGCTTTCTCTTGAGGTCCATTTGCGTGAATGGTATTCCATCCCTTTTCTGTTGTCTGAATGTATCTTTGGGTTCAAAATGAGTCTCTTGTAGACAGCAAATGGATGGGTTATTTCTTTTTATCCAATCTGCAACCCTATGATGTTTTATGGGAGCATTCAGGCCATTTACTTTGAGACTGAGTATTGAGAGATATCATTTTAATGATGCCATGTTGCCTGTAAAGTCTTTGTTTCTATAGATTGTGACTTTCTGTTCTGTATCACTTTTGGGGCCTTTTTACCTTTATAGAACCCCCCTTAATATCTCCTGTAGGGCTGGTTTCGTGGTTATGAAATTCTGGAAGGTCTTTATTTCTCCGTCAATTCTGAAGGACAGCCTTGCTGGATAAAGGACCCTTGGCTGCATGTTTTTCTCTGAAAGAGCTTTAATAATGCCCCCCCCCAACCCTTTCTCTCATTCCAGGTTTGTGTAGACAGGCCTGACGTAATTCTGATAGCTTTGCCTTGATACGTGAGAAATTTCTTTGCCCTGGCTGCTTTCAATACTGTATCCTTGGATCTAATATTTGCAAATTGCACTATGACGTGATGTGGCGTAGGTTTGTCATGGTCGAGCTTGGGAGGGGTCCTCTCTGCCTCTTAGACATGAATGTTTGTTTCCCTTGCTAGATTAGGGAAGTTTTCAGCTACAATTTGTTCAAATATCTCTTCTAGACCTCTGTTTCTCTCCACCCCCTCAGGGATGCCGATGATTCTGACATTGGATCGTTTCATTGAGTCAGTAATCTCCCGTAACCTACGTTCGTGGGCGTCGATTTTTTTTAAGTCCAGATTCTATTTTTGCTTTTTCTTCTACTAACCCATCCTCCAATTTGCCGATTTGTTCTTCTGCCTCATTCACCCTGGCCGTCAGAGCCTCTAGTTTTGACTGTATTTGGCACATAGAATTTTTAATTTCTGCCAGATTCGCTCTCATTTCCGCCCTTAGAGATTCTATATTCTCATTAACATTTTTGTTAATACTTTTTTCAAGTCTACACATCATCTTGACCATTGTTACTCTGAATTCCATTTATGATAATTTGGTTATATCCCTATCCAATAGTTCTGTGGCAGAGGCCACAGACTCATTGTCTTTTCTTTGCTGGGGGGGGACTTCTCCTTCTCGTCATTCTGATGAGAGCTTGCAGGGTTGTCCAGATCCTAAATTATTGGCTGGGACCCAGGCAGTGCGCACTTGTTTTATAGGGCTCTTATGATTGTGGGCTTCTTGTTTTTTTTCAGCCTGCCTTCTGGGGGAGTAGCCTGCCGTGCAAATACTCAGTCTCCGTGTCCCCTGCGAGGGTTGATGGGAATGGGCACACTGTGAGCTGGTATTTCCATGCTTTTGTTCCCTGGTGGCTTTCCCTGGTGTTTTGCTGTGCCTCTTCTGAGAGTCAGAGCAGCAGTAGCCTAAATCTCAGCCTCTGTCTCAGAATAGAGGGATTGCAGACCGTTCTCTACTGATGTTCTGGCCACTTTAATTCTGTTACTGTTGGTGGTACTCAACCCTGCAGCGTCCTGGAAGTGCGCCCTACACCCGGCATCCCAACCCTCACTTCCAGGGCCTGCACGTCTCTGTCCTTTGTGTTTCTAACACCACCAGCCACCAGCCGCCAGCCACCCCACGCTCTCTGCAGCTCCCAGTCTCACTCTGTTTCCACTGAGCACACCAGAGCTCCGTTTCAGGTCGTGCGCGTTCCCTGGCTCATGGTCTCAGTCTGATTTCTCGAGGGTGCCGGTCTGTGAGTCCTCCCACTCCCCCGTGCAGGTGGCTACCGCTACCTGGCCCCCAAATGTGGGGGCTCCCTCCCCCTTCCGTTTATCTTCCAATATCTGCGCGGTTTCACAGCTCCCCAATTCGTACCTCAATACTCAGCGCTGGAGATATTCATTTGTAGAGATCCAGATGTATCTTCCTGCATCTCATGCTGATTCTGTGGATGTTCAGGATGGTCTGGTACCTATCCAACTCGACTCAGGGGACCGGCTGAAAAACGGTCCCCTACTCCTCCACCATCTTAACTCCAGAAGGTGGTTCTTTGAAAGAATAAATCAGATCGATAGGCCACTGGTCAGACTTATTTAAAGGAATAGCAAAAGGATCCAAATTAATAAAATTATGAATAAAAAGGGAGTGGTCACAACCAACACCAATGAAATAGAAAGGATCATTAGAAATTTTTATCAACATCTTTATGCCAATAAATTAAACACTTGGAAGAAATGGATGCCTTCCTGGAAACCTAAAAACCACGAAGAAGAAATTGATTTTTTAAACAGACCAATTATTATGAAGAGATTGAAACAGTGATCAAAAATTCCCAAAAAACAAGAGTCCAGGGCCTGATGGATTCCCCAGGGAATTCTACCAAACATTAAAAGAAGAAATAATACCTATTCTCCTGAAGCTGTTTCAAAAAATAGAAACTGAAGAAAAACTACCAAGCTCATTCTACGAGGCCGGTATTACCTTGATCCCCAAACCAGGCAAAGACCCCATCAAAAAGGAGAATTACAGACCGATATCCTTGATGAACATGGACACCATAATTCTCAACAAGATCTTACCTAATAGGATCCAACAGTACATTAAAAGGATTATACATCATGACCAAGTGGGATTCATCCCTGGAATGGAAGGCTGGTTCAACATTCACAAATGGATCAGTGTGATAGATCACATCAACAAAAAAAGATTCAAGAACTACATGATCCTCCCAATTGATGCAGAAAAAGCATTTGACAAAATACAGCATCCTTTCCTGATTAAAACCCTTCAGAGTGTAGGGATAGAGGGTACATTCTTCAATTTCATAAAAAACCATGTATGAAAAGCCTACAGTGAATATCATTGTCAATGGGGAAAAGCTGAAAGCCTTTCCCTTAAGATCAGGAACATGACAAGGATGCCCAATCTCGCCATTATTATTCACCATAGTACTAGAAGTCCTTGCAACAGCAATCAGACAACAAAAAGGGATAAAAGGTATGCAAATCGCCAAAGAAGAAGTCAAAATGTCTTTCTTCGCAGATGACATGATACTCTATATGGAAAACCCAAAAGAATCCACCCCCAAACTATTAGAAGTTATAAAGCAATTCAGTAATGTAGCAGGATAGAAAATCAATGCATTTTGTATTTCTACACGTGAACAATGAGTCTGAAGAAAGAGAAATTTGGGAATCCATTCCATTTACAATAGCACCAAAAATCATATGTTATCTCGGAATTAACCAGAGAGGTAAAAGATCTATACTCTAGAAACTACAGATCAGACTTGAAAGACATTGAAGAAGACACAAAAAGATGGAAAAATATTCCATGCTCATTGATTAGAAGAATTAACATAGTTAAAATGTCTATGCTACCCAGAGCAATCTACACTTTCAATGCCATCCTGATCAAAATACCAATGACATTTTTCAAAGAACTGGAACAAACAGCCCTTAAATTTGTGTGGAACCAGAAAAGGCCCCAAATCTCCAAGGAAGTGTTGAAAAGGAAAAACAAAGCTGGGGGCATTGCCGGATTTCAAGCTGTACTACAAAGCTGTGATCACAAAGACAGCATGGTACTGGCACAAAAACAGACACATAGACCAATGGAACAGAATAGAGAACCCAGAAATGGACCCTCAGCTCTTTGGGCAACTAATCTTTGACAAAGCAGGAAAACACATCCAGTGAAAAAAACACAGTCTCTTCAATAAATGGTGCTGGGAAAATTGGACAGCTACATGCAAAAGAATGAAACTTGACCACTCTCTCACACCATACACAGATAAACTCTAAATGGATGAAAGACCTTGATGTGAGACAGGAATCCATCAAAATCCTAGAGGAGAGCATAGGCGGCAACCTCTACGACATCGGCCAAAGCAACCTTTTTCATGACACATCTCGAAAGGCAAGAGAAACAAAAGATAAAATGAACTTGTGGGACTTCATCAAGATAAAAAGCTTCTGCACAGCCAAGGAAACAGTCAAAAAACTAAGAGGCAGCCCACGGAATGGGAGAATATATTTGCAAATCACACTACAGATAAAAGAGTGGCATCCAAGATCTACAAAGAACTTCTCAAACTCAATACACAAGAAACAAATAAACAAATCAAAAAATGGGCAGAAGATATGAACAAATATTTTTCCAATGAAGACATACAAATGGCTAACAGACACATGAAAAAATGTTCAAAATCATTAGCCATCAGGGTAATTCAAATCAAAACCACACTGAGATAGCACCTTACACCAGGTAGAATGGCAAAAATGGACAGGGCAGGAAACAACAAATGTTGGAGAGGATGTGGAGAAAGGGGATCCCTCTTACATTGTTGGTGGGAATGCAAGTTGGTACAGCCACTTTGGAAAACAGTGTGGAGGTCCCTCAATAGCTTAAATATAGAGCTACCCTATGATCCAGCAATTGCACCACTGGGTATTTACCCTGAAGATACAGACGTAGTGAAGAGAAGGGCCTTATGCACCCCAATGTGCAAAGCAGAATTGTCCACAATAGCTAAATCGTGAATGGAGCCAAGATGCCCTTTAACAGATGACTGGATTAAGAAGATGTGGTCCATATATACAATGGAATATTACTCAGCCATCAAAAAGAATGATTTCTCAACATTTGCTGCAACATGGATGGGTCTGGAGGAGATAATGCTAAGCGAAATAAGTCAAGCAAAGTAAGACAATTATCATAGAGTTTCACTCATTTATGGAACATAAGACGTCTGAATATTTGTAGGAGAAGAAGGGGAAGAAGAAAGGTGGGATAAATAGAAGGGGAAATGAACCATGGGAGACTATGGACTCTGGGAAGCAAGCTGCGTGCTTCAGAGGCGAGGGGGGTGGGGTAATGGGATAGGCTGGTGATCGGTATTAAGTAGGGCAGGTATTGGATGGTGCACTGAGTGTTATATGCATGTAATGAATCATGGAACTTTACATCGAAAACTAGGGATGTACTGCATGGTGAATAACATAATATATAAAAAAAAAAGATTGTCCAGGAAGAGAAAAGATTTCCCAATATAAAGGTTCCTGGTTTTCAATATGTATAAACAATTTCACAATGTGTACAAACTTAATTATTTAAAAACACAAAGTCACTATCATTGATGTGTAGGGCACAAGGTTTAAAAAGCACAATTTTTTATATTAAGTATCATTTAAATTTCAAACTGAAATATGAGGAACTTCCAAATGATGAATTGGCTAAGATTTCTAATTGTTTTAAACTTTGAATTAGACTTAGTTTAGGACTATAGAGATCATTACATGAAAAAGAGTTTACTTCTAGATGTGAAATCCTACAAAAGTTACAGTGTGAAGGTGAAATGTAAATTTTATCCCTTGGAATATGCCACACTAAAGCCATAATGAAATATTTTAATTTCATTAAATATAAATTAAAAGGCACAACTTATTTAGAGGTATATACTTTTAAACAACAACTTAGAATATTCTGAAGTAAATAAACTATTATTAGAGAATAAAAACATATTTTGTACTAGGAGTAGAGTTCTATAGACATACAGTACAAGCTTTTATGAAAATAACCAGAGAAGAGGGCAGGGAAAGAGGCAAAGAGAGAATATGAAATGGAGGAAAGGCCTGAAAAAAAATGGCAGGCAATGGAAAAGCAAAATCATTAGCTTTTACCAAAACACTAATGACAACCTGTTTATTTCTGTGGTGAGAATGCCATGGGGGTGAGGAAGGAATTGAAAAGATACCAACTTTTATGTAAAGTGACTTTTAAGTACACATTTAGGATTTGACCTTGCATTTTCACTAGAACGAAATCCTCACAAATTCTTGTCACTCTATGTTCATTAGGTGATATTGAAAATGTAACGATATATACTCAATGAAAAAAACACTCTTAGATATATTATCTTTAATGTATTTAAGTGTTGATAATAATGCGTATGCATGTGTGTGTGGCAGTGTAAGCAAACAAATCAAAGGAGCGTTTTAATATTTGTAATCTCTAGATTTTAGAAATTGCTATGATACTTACTTCAAAATGCTCTCCAAATATATTTTTAAAAACATTAAACTTTTTCTTTCCAAACCCACAGAGTATTTGTGATGCCACAGCATATTGTCCTGGTGAATTTTGTTGACAAAATCAAACTGTCTTAAGTCCTGAACTACTAGGGGCTAGGAAAATTGGAAAGTGTGATCATCCAATTGGCAGACAATCTAGTAATGGGGATGATAGAGCAGTTGGAATTTAGGAATCTCAAATTCCTAAAAAAAAAAAATCTGAATGTATAAAATAAGGGAGACCTAAGACATATTTCCACACCCTTATCTTTTGTATATTTCTTTGTAAAGAAAATAAAAGTGGGCAAGTACTCCAATGTAGCTAAATATCCTCAAAGTTATATATAAGCAATTAAATCTAAGTAACACATGCATATTGTAGGGTATCAGAGGATTTTTTAAGAGATGATGGTTCAAAATCAAATTTTTATTTCAAATATCAATTAGAAATATATTCTGTAATAATGGTTAAATTCATCACTACTTATTTTAGGTATAGATTTAAAACATTTATTAAAGGAAAGTTTTGATAAAATATTATCTATTTTAACAGTTATTTAAGCTAAAGTGTGAGATGTTTAACCAAATAGCTATGCTGAATATTTTTGAATAGCAAGATGTAAATAAGTGGAAAGGAACAAAGCTTTATAAATAAAAAATCATATATAATTTATGTTTAATCAACAGAGGTAGATTTAGAACAAAATGAAGTCATGAGTTTAAGCAAATGTGTATGAAATTATTTATACCAACTAAAAACCAAATGAAGAATGTGGACATGCTAACATAATGGGCTAAAATAACATTTTAAAATTTTTAGAAAGTTAATCTCTTGCATATCTCTAAATATATATCCTATGGATATTGATACACTGGAAAATTAAGTCACTTTCTCTGCTGAATCTGAGGATGTCCTATGACTCCTTTTTGCTTCACTAGATACTCACAATTCTTGGTGGCAAATCTATGACTAATATGCCAGAGCTACTGCTTTCACATAAATGCATTATTGAAGAATTTATAGTAGATCAGAGTACACATGTATGAGTCTCTAGAAGGTATGAAAGGATTAGGTATGAAATCATGAGATATTTATGCTTATTCGTTTCTCACCAGGGGATCTTGTCCCAAGAATAAGGATAGCTTCACTGGAGGGATTCTTACTACCACTGCAGAACACCCTTGTCTGTAACTTAAATGATCTATTCAGTTTTCTCTTCCTCCCCCTATTGAAGGGGGTTGGAAATCAGAGAAGGAGACAAACCATGAGAGACTCTGGACTCTGGGAAACAAACTGAGGGTTACATAAGGGAGGGGAGGTGGGGAGATGGGGGTAGGTGGGTGATGGGTATTAAGGAGAGCATGTGTTGTGATGAGTCCTGGGTGTTAGATGCAACTAACGAATCATTGAACACTTCATCAAAAATTAATGATGTACTATATGGTGACTAACTTAACATAATAAAAAAAGAAAAAGAAAGAAAGAAAGTAGGAAAGAACAAGCAACTCTCATATTTGAGGGTACATGCATATCACATCAAATAGCTTCTTGGTAGCCCTACAGATGAAATGTTAGGTGTTATTGCTAATAAAGCAGAGCATTTACTGATTTATCAAAAAAAAATCTATTCAAAGATGATCCAGTTCACACTGACATAGTAATAAATTTCTTTTATAGTTCAAACTGTACATAACAGTATCTCATAATTTTTAAGGATTTATTTATTTATTTATTTATTTGACAGAGAGAGAGAGAGCACGAGTGGTGAGATGAGCAGAAGGAGAAGCAGACTCCCTGCTGAGGAGGGAGCCCAACATGGGGCTTGATCCCAGGACCCTGAGACCATGACTTGAGCCAAAGGCAGACACTTAATTGACTGAGCCACCCAGGTGCCCCATGTTATCTCATAATTAATAATGCTTTCCTCTTGATAAAATTGTTACCTGGTTTCAAAGCTGCAAATTATGCTCTTTCAGCATATGCTCTTCAACACCTGAAGGTGAAAACCTATCTGCTTGATACACAACGTTCACATTTCTCCAGTTAATGGAGATCACTACTATATACATTTGTACCCCTTAGAGAAAGACTAGTGTCTTCACTGCATCATCTTCTCAGGTCTTGGATAATTTAAATTGCATTTTCTGGTCTGTTGACATATTAGGCAATTATATAATCACATCAATCTACTTATATTTGAGAATAATTATGTATAGAGTTGAAAAATGCAAAGATAGATATATCTGACAGCAGAGAAGACAGAAGTCAGAAAACAAGTCTATACTAGAGCCTATCCTAGGAGTTTAAATGGAATATGCAAACAGTTGTTAAGGATGAATTTCGCAGCCTTCTGTTATTATTGTAGTTAGATTCATAACTCTACAGTCTTCTAAATTGACTTCCTGTTTTAAGAACTAGAAATCCCTTAACCACTTGATTGACTGAGGAAAAGAAAGAAAGAAAGAGCAAAAATCTCAGTAAAACATTAGCATTTATGTTAATATGATAGCAACTCAATTTATTCAAGAATAGTGCTGATCAACACTAAACAAGCAGAAGGTCATGAATTATGCATTTTGAAAGAAACTGTGCTTTTTAGTGAAATGTCACAAGGTTAACCAACTGGTAGACATGGATTCCCTTGGGCATGATTTTAGCTTCAGTACTTACTACTCCAGTCAACTGAGGAACAATAGCAAAAAAGAGCTTTGTTTGAAATACATAATGAGCTGTTCTTATAAACCCCAACCTTCAACAATCATTATACATGCGAGTTAGATGCTGCAAACAATGACCAGACCTCTATTTGCCTGACAGTATCATTTCTGGTTGCTTTGTCTATTCCTTACCCATGTCTTGGTAATTATTGACAGCACAAATGTCATAGTTTGCCCTGTTAATACAAATGCATTAGCAATTAAAACAACTTGTTTTGTATTTCCTACTTCAGGGTTTTCTAATGTGTCTCAAGTCTGTCTCCATTTTTCAGTAATGCTAACTTTTGAAAAAGTTGAAGTGCTAGCCTCCACTTTCTTATGTCTGACTCATTCAAGTAACTATTTTTCAATTTTCATTTTTATTAATATTCATGTCAGTATCCTTTTACCCCACTGTTTTAAAATCGAGGACAATTACCTTTGAAGCTGAAGTGGGAGTATCAATATCAAAACAGGCATTTTTCTAGGTGTTTGTAAAAGCTGCCTACACTACTGATGAGGTTAGAAACTTAAAACTCTAAGACTTTAGAAACAAGTTTTTTCAAGGAGTTTTTATACACCCCTTCTTATTAAAAATATTCACGTTATTCATAATTCTTTGAAAATTGTGTTGTCATTAGCTTATGTTCTCAATAAAAAGTGGCAATGTATCTAAACTATATCTGCAAGTATTCAGTTCTCCATATACCTCTTTATACAGGCAAGGTAAATCTTGGCATTTCTAACGTCTGTGGCTCATACGGATGCCATACAATCATAATCCCTTATGAATAGAGTCAATTCTTTCAAAACGTGGTTCAAAATAGAGACTATGAAAAATAAATGAAGTACCTATGTGACATCACCAGCATTATAGTGGAGATGCTGATCTTGAAAAATGGAAACGAATTGGAAAAGACTTATAACAATAACATTAAAATGCTGAATCAGGCTTGAGCGGTCTGTCAGTTCATTTAATAAAACTTCAAGTTGCCTACTGCAACATGTTTATGCTACATCTTTTTCTAAACGAGAAGGAAAAAACTTGGGAAAACTACATAGGGTAGGTATTACTTCATTATCCCAAAGGAATGTAGAATGTGAGCTTTTATTTTATTTTAGATGTTCCCCATAAGCTAAAGTCAAAAGAACATAAAATATTAAACAATGTAATTACACTACCATATATTTTTGTATATAACCATATGATGCAAAAATGACTCAACATCTGCCCAGATAGGCTGTTCAGGAATTAAATTAACCTTACCACAGAGATAAAAGAGTTAAAAAACAATCAGGCAGAGATAAAAAATCAAATAAATAAGATTCAAAACAGATTGGATATAATAACCACAAAGATGAAAGAAGCAGAAGAATGAGCAAGTGATATAGAAGATAGAATAATGAAAAATAAGGAAAGTGAACAAAAGAGGAAAAGAAGACTTATGGATCACAAGAGTAGACTTCAGGAAATCAGTGACTCCATGAAATGTAATAACATATGAGTTACAGAAGAAGAAAAGAGAGAAAAGGTGGTAGAAGGTGTATTTGAGGAAATAATAGATGAAAACTTTCCTAATCTGGGGAAGGAAATAGCATCCAAATTCAGGTGGCACAGAGAACTCCCATCAAAATCAACAAAAACATGCCAAAAAAAATTATATATTGTAGTTAAATTTGTAAAATATGGTGATAAAGAAAAAATTCCTAAAAGTGGCAAGACAAAACAAGTCCCTAACTTACAAGGGAAGATCCATAGGCCAGATGCAGATCTCTCCACAGAAAATTAAAAAGCCAGAGGGGATTGGCCTGATATATTCAATGTGATGAGTAGAAAAAAAAAATCTATAACCAAGAGTACTCTATCTGCAATGCTATCATTCAGAATAGAAGGAGAGAAAAAGAGTTTCCCAGATAAACAAAAACTAAGGGAGTTAATGATGGCTAAGCCAGCCCTACAAGAAATATGAAAAGGAACTTTTTGAGTGGGAAAGAAAGACCAAAAGGGGCAAAGATGAGAAAGGAACAGAGAAAATCTGCAGAAACAATGACAAAACAAGTAATAAAATGGCACTAAATACATATCCATCAATAATTACTGTGAATGTAAATGGACTAAATGCCCCAATGAAAAGATACAGGGTGTCAGAATGGATAAAAAATAAGACCCACCTATATACTGCCTACCAGAGACTCATTTTAGACCTCTAGACACCTGCAGATTAAAAGTAAGGGAATGGAAAAATATTTATCATGCAAATGGAGGTCAAAATAAAGCCAGAGTAGCAATACTTATATCAGACATACTAGACTTTAAAACAAAGAGGGTAACAAGAGATGAAGAGGGCACCATATCATAATAAAAGGGACTATCCAATAAGAAGATCTAACAATTGTAAATATTTATGCCCCCAACATGGAAGAAAACAAATATATAACAAAACAATAAATAAACAAACAAAAAGGAACTCATTGATAATAATACAATAATAGTGGGACTTTAACACCCCATTTACATCAATGGACAGAACACCTAAGCAGAAAATCAACAAGGAAACAATGGCTTTGAATGACACACTAAACCAGTTGGACTTTAAAGATGTATTCAGAACATTTCATCATAAAGCAGCAGAACACACATTCTTTTCAGGTGCACATGGGACATTCTCCAGAATACATCACATACTAGGTCACAAATCAGGCCTCAAGAGGTACAAAAAGACTGAGATCATACCATGCATATTTTCAGACCACAACACTATGAAATTTGAAGTCAACCACACACACAAAAAAATAGAAACAGCACAAATACATGGAAGTTAAACAACCTGCTACTAAACAATGAATGATTCAGCCAGGAAATCAAAAAGAAATTTTTAAAAAGGACATGGGAACAAATGAAAATGAAAACAAAATGGCACAAAACATTTGGATGCAGAAAAAGTGGTTAAAAGAGGGAAGTATATAGCAGTACAAGCCTATGTCAAGAGGCAAGAAAAATCTCAAGTAAACAACCTAACCTTATACCTAAAGGATAGAAAAAGAACAACAAACAAAGCCTAAAGGCAGCAGAATACAAATAATAAAGATAGATCAGAAATGAATGATACAGAAACTAAAAACAAAAGAAAACAAAAACCAGTACAACAGATCAATAAAACCGGGAGCTAGTTCTTTGAAAAAATTAATAAAATTGATAAACTACTAGACATACTTATCAAAAAAAAGGACAAAGGACACCAACAAATCACAAATGAGAGAGGAGAAATAATAACCAACACCACAGAAATACAAACAATTGTAAAAGAATATTATGAAAATTATATGGCCACAAATTGGACAATCTGAAAAAAAAATGGATGAGTTACTAGAAACATAAAAACAATCAAAACTGAAACAAGAAGAAATAGAAAACTTTATCAGACCAAAAATGAGAAAAGAAATTGAATCAGTCATCAAATACCCCTCCCCTTCCAAAAAAATTCAGGGCCAGGTGGCATCACAGAGGAATTCTACCAAACATTGAAAGAAGACTTAATACCTAAATCTTCCCAAACTATTCAAAAAAATTGAAATGGAAGGAAAGCTTTCCAACTCATTTTATGAGGCCAGCCTTACCTTGATCCCCAAACCAAAGACCCCACTAAAAAGGAGAATTACAGACCAATATCCCTGATGTACATGATGCAAAAGTTCTCAACAAGATACTAGTTAATGGGATCCAACAGTACATTAAAAGGATTATTCACTGCTACTGAATGGGATTTATTCCTGTTCTGCAGACAACCCATGGAATGGGAGAAGATATTTGGAAATGACATTATAGATAAAGGGCTGGTATACAAGATCTATAAAGCACTTCTCAAACTCAACACCCAAAAAACACATAAGTCAAAAAAAATGGGCAGAAGACATGAACAGACACTTCTCCAAAGAAGGCATACAGATAGTTAATAGACACATGAAAAAATGTGCAACACTGTTAGCCATCAGGGAAATTAAAATCAAAACCACAATGAGATACCACCTTACACCAGTTAAAATGGCAAATATTAACAAGGCAGGAAACAACAAGTGTTGGTGAGGATGTGGAGGAAGAGGAACTCTCTTATATTGTTAGTGGGAATGCAAGTTGGTACAACCACTTTGGAAAACAGTGTGGAGGTGCCTCAAAAAGTTAAAAATAGGCTACCCTATGGCCCAGCAATCGCACTACTGGGTATTTACCCCAAGGATACAGATGTAGTGAAAAGAAGGGCCATGTGCACCCCAACATTCATAGCAGCAATGTCCACAATAGCCAAACTGTGGAAGGAGCCAAGATGTCCTCCAACAGAGAAATGGATAAAGAAGATGCGGTTCATATATACAATGGATTATTACTCAGCCATCAGAAAGCGTGAATACCCATCATTTGCTTCGACATGAACTGGAGGGGATTATGCTAAGTGACATAAGTCAAGCAAAGAAGACAGCTATCATGTGGCTTCACTCATATGTGGAACATAAGGAATAGTGTGGAGGACCATAGGGAAGGGAGGGAAAACTGAATGGGAAGAAATCAGAGAGGGAGATGAACCATGAGAGACTATGGACTATGGGATACAAACTGAGGGTTTTAGAGGGGAGGGGGTTAAGGGGATGGTTTAGCCTGGTGACGGGTATTAAGGAGGGCACATATTGTAATGGGCACTGGGTGTTATACACAAACAATGAATCATGGAACACTACATCAAAAACTAATGTTATTTTGTTTTGTTTCTTAAATTCCACACATGAGTGAAATCATATGGTATTTGTCTTTCTCTGACTGACTTATTTTGCATTGTAGTTTTAATTCGCATTTCCCTGATGATGAGTTATGTTCAGTGTCTTTTCATGTGTCTTTTGGCCATCTAGATGTCTTCTTGGAGAACTGTCTGTTCATGTCTTCTTCCCGTTTTTAATGTGATTATTTGTTTTTTGGGTGTTGAGTTGTATAAATTCTTTATATATTTTGTATTCTAGACTTCTATCAGATATATCATTTGCAAATAATTTCCCCCATTCTGTAGGTTGTCTTTTCATTTGGTTGATTGTTCCCTTTGCTATGCAGAGACTATTTTGATGTAGTTTCATTTGTTTATTTATGCTTTTATTTCCCTCGCCTAAGGAGACATATCTAGAAAAATGTTATGGCCAATGTCAGAGACATTACTGCCTGTGGTCTCTTCAAATATTTTTATGGTTTCAGTGCCCACATGGTCTTTAATCCATTCTGAGTTTATTTTTGTGTATGGTATAAGAAAGTGGTCCAGTTTCATTCTTTTGCATGTAGCTGTCCAATTTCCCCAACACCGCTTGTTGAAGGGACTGTTTTTTTTCTCACTGCATATTCTTTCCTGCTTTGTGGAAGATTAGTTGACCACATAATTGTGGCTATCTGGGTTTTCTATTCTGTTCCATTGATCTATGTGTATGTTTTTGTGCCAGAGCCATACTGTTTCAATACAAAAGTTTTGCAATATAATTTGAATTCCAGAATTTTGATATTGTGATGCTTCTAGCTTTTATTCTTTTAAAGTTGCATTGGTTCTTTAGGGTCTTTTGTGGTTCCGTACAAATTTTAGGATTGTTTGTTCCAGTTCTGTAAAAGATGTTGTTGATATTTTGATAGAGATTGCATTAAGTGTGTAGATTGCTTTGCATATTATAGACATTTTTACCTTATTCGTTCTTCCAATCCATGAGTATGGAAAGTTTTTCCATTTCTTTGTTTCATCTTCAATTTCTCTCATCAACGTTTATAGTTTTCAGAGTATAGGCTTTCACCTCTGTTGTTAAGTTTATTACTAAATATATTATTAGTGTTAGAGCAGTTGTGAATGGGATTGTTTTCTTGATATCTCTTTTCACTGCTTTATTATTAGTGTATAAGAATGCAACAGATGTTTACACATTGATTGTGTTCCCTGCAACTCTACTGAATCCATTTATCAGTTCTGTGGTTTTTTTGGTGGAGTCTTTCAGGTTTTCTATCTATAGTATCATATCATCTCCAAATAGTAAAAGTTTTCATTCATCCTTACAAATTTGGAAGAAATTGATAAATTACTAGTTATATATAACCTACCAAAACTAAAGCAGGAAGCCATAGAAAATTGGAACAGACCAATCACCAGCAAAGAAATTGAATCAGTAATCAAAAAACTCTCAATAAACAAAAGTCCAGGACCAGACAGCATCACAGGTGAATTCTACTTAACATGTAAAGAATAGTTAATACCGCTCTTGTGAAATAATTCCAAAAAATAGAAGAGGAAAGAAAACTTCCAAATTCATCCTATGAAACCAGTATCACTCTTAGACCCACAGCAGACAAAGACACCAGAAGGAAAGGGAACTGCATGCCAATATCTCTCATGAATATAGATGCAAAAGTCCTCAAGAAAATATTATCAAACTGATTCCAGCAATACATTAAAAAATAATTCACCATGATCAAGTGTGATTTATTCCCAGCATGCAAGGGTAGGTTAATAGTCACAAAACAATGTGATACATCACATCAATAACAGAGGTATACCCAGCCATATGATCATTTCAATAGATGCAGAAAATGCATTTGACAAAGTTCAACATCTATTTGTGATAAAAACCCTCAGCAAAATAGGTTTAGAGGGACCATACCTCAAAATGATAGAGGCCTTATATGTGCAATCCACAACCAAATCATATTTAATGTTGGGAATCTGAAAGCTTTTTCCCTAAGGTCAGGAGCAAGACAAGGATGTCCACTTTCACCTCTAGTATTCAACCTAATGCTGGAAGTCCTAGATACAGCAATTAGACCACATGAGATACCATCTCACACGTGTCAGGATGGTTAAAATAAACAACACAAGAAACAACAGGTGTTGGCAAGGATGCAGAGAAAATGAAACCCTCTTGCACTGTTGGTAGGAATGCAAACTGGTGTAGCCACTCTGGAGAACAGTATGGAGGTGCCCCAAAATGTTAAAAATAGTACTACCCTATGATCCACCAGGTGAACTATTAGGTATTTACCCAAAGGACATGAAAATACAGATTTGAAGGAATACATGCACCCTGATGTTTATAGCAGCATTATCAACAATAGCCAAACTATGGAGAGAGGCCAAAAGTCCATCAACTGATGAATCGATAAAGAAGATGTTATCAACAGACTTGGGGAAGATGGTGGAGGAATACGGGACCCCTTTTTCAGCCGGTCCCCTGAGTCGAGTTGGATAGGTACCAGACCATCCTGAACATCCACAGAATCAGCATGAGATGCAGGAAGATACATCTGGATCTCTACAAATGAACATCTCCAGCACTGAGTATTGAGGTATGAAGCGGGAAGCCCTGAAACCGTGCACAGATATTGGAAGATAAATGGAAGGGGGAGGGAGGTGCCGCGTTCCAGCACCGTGAAGCAGTAACCATCTTTACGGGGGAGTGGGCGGACTCATGGACCAGCACCTGTGAGAGAACAAACTGGGACCGTGAGCAGGGAGCACGTGCCACCACACTTCTCACGGAGCTCCAGTGGGCTCACTGGAACCAGACTGAGACCGGGAGCTCCGGGAGCGCAGGGGCAGCTCACTGCTGGCAGTTGGCGGCTAGCGGTGTTAGAAACACAAAGGACTGAGACACGCCGGCCCTGGAAGTGAGGGCTGGGAGGCCGGATGTGGGGCACACATCCCGGGATGCTGCAGGGTTGAGCAGCACCAACAGAAACAGAGTTAAAGTGGCCAGTTCATCAGTGGAGAACGGCCCGCGAACCCCTCTGTTCTGTGACAGAGGCTGAGATTCAGCCACTGCTGCTCTGTCTCTCAGAAGAGGCACAGCAAAACACCAGGGAAAACAAAAGCCTGGAAAGACCGGCTCACAGAGTGCCCATCCCCATCCCCCCTCGCAGGGGAAACAGAGACTCTACCCAAACAGGGTTGCCTGAGTATTTGCACAGCAGGCTACTCCCCCAGAAGGCAGGCTGAAAAATCAAGAAGCCCACATCCACAAGATCCCTATAAAACAAGTGCGCACTGCCTGGGTCCCAGTCAATAATTTGGGCTCTGGACAACCCCGCAACCTCTCCTCATTAGAATGACGAGAAGGATAAATCCCCCCCAGCAAAGAAAAGACAATGAGTCTGTGGCCTCTGCCACAGAACTGATGGATATGAATATAACCAAATTATCATAAATGGAATTCAGAGTAACAATGGTCAAGATGATGTGTAGACTTGAAAAAAGTATTAGCGAAAATGTTAATGAGAATATAGAATCTCTAAGGGCGGAAATGAGAGCGAATCTGGCAGAAATTAAAAATTCTATGTGCCAAATACAGTCAAAACTAGAGGCTCTGACGGCCAGGGTGAATGAGGCAGAAGAACAAATCGGCGAATTGGAGGATGGGTTAGTAGAAGAAAAAGCAAAAATAGAATCTGGACTTAAAAAAAATCGACGCCCACGAACGTAGGTTACGGGAGATTACTGACTCAATGAAACGATCCAATGTCAGAATCATCGGCATCCCCGAGGGGGTGGAGAGAAACAGAGGTCTAGAAGAGATATTTGAACAAATTGTAGCTGAAAACTTCCCTAATCTAGCAAGGGAAACAAACATTCATGTCTAAGAGGCAGAGAGGACCCCTCCCAAGCTCGACCATGACAAACCTACGCCACATCACGTCATAGTGCAATTTGCAAATATTAGATCCAAGGATACAGTATTGAAAGCAGCCAGGGCAAAGAAATTTCTCACGTATCAAGGCAAAGCTATCAGAATTACGTCAGGCCTGTCTACACAAACCTGGAATGAGAGAAAGGGTTGGGGGGGGCATTATTAAAGCTCTTTCAGAGAAAAACATGCAGCCAAGGGTCCTTTATCCAGCAAGGCTGTCCTTCAGAATTGACGGAGAAATAAAGACCTTCCAGAATTTCATAACCACAAAACCAGCCCTACAGGAGATATTAAGGGGGGTTCTATAAAGGTAAAAAGGCCCCAAAAGTGATACAGAACAGAAAGTCACAATCTATAGAAACAAAGACTTTACAGGCAACATGGCATCATTAAAATGATATCTCTCAATACTCAGTCTCAAAGTAAATGGCCTGAATGCTCCCATAAAACATCATAGGGTTGCAGATTGGATAAAAAGAAATGACCCATCCATTTGCTGTCTACAAGAGACTCATTTTGAACCCAAAGATACATTCAGACAACAGAAAAGGGATGGAATACCATTCACGCAAATGGACCTCAAGAGAAAGCTGGGGAGCAATTCTTATATCAGATAGATAGGATTTTTAAATAAAGACTATAGGTAAAGACACGGAAGGGCACTATATTATTCTCAAAGGACGTATCCAACAAGTGGAGATGACAATTACAAATATATATGCCCCCAACAGGGGAGCAGCAAGATACACAAGCCAACTCTTAACCAGAATAAAGAGACATATAGACAAAAATACATTAATAGTAGGGGACCTCAAAACCCCACTATCAGAAATAGACAGAACACCCTGGCAAAAACTCAATAAAGAAACAAAGGCTTTGAATGCCATACTTGATGAGTTGGACCTCATAGATATATATAGAACACTACACCCCAGAACCAAAGAATACTCATTCTATTCTAATGCCCATGGAACGTTCTCAAGAATAGACCATGTTCTGGGACACAAAACAGGTCTCAACCGATACCAAAAGATTGAAATTATTCCCTGCATACTCTCAGACCACAACGCTCTGAAATTGGAACTCAACCACAAGGAAAAATTTGGAAGAAACTCAAACACTTGGAGACTAAGAACCATCCTGCTCAGGAATGATTTGATAAACCAGGAAATCAAAAATCAAATTAAACAATTTATGGAGACCAACGAGAATGAAAACACAATGGTCCAAAACCCTTGGGATACTGCAAAGGCAGTCCTAAGGGGGAAATACATAGCCATCCAAGCCTCACTCGAAAGAATAGAAAAATCTAAAATGCAGTTTTTATATTCTCACCTCAAGAAGCTGGAACAGCAACAGAGGGACAGGCTTAATCCACACACGAGGAAGCAGTTGACCAAGATTAGAGCAGAAATCAACGAATTAGAAACCAGGAGTACAGTAGAGCAGATCAACAGAACTAGAAGCTGCTTCTATGAAAGAATTAATAACATTGACAGACCTCTGGCAAGACTTATCCAAAAGAATAGAGAAAGGGCCCAAATTAATAAAATTATGAATGAAAAAGGAGAGGTCACAACCAACAACAATGAAATTGGAAGGATTATTAGAACACTTTTATCAACAGCTTTATGCCAATAAATTAAGCAATCTGGAGGAGATGGAGGCCTTCCTGGAAACCCATAAACTACCAAGACTGAAACAGGAAGAAATTGATTTTTTAAACAGGCCAATTAATTATGAAGTGATTGAGTCAGTGATAAACAAACTTCCAAAAAATAAAACTCCAGGCCTGGACGGTTTTCCTGGGGAATTCTACCAAACATTCAAAGAAGAAATAATACCTATTCTCCTAAAGCTATTTCAAAAAATAGAAACAGAAGGAAAGCTATGAAACTCATTCTATGAGGCCAATATTACCTTGATCCCCAAACCAGGCAAAGACCCCATCAAAAAGGAGAATTACAGACCAATTTCCCTGATAAATATGGACACCAAAATCCTCAACAAGATATTGGCTAATAGAATCCAACAGTACATTAAAAGGATTATGCATCATGACCAAGTGGGATTCATCCCTGGGATGCAAGGGTGGTTCAACATTCCCAAATCAATCACCATCATAGATTTTATCCAGAAAGAAAAATTCAAAAATCATATGATTCTCTCAATAGATGCAGAGACAGCATTTGCAAAACACAGCATCCTTTCCTGATTAAAATCTTCAGAGTGTAGGGAGAGAGGGTACATTCCTCAATCTCATAAAAACCACCTATGAAAAGCCTACAGCAAATATCATTCTCAATGGGGAAAAGCTGGAAGCCTTTCCCTTAAGATCAGGAACACAACAAGGATGCCCACTCTCGCCACTATTATTCAACATAGTACTAGAAGTCCTTGCTACAGCAATCAGACAACAAAAAGGGATAAAAGGTATCCAAATTGGCAAAGAAGAAGTCTAAATGTCTCTCTTCGCAGATGACATGATACTCTATATGGAAAACCCAAAAGAATCCACTCCCAAACTATTAGAAGTTATAGAGCAATTCAGTAATGTGGCGGGATACAAAATCAATGCTCAGAAATCAGTTGCATTTCTATACACAAATAAGGAGACTGAAGAAAGAGAAATTAGGGAATCCATCCCATTTACAACAGCACCAAAAACCATACGTTACCTTGGAATTAACTTAACCAGAGACGTAAAGGACCTATATTCTAGAAACTATAAATCACTCTTGAAAGACATTGAGGAAGACACAAAAAGTTGGAAAAATATTCCATGCTCATGGATCAGAAGAATTAACATAGCTAAAATGTCCATGCTACCCAGAGCAATCTACACCTTCAATGCTATCCCAATCAAAATACCGAGGACATTTTTTAAGGAACTGGAACAAATAGTACTTAAGTTTGTATGGAATCAGAAAAGGCCCCGAATCTCCAAGGAACTGTTGAAAAGGAAAAACAAAGCTGGGGGCATCACAATGTCAGATTTCAAGCTGTACTACAAAGCTGTGATCACAAAGACAGCATGGTACTGGCACAAAAACAGACACATAGACCAATGGAACAGAATAGAGTACCCAGAAATGGACCCTCGGCTCTTTGGGCAACTAATCTTTGATAAAGCAGGAAAAAACATCTGGTGGAAAAAAAGACATTCTCTTCAATAAATGGTGCTGGCAAAATTGGACAGCTACATGCAAAAGAATGAAACTTGACCACTCTCTCACACCATGCACAAAGATAAACTCCAAATGGGTGAAAGACGTCGATGTGAGACAGGAATCCATCAAAATCCTAGAGGAGAACATAGGCAACAACCTCTATGACATCGGCCAAAGCAACCTTTTTAATGACACATCTCCAAAGGCAAGAGAAACAAAAGAAAAAATGAACTTGTGGGACTTCATCAAGATTAAAAGCTTCTGCACAGCCAAGGAAACAGTAAAAAAAACTAAGATGCAGCCCACGGAATTGGACAATATATTTGCAAATGATACTACAGATAAAAGACTGATATCCAAGATATACAAAGAACATCTCAAACTCAATATGTGAGAAACAAATAAACAAATCATAAAATGGGAAGAAGATATGAACAGACAGTTCTCCAATGATGACATACACACTGCTAACAGACACATGAAAAAATGTTTAAAATCATTAGCCATCAGGGAAATTCAAATCAAAACCACACTAAGATACCGCCTTATGCCACTTAGAATGGCAAAAATTGACAAGGCAAGAAACAACAATTGTTGGAGAGGATGTGGAGAAAGGGGATCCCTCCTACATTGTTGGTAGGAATGCAAGTGAGTACAGCCACTCTGGAAAACAGTGTGGAGGTCCCTTAAAAAGTTAAAAATTGAGCTACCCTATGATCCAGCCATTGCACTACTGGGTATTTACCCCAAAGATAGAGACGTAGTGAAGAGAAGGGCCATATGCACCCCAATGTTCATAACAGCATTGTCCACAATAGCTAAATCGTGGAAGAAACCGAGATGCCCTTCAACGGATGACTGGATTAAGAAGTTATGGTCCATATATGCAATGGAATATTACTCAGCTGTCAGAAAGAACGATTTCTCAACATTTGCTGCAACATGGATTGCACTGGAGGAGATAATGCTAAGTGAAATAAGTCAAGCAGAGAAAGACAATTATCATATGATTTTCTCATCTATGGAACATAAGAACTAGGAAGATCTGTAGGGGAAGAAAGGGATAAAGAAAGGGGGGGTAATCAGAAGGGGGAATGAGGCATGAGAGACTATGGACTCTGAGAAACAAACTGTGAGCTTCAGAGGGGAGGGGGGTGGGGGAATGTGATAGGCTGGCGATGGGTAGTAAGGAGGGCACGTATTGCATGGTGCACTGGGTGTTATATGCAACTAATGAATCATCGAACTTTTCATCAGAAACCAGGGATGTAATGTATGGTGACTAACATAATATAATAAAAAAACATTAAAAAATGATTTAAATTTCTATATTAAATGCAGTAACTTTTCCTCTTTTAGCAGAACAGCTTGAGAACTATTAAGAATGTGGACCACAGAATGCTGTGTATATATGCGGAAAGAGCACATACACAGTCGTTAACTAGTCATTCACTCAGTTTATAATTCAGCTACCACAATTAGCTACCACGGCAACTGTACCATATATAGTTTTAAATTGTTTTTATTCCTATTCTAGATTGTTTTACTGATATTATAACAGATTATTGATCAAAAACAAAACACAAAGTACATTATTAATATTGGAACAAATATATAACAGTATAAAAAAGTTCTGTAGATATATTTGAAGATGATTCATTAGCTTCTTGTATTATTCTTCATCTGAACAAACTTGTTACACAGTCTGCAACGATATCTCTGACTTTTCAAAATCCAAGCCAAAGAGAAAACACAGTGATTATGTTAAATCTGAATCTTTTTTGGGGCACATGCGTGGCTCAGTTGGTCAAGAGTCTGACTCTTGATTTTGGCTCTGGACACGATCTCAGGGTTATGACACTGAGCCCAGCAATGGGCTTCACACTCAGCAGGGAATCTCTTCTTGAGATTCTCTCCCTCCCCCTCCTTGCCTTGCCCCCCCCCCCCGAGTGTGTGCATGTATGCTCTCTCTCTCTCTCTCTCTCCTAAATAAATAAATAAATAAATAAATAAATAAATAAATAAATAAATAAATCTTTTTTAAAGATCTGAATCTTCTTGGGGTGCCTGGGTGACTCAGTCAGTTAAGCATCTGCCTTTGGCTCAGTTCTCGATCCCAGGTCCTAGGATCAAAATCAGTATCAGGCTCCCAGCTCAGTGGGGAGTCTGCTTCTCCCTCTCTGTGTGCGCATGCATACTCTTTTTCTAATAAATAAATAAATCTTTTAAAAAAAACAAAAAAAAAATAAAATAAAATAAAACAAAGAACCACCTTCTAGTTCTGTTGAGTTGCTCTACTGTGCTCCTGGTTTCTAATTCATTGATCTCTGCTCTAATCTTGATCAACTGCTCTCTCGTGCATGGGTTAGGCCTGTTCTTCTGTTCCTGCTCCAGTTCTTGAGGTGAGAATATAAAAACTGCATTTTAGATTGTTCTATTCTTTTGAGTGAGGCTTGGATGGCTACGTATTTTCCACTTAGGACTGCCTTTGCAGTGTCCCATAGATTTTTGGACCATTCTCTTTTCATTCTCATTGGTCTCCATAAATTGTTTAAATTGATTTTTGATTTCCAGTTTATCCAATCATTCTTGAGCAGGATGGTTCTTAATTTCCAAGTGTTTGAGTTTCTTCCAAATTTTTTCTTGTGATTGAGTTCCAATTTCAAAGCATTGTGGTCTGAGAATATGCAGGGAATAATTTCAGTCTTTTCATATCGGTTGAGACCTGTTTTGTGACCCAGTATATGATCTATTCTGGAGAACATTCCATACGCATTCAAAAAGAATAAGTATTCTGTTGTTCTGGGGTGTAGTGTTCTATATATATTTTTGAGGTCCATCTGGACTAGTATGTCATTCAAAGCTCTTGTTTCTTTGTTGATTTTCTGCTTAGGTGATCTGTCTATTGCTGAGAGTGGAATGTTGAGGTCCCCTACTATTAACGTATTTTTATCTATATGTCTATTTATTCTGGTTAAGAGTTGGCTTGTTATCTTGCTGCTCCCCTGTTGGGGGCATAGATATTTATAATTGTCATATCCACTTGTTGGATACATCCTTTAAGAATAATATAGTGCTCTTATGTATCTCTAACTACAGCCTTTAGTTTAAAATCTAATCTGTCTGATATGAGAATTGCTACTCCAGCTTTCTTTTGAGGTCCATTGGCATGAAAGATGTTTTTCTATCCCTTCACTTTCAGTCTGGATGTATCTTTAGATTCAAAATGTTCTCTTGTAGACAGCAAATTGATGGGTCATGTCTTTTTATCCAATCTGCAACCCTGTGGTGTTTTATGGGAGCATTTAGGCCATTCACATTGGGAGTGATTATTGAGAGATATGATATTAATGATGTCATGTTGTCTGTAAAGTCTTTGTTTCTATAGATTGTAAATTTCTGTTCTATATCACTCTTGGGGCCTTTTTACTTTTATAGAATCCCCCTTAATATCTCCTGTAGGGCTGGTTTCATGGTTACAAAATTGTTCATTGTCTGGCGATTCTGGAAGGTCCTTATCTCTCCATCAATTCTGAATGACAGCCTTGCTGGATAAAGGATCCTTGGCTGCATGTTTTTCTCTGAAAGAGCTTTAAAAATGCCCCCCCCCACCCTTTTTCTCATTGCAGGTCTATGTAGGCAGGTCTGATGTAATTCTGATATTTTTGCCTCTGTACATGAGAAATTTCTCACCTTGGCCGCTTTCAATACTCTATCCTTGGATCTAATATTTGTGAATTGCACTATGATGTGACGTGGCGTAGTGTGTCATGGTCGAGCTTGGGAGGGGTCCTCTCTGCCTCTTGGACATGAATGTTTGTTTCCCTTGCTAGATTAGGGAAGTTTTCAGCTACAATTTGTTCAAATATCTCTTCTAGACCTCTGTTTTTCTCCCCCCCCTCGGGGATGCCGATGATTCTGACATTGGAACATTTCATTGAGTCAGTAATCTCCCGTAACCTACATTCTTGAGATTGGATTTTTTTGAGCCAAGTTTCTGTTTTAACTTTCTCCTCTACCATCCCATCCTCCAATTCACCAATTTATTCTTCCGCCTCATTTACCCTGGCCATCAGAGCATCTAGTTTTGACTGCATTTGATTCATAGCATTTTTAATTTCTGCCAGATTCACTCTCATTTCCACCGTTAGAGATTCTATATTCTCATTAATATTTTCATTACTATTTTTTTCAAGTCTATGCATAATCTTGACCATTGTTACTATGAACTCCATTTCTGACAGTTTGGTTATATCCATACCCATCTGTTCTGTGGCAGAGGCCACAGACTCATTATCTTTTCTTTGCTACGGGGGATTTTTCCTTGTCATCATTTTGATGAGGAGAGGTTGCAGGGTTGCCCAGAGCCCAAATTATTGACTGGGACCCAGGCAGTGTGCACTTGTTTTATAGGGACCTTAGGGATGTGGGCTTCTTGATTTTTCAGCCTGCCTTCTGGAGGAGGGCCCTGCCACGCTGATATTCAGGCACCCCTGTTAGGGTAGTCTCCCTGTTCCCTGCGAGAGGGGATGGGGATTGGCACAATGTGAGCTGCTATTTCTGGGCATTTCTTCTCTGATGGCTTTCCCTGGCGGTTTTCTGTGGCTCTTCTGAGAGTCAGAGCAGCAGTGGCCGTATCCTAGCCTCTGTGTCAGAACAGAGAGATGGCAGTCCATTCTCCACTGAGCTCTCCTGGCCCCTTTAACTCTGTTTTTGTTGGTGCTGCTAAAAACCCTGCAGTGTCCCGGGTTGTGCACCCCACAGCCGGTCCCAGCTCTCACTTCCAGGGCCAGCATGTCTCTGTCCTTTGTGTTTCTAACACTGTGCACGAGCTCCCAAGCTCTCTGTTTCAGTGTGGTTCTCGTGAGCTCTGGAGCACCAGTTTTCAGTCTGGTTGAGCGCGCACTCCTGAGCTCCTGATATCTGTCCAGTTCCAGTGAGCGCTCTGGAGCTCCGGTTTTCGGACTGTTCACACACGCGTTCCCAGGCTCACAGTCTCAGTCTGCTCTCTCATGGGTTCCGGTCTGAGAGTCTGGCCCTCTCCCCAGTGCAGGTGGCTACCGCTTCCCAGCGCTCGAGCATGGATGCTCCCTCCCCCTTCTGTTTCTCTTCTAATATCTGTGCGTGATTCATGGCTTCCCACTTCGTACCTCAATACTCAGTGCTGGAGATGTTCCTTTGTAGAGATCCAGATGTATCTTCCTGCATCTCATGCTGATTCCGTGGGTTTTCAGGATGGTCTGGTACCTATCCACCTTGACTCAGGGGACCAGCTGAAAAAGGGGATCCCTACTCCTCTGCCATCTTAACTCTGCTCCCCCAGACAATCTTTGAAATATTTTTTAAATGGCCATAGATTTGACTCAGTATTACTTTTGTTATTCAATTTTCTGGACAAAGAAGATTATTGAGTGCTTTTAGGCTGACCGTTATGTGTATCTCTTTTCAAAAAAAATTTTTTTGACAAATTCTTGAAAACAATGTTACAATAAAAAACTATAAAATTGTAAATAATAGGATTAGTTAGTAACATGGTATCCCAGAAGTCATCAAGGACAAAGTATTTTCCTTACATTAATTTTAAAGAAGAGTAAGTTAAAATTGAAATGTTATTTAATATATTCTATAATGTAAGTCACTTGCTAGAAGGTTGATCTTCTTTCAAACTTAAAATAACCAAAAGATTGTCACCTCATTCATGAACCGAAGAAATGGAAATCCATTCTAAATTGTATACACACACACATATACTTGACCATTATGAGATAATACACAAGGCAAAGGTAATTTGAACACATGGGACATTATGGGACATTATATCCACTTGCTCTTACAGACACTATATGAGAGGACTGAATGAGCCAGTAAGCTTATTCAGTTTAGAAGACTCAGAGTAATGTCTGGTGTTTGTGTTTGTGTGTGTGTGTGTGTGTGTGTGTGTGTGTGTGTGTGTGTGTGTATTGGAAGAATATCTGGGAGATGTTGGAATTAATATGGAAACTGGACTTAATAGATCTGCCAAACACAAGTGAATTATTATGAGACAAAGATATTTATCTTTTGATAAAATTTTAATATGAATGTGTAAAATATTGATGATGTCACTACCATCTTTCTTTAATTTTAATTATTTTCTCCTCTCACTCTAAAAAGCAAAATTTAAAAAGTCCTTGGGGCAGAAGCAAGGCAGAAGCAATTTCACTGCACAATTCCCCCCACAACAACAAATTTTTAAATTTCTTTTAACATCTCTAATAATGGTGTATATTCATGTGAAAAATTCATTAGTTAGCAGAATTCATGCTCAATTAATACACGAAGCTAAAGATTATAAATATATAGCTAAAATGAGTTAAGCAGAACTGCACAGAATTTTAAGACTTCAATCTTCATTTCATTTGTGTATGTGCTCTTTCTCCTTCCATATATAATATATATTCAAATATATTTATACATGAATATTTAATAATTTATTTTATATAATTTATTTATATACTTACTCATATGTTTCTAAATTTATATGTATATTACATATATTCAATTAAATCTACTCTAAAGCAAGAATATTTAAGAAAAAAAATAATGTAGCTGATGATGTCTCATTGATCTTAAGGATTAATTTTTTCCCTCTTGCACCAGCCATTTTCTGATGTACACTAATCAAAGTAGTGAAAAACTAAATTTTATGGTATGAGGTTATGATCAGAGCTTGAGCACAGGAGCAAATTGAGGTAGATTTTGATTAAATTCCAACAATAAGTAGTTTTCAATAAATGTGTTTCTAAGGCAGACATGTAGAATTAATATGATGAATAATTAGCATACTTCTTCATTTCTCTTTTGTTTTCATTAAATATTATAAATTCTTATTTAAACAAATATGTGATTGGCCATTTAAACCAAAAGACTAAACTGAAACATCATGTTTGAATCAGCTCATCATATTTTTCTAACCTTGGGCCACTAGCTAAAATTTCATCTATGGTTAAAGCACAGATACAATTCTAGAATTGCTCTTAAGATTGCCAGAAATCAACTCAGCAGGATATCCTTGTCCAGTGAATTTCCAAGCACTTTTTTGTTTAGCCATTGCAAATGCATGTAGATCTTTGTGTTTCTAAAATTGTAATGCCATGCCATATCAGCTACATCAAGGAAACGATCTGGTAATTCATATCTATTTTATAAAATCATCTCTATAATCTCTTCTCTTTATAGTCTCTTACCTTAACCATTTCTTTGTTCTTGGCTTTCTTTGTCACTTCTCTGTTAGAATTGTTTGTTCATAACTTGGCTCAATAAGTGCTTTGTGTTGTTGTTAATTCCATGTATACAGCTGTTTAGAAACTTTTTCTGAAAATGTTTGGGAATGAATCAAATTAAGATATATAAATGACATTTTTTTTCCAGCTTGGTGGAAACTGTGAGAAAAATGATTGCTAAAGTTTATTGCCGTATCTTCTTTCCAGTAGGCTCCCTTCAAACTTCATGGCTGTAAATGCCAAAGAACCTCATGTATCAAACTTAGAGCAATCTGTGAGCCAGGTAGCTTTAACTAAAGGTCATATTCTGAGCTATACTAATCATTTTAATCTTTTGAATAAAATTTCCCCAAATTGAGTAACCTTAACCTCAATGAAACTGTGGTTGCTAACACGTTCTTTATTCTCCCACTCCTGAATTCTGTTCCTTTTTTTGCCTGGAATAACTATAGGGAAAGTAAAAGGCCCATAGAAGGCAGGCAATAAGTGTCGTGAGTAAATTTAGACTGATAACACATTGAGAGCAGTGGTCAGAGCCATACTTTTATATAAAACTCAAACATTTAGTCCACTGTTATATATATTTATGTATTAAAAATTGTCCAGGGATTTATACTACCTTTAATAGTCATCAAAACCAATTGTAATATATACTATGGTATGATGTTTAGGTGAAAAGAAATAATCTTCTCTCCAATTTCTCCAAAAAATTTCCAAGTTACAAGTAGCCAAGGACAAATGATGGATTCACACAATAGATTAATCCAAATTCTGGTTGAAACAAATATGTTTTAAAAGATTTTCTGCCATATTGACATGACTACCATTTACAGCATTTAATAGGATATATATTCTGTGTACTTTCCCTTTTCTTCAGATTTAATTTTTTTGGTTTAGTTTTTGGAGTTTGAATAAGTAATTCATTTAAATGGTCAAAATTCAAAACCATGTAACAAGGTACACATCTAGAAGACTTACTTCCACACCACTCCCTGTCTATCCCACCTATCCTCACCTCTGTAGATAATCACTTTCACTAGTTTCATATGTATTATTCCAGAATTTATTTCATGTACATGTAAGCAAATATTCATAGGATGAATCCTCTTTGTTATGAATATTTTCTTATAGATGAATACTTAGATTCATCTGCAATTTTAAAATGATAAATAGCGCCATAAAGAATAACATTGCAAGATGTCATTCATACATATTCCTAGAAGTGTGATCAAATGAACTTTGGGAATCAATTTGGGTCAAATAAACTTTAGAATCAATTTATCTAGTTCTAGAAAAACGTTACTATTGTTTTTGAGATTACACCAAGTTTAATATTAAATTAAGAACAATTATCAGCATCGATTTTTCTACAAAAAATTATATATATAATATTAATACTATATATAATTATATTAATAACATATATTATTAATATATTTATTATTTATTAATAATTATATAATTATATATTATATATAATTAATTATATAATATTAATATGTATACAATATTAAACACTTTTCATCTTTAAAGTACCACTAACTCATGAAATCTAACACCTTTATAAGGGAAGAAAATAAGTAAATAATTTTCCTTCATTTACCAGAAGGACAGTAAAATACTGAAGCCAAATAATTCACAATATTTTTTAGATATTTATTTATTTGAGAGAGGGAAAGAGAGAGAGAGAGAGCACAAGCAGGGAGAGCAGTGGAGGAAGAGGGAGAAGAAGGATCTGCACTGAGCAGAGAGCCTGATGGAAGGTTGATCCCAGGACCCTGGGATCATGACCTGAGCTAAAGGCACATGCTTAACTAAATGAGCCAACCAGGCACCCCAAATTCACAATATTTCTTAAAAAGTGGCTATTTGAATTAAATTGCTATTGGATATAGGCACAGAGCAGGTCAGAAGTAAAAACTTGAAGCAGAAAACTACTGCAAGAACCTTGTAGTGTAGTAGCAATACTTGCTCTCAACTGCCTAGTCCACAAGATAGCCTGGATATTCTTTTATATACTTTCCTTAACTTGTCACTGCTAAAAAAATTTTTCCCAGCTCTTTCTGTAGAATATTTCCAATCCTCTCCAGTTATTTGACTGAAAGAATGTCATTTAATATTATAAACCACAATTTTATTTGTTCATATCAAATCTTTTTCCACAAAAATTGGAAGCAGGGGTAGCCTTAACAATATAACATTTTTAAGAGAAGGTAGAGGATGGTAGCCAAATGAAGTGACATAAAAATGCAAAGCTAATTAGGATATGGAATAACTAAAGTCTAATATTTACATAGAGAGGAAGAATTTCATATTACCAGATTTAAAATGTATAACTCCCTTGAGCTGGTAATGATTATAATATGCATAGAAAATTACTAGTCAAATTAATTTATCAGTATTATTTGATATTTTGTAAGATGTCTTTGTGTGTAAACCAGAAGAATTAATAACAGAAAATATAATTCTGATATTAAAAAACAAAGTTCTTGACAAGCCCAGTGCATAAAATATACTTAAAAATGAAGGAGTTCTGGATTTCATTTACTTTGCAAACATCATGCAGTCTGAAATCTGCCCCTGGAAATATAGCATGTTCAAAACATAGATTTTTCTTGTAATATCAAAGGAAATATATGACATAGTTTAGCTCACTAGTTCTTTCTTCATTTTTTCATTAAGGTGCTTCAATGACAGTATATTGGCAAGTATATTCAGCAACTTTGGACTTGTGATTCACTTAGGGGAATTTAACATTGTGGTAAGAAAAAAAAATAAAAAGGAATTTAGTATTTATTTTTAAAAGTTTTTGTTTAAATTCCAGTTAGTTAACATACAGTATAATATCAATTTCAGGAGTACATTTCAGTGATTCAACACTTACATATACAACACTTGGTGCTCATCACAAATGCACACCTTAATCCTGATCACCTGTTTAACCCACCTCCAATGCACCTCCCTGCTGGCAACCATGAGTTTGTTGTCTATAGTTAAAAGTTTCATAGTTTACCTCTCTTTTTTTACCCTGTGATCATTTGTTTTGTTTCTTAAATTCCACATGTGAGTGAAATTATATGGTTTTTGTCTTTCTGTAATGGACTTATTTCACTTGGCATGATATTCTCTAGCTCCATCCACATCATTGCAAATGACAAGATTTCATTCATTTTTATCATAGAGTAATATTCTATTGTATATAAACCACTTCCTCTTTATTCATTCATCAATCAATGGACATTTGGGCTCTTTCCATAATTTGGATATTGTAGATAATGCTGCTATAAACATCAGGGTGCATGTATCCCTTCAAATTAGTATTGTTGTATTCGTTGGGTAAATTCTCTATAGCGCAATTGTTGGATCTTAGGGTAGTTCCATTTTTAACTTTTTGAGGAACTTCCATACTGTTTTCCAAAGTGGCTACACTAGTTTGCATTCCCACCAACAGTGTAAGAGGGTTCCCCTTTCTCCACATCCTTGCCAACAATTGTTGTCTCTTGTGTTGTTGATTTTAGCAATTCTGACAGGGCTGAGAGGATATCTCATTGTAGTTTTGATTTGTATTTCCCTGATGATGAGTGATGTTGAGCATCTTTTCATGTGTCTGTTGGCCATCTGTATGCCTTCTTTGGAAAAACGTCTATTCATGTCTTTTGCCCATATTTAATGAGATTATTTATTTTTGGGGTGTGGACTTTTATAAGTTCTCTATATATTTTGGATACTAACCCTTTATCAGATATGTCATTTGCAAATATCTTTTCTTATTTCATAGATTGTCTTTTCTTTTTGTTGATTGTTCCCTTCACTGTGCAGAAGCTTTTTATTTTGATGAAGTCCCAATAGTTTATTTTTGCTTTAATTTCCCTTGCCTCCAGAGATGTATCTAGAAAGAAGTTACTATGGGTGATTTCAAAGGGGTGGCTGTGTTCTCCTTTAGGATTTTAGTGGTTTCCTCTCTCACGTTTAGGCCTTTAATCCAGTTTGAATTTATTTTCATGTATGGTATAAGGAAGTGATCAAAGTGCTGAATGGGAAAAATCTGCAGCCAAAAGTATTCTACCCAACAAGGCTATCATTCAGAATAGAAGGAGAGATAGAATTTTTCAGACAAAAAAGCTAAAGGAGTTTGTGAACACTGAACCAGCCCTGCAAGAAAGGGGATGGTTTGAGTGGAAAGGAAAGGCCAGAAGTGACAAAGACAAGAAAGGAGCAGAGGAAATCTGCAGAAATAATAACAAACCAAGTAACAAAATGGCACTAAATACATATCCATCACTGGTTACTCTGAATGTAAATAGACTAAATACTCCAATGAAAAGACATAGAGTTTAGGAATGGATTAAAACAAACAAGCAAACAAACAAACAAAACAAGACCCATCTATATGCTGCCTACAGGAGATTCATTTTAGACCATATCATAATAAAGTGGACTATCCAACAAGAAGAACTAATAATTGTAAATATTTATGCCCCCAACATGGGAGGATCCAAGTATATAAAACAATTAATAACAAACTTAAAGGGACTCATTGATAATAATACATTAGTAGTAAGGGACTTTAGCTCCCCATTTACATCAATGGACAGATCATTTAAACAGAAATTCAACAATGAAACAATGGCTTTGAATGATACACTAAACTAGATGGACTGGACAGATATATTCAGAACATTTCATCTTAAAACAGCAGAATACACATTCTTTTCAAGTGCACATGGGACATTCTCCAGAATACATCACATATTATAAAAAAACACAAAACACTATTATCTTGACATTAGTTTTCTGCTGCACTGAGTTTTACCTTCCATACTTTAATCTGATAAAAACTGTCCCTCAATGATAAAATGTTTCAATATTAATGGTATGAATATAATGCAGAGTGTTATTTTTCTCATTGTTAACTTTATGCAAAACTGTGGGTTTTTTTTAAATAGCAGACTAAGGGAGACATACTTTGTAAAAAGAAATCCAATAATGCATTTTTAAACATAATCTCTATCCTTTGATCTACTAAGTGTAACTTCCCTATAAATATGTCATTCCTTTCATTTTTGACTATGCTATAAGAGGTAAGGACATAGGATTAAAATGAAAAGATAATTATAGCCAGAATTACCTATGATTAATCTAAAAAGTGTATTTCTAAGTATTGAATGATGCTATATAAAATATTTTATTATCATCATGACTTTTATAATAGTATGAAGTTACCTTTGAAAGTCCACTTATTAAAGAAGACACTATATAATTCAGCTATTGACTAATGGAGTTGAAATTCTTCTGAGAAGTTCATCTTTTCTAAAGATTACTTCATAATTGAAACACCTATATTTAATATTGATTTGTCCCTAATTATAAATCAATCACATGTTTTAAAAGTTTTTAATGTTTTTAAAGATTTTATTTTTTATTTATTTGAGAGAGAGAGAGCATGTGTTGGAGGGAGAGAGAATCTGAAGCAGACTCTGCATTGAATGTAGAACCCCACTCAGGGTTTGATCCCAGGACCTTGAGATCATGGCCTGAGCTGAAACCAAGAGTTGGCCACTTAACCGACTGAACCACCCAGGTACCCCTAAAAAGTTTTTAATTTTAAACTTATACTTGAAAGCTTGTGGATAAAACAAATTAGAAGTTCCAGTTAATTGAAAATGAAGAGAATCTTTTATGTACCTTAAGTAATCCAGTTGGAATAAGAAATCCTAGAAACTTTCAAAGAAAGAGAAAAATAAAATCCTAGATTAAGAATTCACAGTACATAAGCAATCAATCATGGAACACTACATCAAAAACTAATGATGTACTGTATGGTGACTAACATAACATTAAAAAAAAAAAAGAATTCACAGTACAAGTGCCAATACAGACTAGACATCTAAAAAACCAAAGGAAACATTTTGAATTTCAGAAGATGACATTTCCTAAAGCTCCAAATATCCCTGTCACATTCTGCTTTGTTTTCTTAGTTGGACCAGGGCATCCAGATAACCTTTACTAAGGTAGGTTAATCTATAAATTCAGTCAGCATCTGGGGTGCTCTGGGACTTTGGTAGCACCACAGACAGCAAATATTCTCTCTTGAAGAGAGTGCCCAAATCCCTAGGTGTTTTGGCAAAAGAAAAATTAAAATGAGTCTGATTAGGTTAACGACATACTATTACTAGCATTCTCCCTGTAGGTTTGTAGGATATGAAAGTAAACTCTGTATTAGCTTTAAACTTTCTGAGCTGGAGTTGAATCACTTAAGACTGAATTAAAAGACAAATTTTCTCCCTGCTTTAAATACTTAGAAGGTTAGCATGTCTTTTCCTGAGACAGCTGAGTATTCAGAGTAACAATAATTTTAGAAAATGCATCTACCTAGAAATTTCCTATCTTAATGTTTCTAGCTATTGATAAGAGGAATTTTTCATAAAATTTTAGTTGCCCCTCTATTAGAAACTTTGCTCAAATGAGCTCTAATAGTATCAAAAAATGAAATGCCACTTGATGAAAGCAAATTGCTCAAGTTATCAAGTTAAAATCAATAATATATATATATATATATATATATGTAATTTTAAGGTAGCACGTAAGGAGGAAAATACATAAGAAAGAAAATAAAACAACCATCAGATACTTCTCCAGTGTCCTTTACTCATAGAATCACCAAGTTGAAGGAGCTTTAGAATATGTAGTCCAATGCCATCATTTTACAAAAGGAAAAAATGAAATCTTGAAAGATAAAATAGTTTTTCTAAATCACATACTTAGTGACAGAACTGGGGTTAATACCAATCTTTCAACCCACACCCTAATGCTCATTTAACTAAACTGCACTGATTATTATTCAACCAGTTATTTTGTAGAATGCAAAAGAAAACATAATAATCCTTACTCTTAAATAATTTATAATTTACTAGAAGAGATAAATACAAGATGATAACTGCACATGATCAAGACAGACAAGATATGTGTTCTTTGTCCAGAAGACAGGTAGATCATGGTGGGCTTACAGGGTTGGAAGAGGCCTGACAAGCAGGCAGTACCTGGAAGTAGGGTTAGATTGTAGAAGAATCATACACACACACACAAACAGTGCAAATGTTAAAGCAAAGGAATAAAATGTTAACAATGGCAAATTTGAGTAAAGAGTATTCTTTGTACTATTCCTACTTTAGTTTGCAACTTTTTGTATTTTATATCTGTATTTTCAAATGATTTCCAAACAGAGAGTTTGGTAATCATGTACTTATTAAAAAGGATGTGTTTTTATTCAGATTAATACTTGTTAATTAACGGGTACTACACCAGTTCTGTGGTGGTTTATACAGAACTGAGAGAGTTGAAATTTTGGGAAGATGATTCGAAACTTACTTGTATTCATTGTTACGAGGATGAAGGGATTTTGATGATCACAAATCTTTGCCAAGAAGTGTTTCCCAAAGATTTGGTATAAATCTGTAGTCAGGGTTAGTCTGGCATGTTTGTTGCAATGATTCTATTTTAATCAATAGATTCTACTATATTTTTAAGTTAAAAAAAAAGAAATGTTACTTTATTTATTTATTATGTTCAATTAGGCAATGTATAGTACATCATTAGTTTTTGATGTAGTGTTCAGTGATTCATTAGTTGCATATAACACCCAGTGCTCGTCACCACACATGCCTTCCTAAATACCCATCATATGGCCACCTAATCCCCCAACCCCTCTCCCATCTGTAACACTCAGTTTGTTTCCCAGGCTCCAGAATCTCATGGTTTGTCTTCCTTTCTGATTTTTCCTCATTCAGTTCTCCCTTCCTTCCCCTGTGGTCCTCTGTGATCTTTCTTATGTTGCACATATGAGTGAAACCATAAAATAATTGTCTTTCTCTGCTTGACTTATTTCACTTAGCATAATCCACTCCATTTACATCCATGTCAATGAAAATGGTGGCTTTTCTAATGGCTGAGTACTATTCCATTCTATATATGAAGGGCATCTTCTTTATCCATTCACCTGTTGAAGGACATCTCGACCCCTTCCACAGTTTGGCTATTGTGGACATTGCTGCTATGAACTTTGGGATGCATGTGCCCCTTCTTTTCACTACATCTGTATCCTTGGGGTAAATACCTAGTAGCGCAATTGCTAGCTCATTGGGTACCTCTATTTTTAACATCTTGAGGAACCTCCATATTGTTTTCCAAAGTGGCTGTACCAGCTTGCATTCCCACCAACAGGGTAAGAGGGTTCCCCTTTCTACAAATTCTTGCCAACACTTGTTTCCTCCTTGTTAAATTTTGCCATTCTAACTGGTGTAAGGTGGTATCTCTTTGTGGTTTTGATTTGTAATTCCCTAATGGCTAGTGATGCTGAATATTGTTTTGTGTGTCTATTAGCCATTTGTATGTCTTCATTGGAAAAGTGTCTGTTAATATCTTCTGCCTATTTTTTGATTTGATTATTTGTCATGTTCCTGATCTTAAGGGAAAGGCTCTCAGCTTTTCCCCAATAAGAATGATATTCACTGTAGGCTTTTCATACATCGTTTTTATGAAATTGCGGAATGTACCCACTATCCCTAGTCTCTGAAGGGTTTTAATCAGTAAAGGATGCTGTATTTTGTCAAATGCTTTTTCTGCATCAATTGAGAGGATCATATGGTTCTTGACTCTTTTCTTGTTGATATGATTTATCATACTGATTCATTTGCGAATGTTGAACCACCCTTACAACCCAGGGATGAATCCCACTTGGTCATGATACATAATCCTTCTAATGTACTGTTGGATTTATTAGCTAGGATCTTGTTGAGAATTTTGGCATCCTATCTGTCTGTAATTCTCCTTTTTGATGGGGTCTTTGCCTGGTTCTGGGATCAAGGTAATGTTAGCCTCATAGAATGGGTTTGGTAGTTTTCCTTCTGTTTCTATTTTTTGAAACAGTTTCAGGAGAATAGGTATTATTTCTTCTTTGAATGTTTGGAAGAATTCCCCTGGGAATCTCTCAGGCCCTGGACTCTTGTTTTGGGGGAGGTTTTTGATCACTGCTTCAATTTCTTCATAAATAATTGGTCTGTTGAAATAGTCAATTTCTTCCTCTTTCACTCTTGATAGTTTATAGGTTTCTAGGAAGGCATCCATTTCTTCCAGGTTGTTTAATTTATTGGCATAAAGCTGTTGATAAATGTTTCTAATGATCCTTCCTATTTCATTGGTGTTGGTCGTGATCTCTCCCTTTTCATTCATAATTTCATTAATTTGGATCCTTTCTCTATTCCTTTGAATAAGTCTGGCCAGAGGCTTATCGATCTGATTTATTCTTTCAAAGAACCAGCTTCTAGTTCTGTTGACATACTCTACTGTGTTTCTGGTTTCTAATTCATTGATCTCTGCTCTAATCTTGATCAAATGCCTTCTCATGCATGGGTTAGATCTGTTCTTCTGTTCCAACTCCAGCTTCTGGAGTTGAGAATATAAAAACTGCATTTCAGATTTTTCTATTCTTCTGAGTGAGGCTTGGATGGCTATGTATTTTCCCCTTAGGACTGCCTTTGCAGTGTCCCATAGGATTTGGCCCGATGTGTTTTCATTTTCATTGGTCTCCAAAAATTGTTTAATCTCCTTCTAAATTACCTGGTTTACCAAATTATTCTTGAACAGGATGGTTCTTCGTTTCCAAGTGTTTGAATTTCTTCCAAATATTTCCTTGTGATTGAGTTCCAGTTTCAAAGCATTGTGGTCTGAGGATATGCAGGGAATAATCTCAGTCTTCTGGTATCAGTTGAGACCTGTTTTGTGACACAGTATATGGTCTCTTCTGGAGAAAGTTCCATGTGCATTCGAAAAGAATGAGTATTCTGTTGTTCCGGGGTGTAGTGTTCTGTATATATCTATGAGATCCATCTGGTCCAGTATGTCATTCAAAGCTCTTTTTTCTATGTTGATTTTCTGCTTAGGTGATCTGTCTATTGCTGAGAGCAGAGTGTTGAGGTCCCGTACTGTTAACGTATTATTATCTATATGCCTCTTTATTCTGGTTAAGAGTTGGCTTGTATATCTAGTTGTTCCCCTGTTGGGGACATAGATATTTATAATTGTCATATCCACTTGTTGGATAAATCCTTTAAGAATAATATAGTGTCCTTCTGTATCTCTACCTACAGTCTTTAGTTTAAAATCTAATCTTTCTTTTTTTTAAGGAAAATTTTTTATTATATTATGTTAGTCACCATACAGTACATCCTTAGTTTTTGATGTGAAGTTCCATGATTCATTATTTCCGTATAACACCCAATGCACCATGCAATACGTGCCCTCCTTAATACCCATCACGAGCCTATCCCATTCCCCCACACCCCTCCATTCTGAAGCCCTCAGTTTGTTTCCCAGAGTCCATGGTCTTTCATGGTTCATTCCCCTTCTGTTTACTCCCCCTTCATTCTTCCCTTTCTTCTCCTACTGATCTTCCTACTTCTTATGTTCCATAAATGAGTGAAACCATATGATAATTGTCTTTCTCTGCTTGACTTGTTTCGCTTAGCATTATCTCCTCCAGTCCTGTCCATTTGTAGCAAATGTTGAGAAATTTTTCTTTTTGATAGCTGAGTAATATTCCATTGTATATATGGACCACGTCTTCTTAATCCAGTCATCTGTTCAAGGGCCTCTGGGCTCCTTCCACAATTTAGCTATTGTTGACAATGCTGCTATGAACATTCGGGTACATATGGCCCTTCTCTTCACTACGTCTGTATTTTTGGGGTAAATGCCCAATAGTGTAATTGCTGGATCACAGGGTAGTTCAATTTTTAACTTTTTAAGGGACCTCCACATTGTTTTCCAAAGTGGCTGTACCAATTTGCATTCCCAACAACAATGTAAGAGGGATCACCCCTCTCCACATTCTCTCCAACATTTGTTGTTTCCTGCCTTGTCAATTTTTGCCATTCTAACAGTGTAAGGTGGTATCTCAATGTGGTTTTGATTTGAATTTCCCTGATGGCTAATGATTTTGAACATTTTTTCATGTGTCTGTTAGCCATTTGTATGTCTTCATTGGAAAAGTGTCTGTTCATATCTTCTGCCCATTTTTTGATGTGATTATTTGTTTCTCGTGTCTTGAGTTTGAGAAGTTCTTTGTAGATCTTGGATACCAGTCTTTTATCTGTAGTGTCATTTGCAAATATCTTCCCCTATTCCGTGGGCTGCCTCTTAATTTTTCGACTGTTTCCTTGGCTGTGCAGAAGCTTTTTATCTTGATGAAGTCCCACAAGTTCATTTTTTCTTTTGTTTCTCTTGCCTTTGGAGATGTGTCATGAAAAAAGCTGCTGTGGCTGATATCAAAGAGTTTGCAGCCTATGTTGTCCTCTAGGATTTTGATGGATTCCTGTCTTACATCGAGGTCTCTCACCCATTTGGAGTTTATCTTTGTGTATGGTGTGAGAGAGTGGTCAAGTTTCATTGTTCAGTATATAGCTGTCCAATTTTCCCAGGACCATTTATTGAAGAGACTGTCTTTTTTCTACTGTTTTTTTTCCCCCTGCTTTTTCAAAGATTAATTGCCCATAGAGTCGAGGGTCTATTTCTGGAGGCTGTACTCTGTTCTGCTGGTCTGTGTGTCTGTTTTTGTGTCAGTACCATTCTGTCTTGGTGATCAGAGCTTTGGAGTACAGCTTGAAATCAGACATAGTGATGTCTCCAGCTTTTTTTTTTTTTCTTCTTCAAAATTTCCTTGGCGATTCAGGGTCCTTTCTGGTTCCACGAAAATTTTAGGGTAGTTTGTTCCAGTTCTTTGAAAAACATCATTGTCATTTTGATTGGGATGGCAGTGAAAGTATAGATTGCTCTCAGTAGCATAGACAATTTAACTATGTTTATTCTTGTGATGCATGAGCAAGGAATATTTTTCCATGTTTTTCTGTCTTCTACAAAGTCTTTCATCAGTGTTCTTTAGTTTCTAGAGTACAAATCCTTTACCTCTCTGGTTAAGTTTATTCTGATTTATCTTACGGTTTTTGGTGCCAATGTACATGGAATCAATTCCCTAATTTCTCTTTCTTCACTCTCATTGTTCGTGTACAGAAATGCAACTGATTTCTGAGCATTGATTTTGTATCCTGCCACATTACTGCATTGTACGAGTTCTAGTAATTTGGGAGTGGAATCTTTTGGGTTTTCCGTACAAAGTATAATGTCATTTGTGAAGATTGAGAGTTCGATTTCTTTGCCAATTTGAATACCTTTTATTCTTTTTTGTTTTCTGATTGCTGTTGCTAGGACTTCTAGTACTATGTTGAGCAATAATGGTGAGAGTGGGCATCCTTGTTGTGTCCCTGATCTTAAGGGAAAGGCTCTCAGCTTTTCCCCATTGAGAATGGTATTCTCTGTGGGCTTTTCTTAGATGGTTTTTATGAAATTGAGGAATGTACCCTCTGTCCCTAGACTTTGAAGGGTTTTAATCAGGAAAGGATGCTGTATTTTGTCAAAAGCTTTTTCTGCATCAATTGAAAGGATCATATGGTTCTTATCTCTTCACTTGTTAATATGATCTATCACACTGATCAATTTGTGAATGTTGAACCATCCTTGCATCCAAGGGATGAAACCCACTTGGTCGTGATGGATCATCCTTTTAATGTAATGTTGGATCCTATTAGCTAGGATCTTGTCGAGAATTTTGGCATCATTATTCATCAGGGATATCGGTCTGTAAATCTCCTTGTTGATGGGGTCTTGCCTGGTTTTGGGATCAAGGTAATACTGGCCTCATAGAATGAATATGGTAGTTTCCTTCTGTTTCTATTTTTTGAAACAGCTTCAGGAGAATAGGTATTATTTCTTCTTTGAATGCTTGGAAGAATTCCCCTGGGAATCCGTCAGGACCTGGACTCTTGTTTTGGTGGAGGTTTTTGATCACTGCTTCGATCTCTTCATAATTGATTGGTCTGTTTAAATGATCAATTTCTTCCTGTTTCAGACTTGGTAGTTTATAGGCATCCATTTCTTCCAGGTTGCTTAATGTATTGGCATATAGTTGTTGATAATAGCTTCTAATGATTTTTTCTACTTCCTTGGTGTTAGTCGCGATCTCTCCCCATTCATTCATAATTTTATTAACTTGGGTCCTTTCTCTATTCTTTTGAATAAGTTTGGCCAGTGGCTTATCAATTTTATTAATTCTATCAAAGAACCAGCTTCTAGTTTTTTTTATCTCTATTGCATTTCCAGTTTCTAATTCATTTATCTCTGCTCTAATCTTAATCAGTTGTCTTTTTGTGTATGGCTTAGGCCTGTTCTTTTTTCCTTCTCCAGCTGTTTATGGTGTGAGTATATGGACTCCATTTTAATTTTTTTCTCTTCTTTGGAGTGAGGCTTGGATGGCTATGTGTTTCCGCCTTAGGACCGCCTTTGCAGTGTCCCATAGGTTTTGGACTGATGTGTTTTCATTCTCATTGGTTTTCATACATTGCTTCAGTTCTTCATTAATTCCCTGGTTTACCAAATTATTCTTAAGCAGGATGATCCTTAGTTTCCAAGTGTTTGAGTTTCTTCCAAATTTTTCCTTGTTATTGAGTTCCAGTTTCAAAGCATTGTGGTCTGAGAATATGCAGGGAATAATTTCAGTCTTTTGGTTTCGGCTGAGACCTGTTGTGTGACCCAGTATATGGTCTATTCTGGAGAAAGTTCCATGTGCGTTTGAAAAGAATGAGTATACTCTTGTTCTAGGGTGTAGTGTTCTATATATATCTATGAGGTCCATCTGGTCCAGTGTGTCATTCAAAGCTCTTATTTCTTTCTCCATTTTCTGCTTAGATGGTCTGTCTATTGCTGAGAGTGGAGCATTGAGGTCCCCTACTATTAACATATTATTATCTAAATGTCTCTTTATTCTGGTTAAGAGTTGGCTTATGTAGGCAGCTGCTCCCCTGTTAGGGTCATAGATATTTATAATTGTTAGAGCATCTTGTTGGATACACCCTTTAAGAATAATATAGTGTCCTTCTGTATCTCTAACTACAGTTTTTAGCTTAAAATCTAATTTGTCTGATATGAGAATTGCTACTTCAGCTTTATTTTTAGGTCCGTTGGCATGAAAAATGATTCTCCATCCCTTCACTTTCAGTCTTGATGTATCTTTAGGCTCAAAATGAGTTTCTTGTAGACAGCATATGGATGGGTAATGTCTTTTTATCCAATCTGCCACCCTATGGCATTTCATGGGAGCATTTAGGCCATTCACATTGAGAGTGATTATTGAGAGATATGATTTTAATGTTATATTGCCTGTGAAGTCCTTGTTTGTATAGATAGTCTCTGTAAATTTCTGTTCTGTATCACTCTTGGAGTCTTTTACTTTTGTAGCACCCCCCTTAATATTTCTTACAGGGCTGGCTTGGTGGTCACATATTTTTTCAGTTTCTGCCAGTCTTGGAAGTCCTTGTCTCTACATCCATTCTGAATGACAGCCTTGCTGGATAAAGTATCCTTGCCTGCATGTTCTTCTCACTTAGTGCTCTGACTATGTCTTGCCAGCCCTTTCTGGCTTGCCAGGTCTCTGTAGACAGGTCTGATGTTATTCTAATGTTCCTCCCTCTGTACGTGAGGAATATCTTCCCCCTCGCCACTTTCAAGATTGTTTCCTTGGTTTTAAAGTTTGTGAATTGTACTATTATATGTCGTGGTGTTGGTCTGTTCTCTTTGATCTTGAGGGGGTCCTCTCTGCCTCTTGGACACAAATGCCTGTTTCCATCACCAGATTAGGGAAGTTCTCAGCTACAATTTATTCAAATATCTGTTCTAGACCTCTCTCTTTCTCCACCTCCTCGGGGATGCCGTTGATTCTGACATTGGTACATTTCATTGAGTCAGTAATCTCCTGTAGCTTTTTTTTTCATGAAAATGGAGGGGTTTTTTTCCCATGTTACCTGTCTTTCCTTCTTTTCTATCCTCTCATCCTCTAACTCACTAATTCGTTCTTCTGCCTTGTTTACCCTGGCAGTCAGAGTATCCAGTTTGGACTGCATTTTATTAATAGAATTCTTAATTTCTCCCAGATTCATTCTCATTTCACCCCTAGAGATTCTATATTCTCATTAATATTTTTCTCAAGCTTATACATCATCTTGATAATTGTTTCTCTGAACTCCATTTCTGACAACTTGCTTATATTCCTAACCATTAATTCTGTGGCAGAGGCCACAGTCTTTGTTTCTTTCCTTTGTTGGGGGTTCCTCTTTCTTCTCATTCTGATGAGGTGTTGTTGTGGGGATGTACAGAGTCCAAATTATTGACCAGGACCCAAGCAAGATGCACCTGTTTTAAAGGGACATTAGGGATATGGACTTCTTGTTCTTTCAGCCTGCCTTCCTGTGGAGGGGCCTGCTGCACTGATACTCAGGCAACCTTGTTTGGGTAGGGTTGCCCTGCCCCCTGTGGGGTGGATGGGCACAGTGAGAACAGGTTTTTCTGGGATTTTGTTCTCTGGCGGTTTTCCCTAGCAGCTTTCTGTGACTCTTCTGAGTGTCAGAACAGCAGGGACCATAACCAAACCTCTGTCTCTGAAGAGAGAGATCTCAGTCTGGTCTTCACTGAGCTCTCCAGGCCACACTGACTCCGTTTCTGTCAGTGTTGCTAAAAACCCACAGCGTCCTGGGTTGTGCACCCCAGAGCCGCTCTCCCAGTCCTCGCTCCCAGGGCCAGCACATCTCTGCCCTTTTGTATTTCTAAAACTTCCAGCTGCTCCCAGTTCATGCACATGCTTCTGAGCTCCAGGTTTCAGTCTGGTTTCCACGCGGCTACTGGTCTGCAAGTCTGGCCCACTCCCAAGAGGGGGAGGCTTCTGCCTTCTCAGCACACAAGGAGGGCGGCTCCCTCTCCCTTCCGTTTATCTTCTGATATCGGCCCGCAGACTCTGGGCTGCCTGCTTCATACCTCGATACCCAGCACCAGAGATGTTCTGTTTGTAGGGATCCAGATGCATCTTCTTACATCTCAGGCTGATTTCATGGGTGTTCATGATGGTCTGGTAGATATCCAGCTTAATTCAGGGGACCGGTTGAAATAGTGTCCCCTACTCCTCTGCCATCTTTCCCATCCAACCTATTCAGTTCTTATGTAGAAATTAATACCCTAAATAGTGCAGTTTTCTACTTAATCACTTAACATCATTCTTTAAGATAATTTTGTACTGTTAGAATGTAACTATTTTATGAGTAATATACTCCATATACATTTATCAACATTTTCAAATTTAAGATCTGATTTTCCTAACCTTGTCTGCATCTCTAGAAAAATATGTATGTGATATAATATTAGGAAAATTATAACAAAATTTTAAACATAGGTAATCTATTCATTAAACAAAAATGTTATACATATTGCCTAGATTCTTCCTTTGTATTATTATGACAAACCGTTTCACATATTTACTTCTATTTTTATTTCTTTAAAAAAAATCCCTTGACTACACATCTAGTCTGAGCCACATTTTAGTATCTTCCTACTAGATCAGTGGACAAATTGTTATCAGTTTACATCCTTTAAGAATCTGTATTATCAAATCAGCTTTTATATTATTAAAGAAAAATATAATCATTTTTATTGGGATACTTAGCTTTCAAATCTGTATCACATTAATTATGATTAGCACATTCAAGGCTCTGTGATCAGAATATGTATTTTTATGTTGATCAAAACTATATTACATCATTTTTGTTTAATATAGTCAACATCTTTTTGTGGTACAGTGGGTGCAATGACCTAGAGAAATGATGTTACATCATTTAGTACACAGATTCCCTGCTACTACTTGTAGAGTATAATTATCTGAGAGTATAATTATCTGTGGAAACATGTAGAAGAAACATACATCTGCTTATTTGAATTGTATGTTGGAATTCATTCTCCTACCCTAATGTGAATAACTTTCCTTGTTTTATTAAAAACAATAAAAAAATAGTTCATTAAGACCAGAACAATAACTACCTGGTTTACCCCTAAATCTGTAAGGGCAAGCAGAATACCTGATACATGATAGGTATTCCTGACATTTGTTGAATGAATGGATGATTGTATGGTTTCTGTAGAGATTTGGGAAAATAAATGTGGTTTCAAAAGTATCGTATGTAAATCTGGAAGTAGTTTTGGGGCTGGAGTAATTGAGATCATGGGTTAGGCCTGTTCTTCTGTTCCAGCTCTAGCTTCCTGAGGTGAGAATATAAAAATTGCATTTTAGATTTCTCTATTCTTTTGAGTGAGGCTTGGATGGCTATGTATTTTCCCCTTAGGACTGCCTTTGCAGTGTCCCATAGGTTTTGGACTGTTGTGTTTTCATTCTTGTTGGTCTCCATAAATTGTTTACATTGATTTTTAATCTCCTGGTTTACCCAATCTGAAACAGGAAGAAATTGATTATTTAAACAGACCAATTAATTATGAAGAGATTGAAGCAGTGATCACAAACCTCCCCAAAAACAAGAGTCCAGGGCCTGACGGATTCCCTGGGGAATTCTACAAAACATTCAAAGAAGAAATAATACCGATTCTCCTGAAGCTGTTTCAAAAAATTGAAACAGAAGGGAAACTATCAAACATTCCATAAAGCCAGTATTACCTTGTTCCCCAAACCAGGCAAAGACCCCATCAAAAGGGAGAATTACAGACCAATATCCCTGATGAATATGGATGCCAAAATTCTCAACAAGATCCTAGCAAATAGGATCCAATAGTACATTAAAAGGATTATCCATCATGACCAAGTGGGATTCATCCCTGGGATGCAAGGTGGTTCAACATTCACAAATCGATCAAATTGATAGATCGTATCAACAAGAAAAGATCATATCAACCATATGATGCTCTCAATTGATGCAGAAAAAGCATTTGACAAAATACAGCATCCTTTCCTGATTAAAACACTTCAGAGTATAGGGATAAAAGCTGGAAGCCTTTCCCTTAAGATCAGGAACACGACAAGGATGCCCACTTTCACCATTATTATTCAACATAATACTAGAAGTCCTTGCAACAGCAATCAGACAACAAAAAGTGATAAAAGGTATTCCAATCAGCAAAGAAGAAGTCAAACTCTCTCTCTTCATAGATGGCATGATACTCTATTTGGAAAACCCAAAAGAATCCACTCCCAAACTACTAGAAGTTATAGATCAATTCAGTAATGTGACGGGATACAAAATCAATGCTCAGAAATCAGTTGCATTTTTATACAGGAACAATGAAACTGAGGAAAGAGAAATTAGGGAAGCCATTCCATTTACAATAGCACCAAAAATCATACGTTATTTCAGAATTAACTAAACCAGAGACGTAGAGGATTATATTCTAGAAACTACAAGCCACTCTTGAAAGACATTGAAGAAGACACAAAAAGATGGTAAAATATTCCATGCTCATAGATTGGAAGAAGAAAGGTAGTTGAAATATCTACACTTTCAATGCCAATCTACACTCAAAGCAATCTACACTTTCAGTGCCAACCTGATCAAAATACCAATGACATTTTTCAAAGAACTGGAACAAACAGCCCTTAAATTTGTGTGGAACCAGAAAAGGCCCCGAATCACCAAGGAAGTGTTGAAAAGGAAAAACGAAGCTGGGGACGTCACGTTGCCGGATTTCAAGCTATACTACAAAGCTGTGATCACAAAGACAGCATGGTACTGGCACAAAAACAGACACATAGACCAATGGAACAGTATAGAGAACCCAGAAATGGACCCTCGGCTCTTTGGGCAACTAATCTTTGACAAAGCAGGAAAACACATCCAGTGGAAAAAAGACAGTCTCTTCAATAAATGGTGCTGGGAAAATTGGACAGCTACATGCAAAAGAATGAAACTTGACCACTCTCTCACACCATACACAAAGATAAACTCCAAATGGATGAAAGACCTCCATGTGAGACAGGAATCCATCAAAATCCTAGAGGACAACATAGGCTGCAAACTCTTTGACATTAGCCACAGCAAACTTTTTTCATGACACATCTCCAAAGGCAAGAGAAACAAAAGGAAAAATGAACTTGTGGCACTTCATTAAGATAAAAACTTCTGCAAAGCCAAGGAAACAGTCAAAAAAACTGAGAGGCAGCCCATGGAATGGGGGAAGATATTTGCAAATGACACTACAGATAAAAGACTGGTATCCAAGATCTACAAAGAACTTCTCAAACTCAATACACAAGAAACAAACAAATCAAAAAATGGGCAGAAGATATGAACAGACACTTTTCCAATGAAGACACACAAAGGGCTAAGAGACACATGAAAAAATGTTCAAAATCATTAGCCATCAGGGAAATTCAAATAAAAACCACACTGAGTTACCATCTTAAGCCAGTTAGAATGGCAAAAATTGACAAGGCAGGAAACAACAAATGTTGGAGAGGATGTGGAGAAAAGGGATCCCTCTTACATTGTTGTTGGGAATGCAAGTTGATATAGCCAGTTTGGAAAACAGTATGGAGGTCCCTCAAAATGTTAAAAATAGAGCTACCCTATGATCCAGTAATTGCACTACTGGGCATTTACCCCAAATATACAGACGTAGTGAAGAGAATGGCTATATGCACCCCAATGTTCATAGCAGCATTGTCAACAATAGCTAAATTGTGGAAGGAGCCAAGATGCCCTTCAACAGATGACTGGATTTAGAAGATGTGGTCCATATATACAATGGAATACTACTCAGCAATCAAAAAGAACAATTTCACAACATTTGTAGCAACATGGATGGGACTGGAGGAGATTGTGCTAAGTGAAATAAGTCAAGCAGAGAAAGACAATTATCATATGGTTTCACTTATTTATGGAACATAAGAAGTAGGAATATCAGTAGGAGAAGAAAGGGAAAGAAGAACAGGGGATAAACAGAAGGGGGAATGGACCATGAGCGACTATGGACTCTGGGGAAGAAAATGAGGACTTCAGAGGGGAGGGGGTGAGGGAATGGGATAGGCTGGGATAGGTGAGGGTATTACAGAGGGCACTTTTGCATGGTGCACTGGGAGTTATACACTGGTAATGAATCATGGAACTTTACAACAAAATCTAGTGATGTACTGTATGGTGACAAACATAATATAATAAAAAATTATTATTAAAAAAAGGTATGATACTGGCACACACATAGACACGTAAATCAATGGAACAGGATAGAAAGCCTAGAAAGAAATCCACAATCATATCGTCAACTAATCTTCTACAAAACAGGCAAGAATATGCAATGGGAAAAAGTCTCTTCAACAAACAGTGTTGGGAAAAGTAGACAGCTACATGCCAATGAATGAACCTGGACCACCTTCTTACACCCTGCACAGAAATGAAATAAAAATAAACTACAGGCCTATATGTCAGACCCAAAACCATAAAAATCACAAAAGAGAGCACAGGCAGTAGTTTCCTCTACATCAGCTATAGCAATATTTTTCTAAGTATGTATCCTGAGGCAAGGGAAACAAAAGCAAAAATAAACTATTGGGCATACATTGAAATAAAACACTTCTGCACAGCAAAGGAAATGATCAACGAAACTAAAGACAACCTACTGAATGGGAGAAGATATTTGCAAATGACATATCTGATAAAGGGTTAACATAGAGAATATATAAAGAACTGATATAACTTAACATCCAAATAATAAATAATCTACTTAGAAATGGGCAGAAGACAGGAATAGACATTTCTCCAAAGAAGACATACAGATGGCCAACAAAGACATGAAAAGATGCTCAACATCACTCATTATCAGGGAAATGCAAATCAAAACTACAGTGAGATGCCACTTCACACCTGTCAGAATAGCTAAAATCAAAAACACAGGAAACAACAAATGTTGGTGAGAATGTGAAGAAAATGGAACCCCCATGCCCTATTGGTGGAATGCAAACTGGTGCAGCCACTGTGAAAAACAGTAAGGAGGTTCCTCAAAAAATTAAAAATAGAACTGCCCTATGATCACCCTACTGGGTATTTACCCATAGAACACAAAAAAATAATTCAAAAGAATACTTATGTCCCTATGCTTACAGCAGCATCGCTTACAACAACCAAATTATGGAAGCAGCCCAAGTGTCCATAAACAGATGAGTGGATAAAGAAGATATAGTATATATATCTATATCTTGATATATAGATATATAGATATATATTTACTACAGTATATACTGGAATATCATTCAGCCATAAAAAAGAATGAAATCTTGCCTTTTGCAACAACAAAATGGAGCTAGAGTGTATAAAGCTAAGTGAAATAAATCAGTCAGAGAAAGATAAATACTGTATGATTTCACTCCTATATGGAATTTAAGAAACAAAACAAATGAGCAAAGGAAGAAAAAGGGAGAGAGAAACCAAGAAACAGACTCTTAACTATAGAGAACAAACTGATGGTTATGAGAGGGGAGTTGGGGGGATGGGTGAAATAGGTGATAGGGATTAAAGAGTTCACTTATCATGATAAGCACTGGGTAATATATAGAATTGTTGGAACACATATTGTACCTGAAAATAATATAACACTCTATGTTAACTATACTGGAATTAAAATTTAAAAAAAAAAAACTTCATAAAAAAACAAATTGTACTTACTCCATACTTCAGATTTTATTTCTGTATTCATGATATACATATGTGTGTGTGTGTTTGTGTGTGTATGTGTATAGTGGAATACATGAAATGCATTGGAGGATTGGTCTTTTGAGTACAGGAATTTAAATAAGAATTATAATCTTGGTGAAGAAAATCTGGGATGTCAATCTTTGGTAATAAGGAAGGAATACTAGTCAAGAACATACATAACTGCAATTTGAAGATGACATATGCAAAAAATGTCATTAGCTATAAACAATTATTTGGGGGCATGTGACAGGTTGCTCACTTGTAATTATTCAGTCAATAATGATTTTCATTTACAAATTATAAGCATATGGCAAAGAAGTCTTATATGTTCAAATTAAGACACTGGCATGCTAGTTAGTACCACATTTGCTCTTAAGTGCTATTCAATAGCAAAGCAAAGAAATAAAATAAAATAAATTTGTTGTGGATATTGTAGGTGACATCTGTACAAGATTTGAAAAAGATGGAGTAAAACCGTGTGACTATCTGGGTTAAACTGATTCCATACAGAAGGAACAAATTTATAAAGTCACCAGATGTATGCCTGATGTAGACAGCAAGATCAGCATGTTCGGAACCAAGTGTGAAAAAACAAAATTCAACTGAGTAGATTTGAATCCCTAATTAATGATTCATGAATCAGGCAACATCTCATCTGGAAAGTAGAGGGGAATTCCAAAGGGCCACAAAAAGCACAAGGTTTTTAAAGACAAGACAAGGAAGTCATAAACAGAAAAAAAGAATTATTTTGGTTGAGATCACCTTATGCGGGCAAGGGTCTTGTTAGGTGGAGTACTTCATCTTCCTCTGGGGGATGGAGAAAGCCCATGTGACAGGTTATCTTGTTGTTGCTGATCAGAAAATTCCTTAATGACCAGTCAAGACTACATTTCTGGAGGAGGTTGAACATGCAGTTAGGTTAGGTAGTAAACCCTAGTTTGGTAATGTGGCCTAGCGTAAGTGACTCCATTTGTCAATGCTTGTGGGTTTCTTCTCAACGGGTCCTAGCGAGGAGAAGAGGAGTAGGAGATAAGGGCAGAGAGACAGCAGGAGTCAGCAAACTGCTTTTGGACAGTCCAAGAGCTAAAAATGGCTTTTATGCTTTCAAATGGTTAGAAAAAGAAGAAAAAGAAAGAAAGAAAGAAAGAAAGAAAGAAAGAAAGAAAGAAAGAAAGAAAGAAAGACTAACATTACTTCACATGTGAAAACCTTATGAGATTCAAATTTCAGTTCCATAAATAAACTTGTATGGCATACAGTCATGTTCATTCATTTATGTACTGCCTGTGGCTGCTTTTGTTCCATAGGGGCAAAATTGAGCAGTTGTAACATGCACCTTAGGGCCCTGGTAAGCCTGAAATATTTAGTCTGCCCCTTTACAAGAACTGTTTGCTAGCCTACCCCTGTTGTAGAGCTTTGCAGGTCATTTTAGAGACTCCAATTTTTAAACAGAGTGAAGGGAGAAACCTGTGGATGGTTTTCGAACAGAGGAATGCTATCAATTCATTTCCTTGTTAAACCAAGATCCCTTTTATCTGCTACCTGCTATGTTAACAACTTGGGGGTGGGAGGAGTAGCTTTCTATTTTCATTTTTCCTAAAAATGTTTATCCTCATAACAGAAAAACAGATCTTCTAATAGGTTTTTCTCTTCCTTGTACTGGTCTATTTTCTTACACGATAAGCAAATACATACATCGACATCTATGCATACACACACAATATTGGTACACGTGTGTGTGTATAAAGTGGAATTATACAATAACAAATTGACTTTTGTTAAACTGTAGAATGAAGGAAACATTTTCTTTATTTCTTGGTTCTTTTAAAAACTCACTTCGGAGAGTTTGCAATTCAGGTCGAAGAATGTCTGCTGCAGCAAACATCAACTTCAAGTGATTTTCATGTTTGCAAATTATGTAGTCCTTAGTTCCAGCAGGCAATGAAGCATACAGTCATCTCATAAAATATTTCCATATATGCTTGAGTATATGAAGTCTTTTTTAGTTACAGATTTATTGAGATATAAATCAGATACCACACAATTTACCCATTTAGTATACAATCCAATGGTTATATTCATAGAGTTGTGCAACCATCATCACAATTTTAGAATGTGTTCTTCACTCCAAAAGAAACAGAATAACAATTAGCAGTAACCCTTCCATTCCCTCATTCATCTACAGGCCACCACTAATTTACTTTATGTCTCTATAAATTTTCTTATATTTAAATTTCATATAAATGAATTCATATATGTAGTGATCTTTTGTTAATGACTTCTTTCACTTAGTGTAATGATTTGGGATGCCTTTTTAGGCAAGCCATGTTATAAAAACTGACATGCCTTCAGTTTTATTTTAGCATCAGAATCTATTTACATTTCCATAAATTGTTGCACTATAAGCACTTGGGAAATATTCCTCAAAATGTGCATTGGAAATATAGTATCAAATGTGACATATAATATACTCTGAATATTGAAAGAGTCTAGAATATCAAAGCACACTGTAATTGTTAATTCTTACACTAGTTTGGCTTAAGGAAGTGTCCAATGTATCAAAACTCTGAAATTAAATGAGCACTCACTTTAATTATAATATGTAATGGGCAAATATTTTTAGTATTATACTCAGATGCAAATATCTAGTTTGATATTAATCTAATTAGTGTCTTTAATCGTGTGTATAGTGTATTTAACACCATTTATATACAAAAATAATTATTCTGAGATTCTAATTTTCTAACACAATTAGGACAGTGTACAAAAAGAAATCTTAGGGTAAGGGTTATCATCAACATTAATTTCTTCACTGGACAGAGGAGAATGTTCAATCTGGATGCAAATGTTTTGGCTAATTTTTAATGGCAGTAGCAGGGCATATGCCCTTGAAAATGAATTTACATAAAGATTATTTTCACCTTTTTAAGGGACCTCCACGCTGTTTTCCAAAGTGGCTGTACCAACTTGCATTCCCAACAACAGTGTAAGAGGGATCCCCTTTCTCCACATCTTCTCCAACATTTGATGTTTCCTGCCTTGTCAATTTTTGCCATTCTAACGGTGTAAGGTGGTATTTCAAGGTGGTTTTGATTTGAATTTCCCTGATGGCTAATGATTTTGAACATTTTTTCATGTGTCTGTTAGCCATTTGTATGTCTTCATTGGAAAAGTGTCTGTTCATATCTTCTGCCCATTTTTTGATTTGATTATTTGTTTCTCATGTATTGAGTTTGAGAAGTTCTTTGTAGATCTTGGACACTAGTCTTTTATCTGTAGTGTCATTTGCAAATATCTTCTCCCATTCCGTGGGCTGCCTCTTAGTTTTTTTGACTGTTTCCTTGGCTGTGCAGAAGCTTTTTATCTTGATGAAGTCCCACAAGTTCATTTTTCCTTTTGTTTCTCTTGCCTTTGGAGATGTGTCATGAAATAAGCTGCTGTGGCTGATGTCAAAAAGGTTGCAGCCTATGTTATCCTCTAGGATTTTGATGGATTCCTGTCTCACATTGAGGTCTTTCATCCATTTGGAGTTTATCTTTGTGTATGGTGTGAGAGACTGGTCAAGTTCCATTCTTTTGCATATAGCTGTCCAATTGAGCTACCCTATGATCCAGCAATTGCACTACTGGGTATTTACCCCAAAGATACAGATGTAGTGAAGAGAAGGGCCATATGCACCCCAATGTTCATAGCAGCATTGTCCACAATAGCTAAATTGTGGAAGGAGCTGAGATGCCCTTCAACAGATGACTGGATTAAGAAGATGTGGTCCATATATACAATGGAATATTAGTCAGCCATCAGAAAGAATGATTACTCAACATTTGCAGCAACATGGACGGGACTGGAGGAGATTATGCTAAGTGAAATAAGTCAAGCAGAGAAAGACAATTATCATATGGTTTCACTCATTTATGGAACATAAGAAATAGGACGATCGGTAGGAGAAAGAAGGGAAGAATGAAGGGGGGGTAAACAGAAGGGGGAATGAACCATGAGAGACTATGGACTCTGGGAAACAAACTGAGGGCTTCAGAGGGGAGGGGGTGGGAGATTGGGATAGGCCGGTGATGGGTATTAAGGAGGGCACATATTGCGTGGTGCACTGGGTGTTATCTGCAAATAATGAATCATGGAACATTACATCAAAAATTAAGGATATACTGTATGGTGACTAACATAACAAAATAAAAATTATTATAAAAAATGATTTTTTCACTTTTCCTCTTTGATTGGTAATGTAGATATACCAAATAAAATATTTGTTTTTCATGAAAATTCAGCTGTTTTTTTTTCTCCTTTGTAAATTAGTGACATCAAGATCATCTACAGATAATATCTGGTACTTTTTGAAAAGAAAGTCAATTTTACTTTAAAAAAATAGGTACTACTGTCATTCACAGAATGACACTAGTTGCAGGTACATGTACCTTAGTCAAATAAAACCTGTAGTTGTTCCTATGAACTCTTTATCTATGAGATAAGAATAAGAAAACTGTATCAGAAAGGTAATCTGAGCACTGCGGCTGTGAGGACCATTTCACAAACAAATTGATAATTGATATATAATAATTAACACAATGTACAAACTAGCATTTATTGTGGCATGACTCAGCAAGGAATATGATATATACTTTTATTGAGTATTGGGGTGCCTGGGTGGCTCAGTCAGTTAAGCATTTGAGTATTGATTTTCGTTCAGGTCATGATCTCTGGGTCATGAGATGGAGCCCACATTGGGCTCCTTGCTCACCAGGGAGTCTGCTCTCCAGCAGACCCCTCCCCCCACTCAGGCACTCTCTCAAATAAATAAATCTTTAAAAATAAAATAAAATACTATTAACGTGTCTATGATCTATTAATGAAGTAGGACAATTTATCTATATTATTCGTAGCTATAGCTATTCATATTTATTGATACCTACTGCATTTATAGGATCACTTTTTAAGAAAGGATTAAAATTACCTACTATCGATGCCCTTCTACTCCTTTCATTTTTTCATTGACTTTGGAGAGAAAAATATGAATAAAAGTAATATCCAGGATTAATACATATTGACCTAATATGTATTGAAAAGAGAAGAACTTTTAAAATATAGATATAAATACATACTATTTTCAACATTTCTAAATATGTCTTCAAAAATAGAATTTCAAAATGTATAGGATAATGTATATGTGCATATAGAAAAAACTATGTAAGTGTGCATGCATGTGTGTGTGAGTGGTGTGTATATATATACATTTATATACTTATTGTATATATGCATCTAATAAACAGGAGGAGTTAATGAGTTTAATATTTTTCCAAAAGATGTTTTATCATTATTAGATTTTAAATTTAATCTCTGTTCAAATACATATTTAAATGTTTTCCTTTTACAACTTTTTTAAAGCTATGCTGTATTATATAGAGTATGCTTATCTTTAAGTGAGGCTATTTGTATTGCACTTTACTAGTTGTAGATAATATTTAAGAATGTCACACTAAAAGAGATATTTTTCAACGCTTTTACATGATTTATCCAAGAACAGTAAGTAAAATAAGCAGTATATAAAAATAAAAATTATGATGGTGCCTTTTTATCACTTTTTCCTAATCTTTATTTTGTTTTTTCCCTAACCTTTAAGAGAAGGTCCTTTCATACTTTTTTTTCCCCTTGTGTTAAAAACACCCACTCATGACAATAAAAAAAGAATCTTCAGAAGATAAAAAAAAACTTAGATATAAATTTACAGAACAAATGCACTTTTTTCAAGTAGTTTTTCCTGTGAATTTATACTCTGCCTATCTCCCTCACGAACAAGGTTTATAAAAGCAATCAGCTCTGCGCTGTCAAGTCTGGTTTCCCAAAAATGTTTATTTAGTGTTAGTATATAGGTCACTTGTCTGAGAAACAAAATGAGGGGTTCAGAGGGGAGGGGGGTGGAAGGATGGGCTAGCCCGGTAATGGGTATTAAGGAGGGCACATATTGTATGGAGCACTGGGTGTTATACACAAACAATGAATCATGGAATACTACCTCAAAAACTAATGATGTACTGTATGGTGACTAACATAACATAATAAAAAAATTAAAAAAAAAGATATATGTCACTTGTGATTCATCTACTCTCTTAACATTCAGTTTAAGAGATACCTAAGAAGATTTACATGAAATGAAGATATATTAATAAATACGTATTTTGTTTCTATACTACAGAGAAAAGGTTGAAGGGTATATAAATAAAGATATAAGAATGGTCTACATACATAATATACATTTTTATTCATTATTACTCTATCATTAATTTTACCTGGGGATGGTGCATCATTGCCATGCTGTATAGAATTGTTACAGTTATTATTCAAAGAAGGAGAAATAGGTGGATATTAGAAAACTACACTGACTTGACTTAGTCCAATTTTCATGACACTCTTCTCAAACAACTGAATTGAATTAATAGAAATTTGATATGAATGGCATGCAGCATTTCATTGGTAATCTGTAATTTAAATATTACCTAGATTTTTTTTTATCCTAGATCCCATTTTTCATTGTTTATGCAATTTACCAAAGTGTTAACATTGGAAATTGTAGGCCATATTAATATGGAGCCACAGCTTGACTGATTGCTAGATCAAATTGGAACATGATAAATTAGTTGGTTTATTTAAAAAAAACAAAAGCAAATTAATGGAATACTGTTAAAGAGATTACCACATATTAATTTGAGCCAGGCAAAGACAGTGCTTTAATTTTGAAAAGCAAAACTATAGGTTACAATAAAGATGGTTTTCTTTTCCCATTTAAAATTCTGTGCTGTTTATAAGATGCTTGATGCAAAAAAGGACCATTTAAACCCAATGTTGATTTTATTTATGTATTTATTTATTTGTTTGTTTGTTTGTTTATTGGGGGAGAGGCAAAGGGAGAGGGAAAAAGAGAAAATATTAAGCAGGCTCCACACCCATCTCATAGTCAAATGCGGGGCTCAATTTCAGGACTCTGAGATCATGACCCAAGCCAAAATTAGGAGTTGGACACTCAACAGACTGAGCCACCCATGCGCCCCTGCACCCCAATGTTGGTTTTCAAATGCCATTTTCTTCTCACCAAAACTGCCCTACCGTTTTTTACTTAAAATAAATCCATGTGTTTTAGTCAAATGAATTAACAAAATTTATTTTAAATAATTTTGACTGCAGTATTTCTACAATATATTCAAAATTTTTACATTCATATTGGAAACCATAGAAGATAAACTATAAATCCATATTTCCATTCTCTATTTAAATAATTGGTATCATCATTTTGATATCTGAATGATGATGTTAGACTCAGATTATACAATTACAATTCATCTATATTTGACAGACCTGTTTAACACTTAGAAATTGCCAATCCTGTTCTTTAATATTCAACTAAAAGAGTTTTCATTTGACCTAATCAAATGAACATAATCATATTAACTAAAAGAGAGATTTTTCATTTGACATAATCATTAGAAGACTTCCTTCTAGCAAGATTATAGACTGATGGTAGTGATAAAGACCTTATTTTTCTGTGTTTTTTTCTGGGGAAAGGTTAATTAATCTTAACCAAAGATTGGGGGTGTGAATATTATTAGTACTTATTGATATTCAGAGATCCTCTTCTTGGTGCAAGTATATAGTTTATATACAGTTTATATACAGTAGTTTATATAAAGTAGATTTCCTTTATGATTTTTTTTTAAGTGGAGACAAGAATGATGCCAATAACCTAAGCTGTCCTCACTGTAGTATGTTTTTCATTACAGGAAATAGTTAAATCTTCGGTAGTTTAGCTTCATCTATACCATATTTATTTCTCTGAATAATGGGGACATTATAATTTTTGATTAATTGCAATCAAATTTACTACTTTGAGCACAGATTTGCCCTATACTATTGCTGTATTTTTCTTTCCGATTTCAAAATAATACTTTTATATTTTAAACACTGCTGCAACACATAATAAATTATTGTATATTTCTCCATCAAAGAGATTTATGCATGGAAAGGCTTCCAAGTGAAAGACACACTTTTAAAATGTGTGGTAAACATATGAATTATTTCTATTTTCACACTTCTTAGAAAAATTTGAAAATAAATGGTTATATAAAAATCTGGGGCACCTGGGTGTCTTAGTCAGTTAAGCGGTTGCCTTCAGTTCAGATCATGATCTCAGGGTTCTGGGATTGAGCCCTGCATCTGATTCCCTGATCAGCAGGGAGTCTGCTTCTCCCTCTCCCTGCTTGTTCTCTCTCTCTCTCTCTCTCTCTCTCTCTCTCTCTCTCATATAAATAAATAAAATCTTTTTAAACAAATCACCCTATATCAAGCTGCTGAATAATCAATTGTTCTCAGGGTTTTTTTTAGCTCATTCAATTCCCATTGGAAAAGGGTATTTTAAAGGAAAGGCTTACCACCACCCCTTAACCATGCTCTAACAATTTAAAAAATCTTTGAAAGTGTATTACTACTATTTCTGAATTATATGTTTAGAATAGTTTTTAATGCTTTCATAGTCATCTTTAAGGAATTAAAAGCCATTTAAGAGATTAGCCCATATGCTGCATACATGGTGTATTCTTAGGAATTTATGGTAACAGCAATGACAATGATTACTTTGAAAATGAAGACTAAATGAAGTTTGTAGTAGTGTGTGCATGTGCATGTGTGTGCACATGCATACATTTGTCTTTATTTGGGTCTAGTTCATGAAAAAATAATCAGCAGTCATTTGTTTGAAATATCTGCATCTACTTTGAGGGGCAATTTCCAGCCAATCTCAGAGAGGTGAAATCAAGAAATAATCTAATTAATAACCAAATATAAATTATTCTTTTAAGGTGTTAAACACAATTTACTGTTATTTTCTGACAGGGTTTGATATGTCACATGTGAAAGTTGTGGTAATCTGGTGTTATATAATCTGATGACTGCATAAGTCTTACTGAATATTTGAGGCTCATTATTATGGCACATACCTTAATTGGCTTTCAGTTAGAAACATTGAAATATGAAGATATATATAGAATTATAGTTCTGTTTAGTTACTTTTTGGTCTTTCCTGTGCTAGTTAGAATATGTATTTTAAAGTTTAGTAAGCTTAAGTTATAAAAAAAAGAGATGTCTACTCCTTTAAACAAAATTGATAAGCTAAAACTAAATATAAATTACTTGAGAAATATATATTATACTTTTTTTTTCTAGTGATGTCTGTGACAGATTCGATCTCTCCTAAGTGCCCTGAGGCAGGCCCCCTTATAGAGACATATGATCACTGGATCTTGCTATCTAGATCTGAATACTTGTCAAGATCAGAACATCACAGAAGCATTAAGAAAAAGCTTTTTCAATGTGAACATTTCAACATGTACAGATAATCTATGTGAAAATCATTGTTCTTCTATGGATAACCTCTTTGCACAGAGTGATAGCTTTATCCTTTTTCACATCATTATGTTTGCTGGAGGAATATCCTGCTGTGCTACATCATAATAACATGTAATCTTCTTGCTTGGTTTAGCTGAGATTTAGGGAGACTCTGTTCATACACGCTGTTCTTTAAAGGCTGATCTATAATTTTGTAGAATCACACTAGCAGAAGAGCAAGAGGCTTTATAAGAGAGATACAACCATTAAAACTTTTAAATGAAGATTAGTTTCAAGTTTTATAATCCAGTACCAAACCATCTGGCAAATCTCATGTCAGGTTTTGTTAAATTTCTGAGTTTCCTAAGTGTTAATTTATCCCTTTCTATAGCATTCCTCCTTCTTTAAACACACATGCATACACTTGACTTGTTGATGATTAAGATAGAGGTCTAATTAAGTGCCCGATATTGTTGATATTTCCACCTGGTGATTTATTACCCTTGAAGACAATTTAAAAATAGTCATTGCTTTTGGCAGAAGCCTTGGAATCTTTATGGATAAATGCATACGTTTTGCCAAATTAATCCCCTATTGCCAATCCTGTTCTTTAATATTCAACTAAAAGAGTTTTCATTTGACCTAATCAAATGAACATAATCATATTAACTAAAAGAGAGATTTTTCATTTGACATAATCATTAGAAGGCAGAGGCAGAAAGGCAGATAGGCAGAGTATAAATCCCCTATTTTTGTCATCTTATGTCTTACTACATCCAGAAGAAGGGACGGGATATTCTTATGATGTTAAACCATTTCAGAGAGACTCAGACCAATCTGGAAAATTTTAGACAAGCCTATGGGATAACTCAACTCTGTTTTCCTAAGACCTCATCATTTTAGTTTTAATGATGGCAGTTATCCTAGAAAAAAAATATGTAGTCTTAAAATAAATTTTAGCTTAGATTAACCTAGTGTTAAATAATTTCTGCACCATTCCATCTACCACTATCAAATTTGTGCTTTGCTTTTAGAAGTCCATGTCTCTTGACACCAATTTGAAAGCAAAAACACAAGCAAAAAACATACAAACAATAAAGGAGAATTGTCTATAAGACATTAAGTGTTCCAGATTCGCAATGTCCTGTCTGTGCCAGAATGCTGATAAACATAGGTTTGCATGTCCCTTTAATTCTAACAAATGTGACCCAATTATCCTGTGAACAGGAAATGTTAAGTAAATTGTGTATTTTCTGGCATGATCTTATCTCCAAAAAAACATGGTTTACATTCAGTTTGTTAGTTTATATGGGAACACTTTACTCTGTATAATTTAGGAAATGTTAAATTTGTCATATTTCTTCAAGCATGTAATCTGTATAATACTTTTAGAAAATTCTTTTAAGAATATTTGAAAATTATAAATGAATACTGAATATCAAATTCTATGTTTAAATTTATTTGATCCAACCCTTCTCCTTCTTGCCTTCATCCAAAAAAACCCACTTATTTGTAAGCAAATTTAGATGCATTCTATAACATTTAATTGGTCAGTTCATTTTAAAACTTCCAATAGTTACTTGGCTTTAAATCTATTTCATTTATCTTTATGCATTCATAAAAATTATTAATATTGGTTCTCAAATTTTGATGATATCAGTAATTCTCCACTTTTATAAACCAACAGTTTTTGGTTTATATATATATATGCCAACTAAATTCACAAATAAGTTATTTTTATGTAACTAAAGGAGTTTATGTATAATTGAAAGAGGTTTCTCTTAATTAGAGGTTATGTAAGAATTGTAAAAGTAAAGAATAATTAATGTCTGCCTTCCGTATTCCCTCCACCCTCAACCATCATATTATTGTGCTATTTATTGCAACAGTTGGTAATTTTTATTTTTCAGATATACAAACGCTTTTTGTAAGTAATTGGAATTTATAGTTTCAAAAATATGGAGGTGGGGGGGACCATGTAGTGGATGGCTCTGAATGGCTTCCACTTCATGTTATTAAGGAAGATACATCCATAGTATTTCAAGTGAAGAGAATAATTATAAAGTGTCAGGCACTTTACCATAATAACTCAGTATGATACAATGGTTCTAAGAGGCTTTTATTTTATATTCATTTCACAGATGGTGAAACTGAGAGTCATCTTTAACTTGGCAGAGTTCATAAAACAAGTAATATGTAGAGACAGGTGCAGATTCCAAGGCCCTGCCTTTCTGCTGTGCACCACATTGCTGAGTAGATTTTAATCTCTTTTAAACCTATCTTTCCTCCTTAGTATTATCACACCTGCTTGACAGAAGGACCTTAAGAAACATTAAGGAGAGTAAGAATCAACTAAGGGTTTTTCCTATTTCAGGAAATCTCTGGAGTGTATTCATTGTAATTGAAATATGTGCCTTGTAATTTATTATAAAAATTAAAGGGTTTTTTCCCCAAGACTTTTAATGTGCAATCCTTTAACTAAGTATATAGTGGTCAAAAATAAGCATCAAATTATACTTCATATTTGTGAACTTTTCCATAGTTTTGATGGATATTATTTCCATAGTAAGAATTTTGATTTCTTACAAGGAAGTAATTGAGAATGAGGTTATTTTTATAAAAGTACTCATTAGAAGGACTACCAACATACTTATATGTCTTTAGGCACATGTAATTTTGGTAAGTATCAAATAGGACTCTCCAAAAAATGTTTCACATGGGGGCGCCTGGGTGGCACAGCGGTTAAGCGTCTGCCTTCGGCTCAGGGCGTGATCCTGGCGTTGTGGGATCGAGCCCCACATCAGGCTCCTCTGCTATGAGCCTGCTTCTTCCTCTCCCACTCCCCCTGCTTGTGTTCCCTCTCTCACTGGCTGTCTCTATCTCTGTCAAATAAATAAATAAAATCTAAAAAAAAAATGTTTCATATGATGCTTTGAAAAGATCTTTTTTCCCCCTAACATGTCAATATGTCAACTATATGGCAATAAAATAAAAATAATCTGTCAATTAAACTCACTTGTAGTCTTTGGCAGCTGCAATTAAATGATGACTGTGACAATTTAGAATGTCACATTCCTGCAATATCTGACATTCCTGGGGTGTGAATGATTACTGTGAAAATGGAAGCATACTTAATATTTCTAGTAGAAAACATGTTACATTTGAGAAAGAAATGTAATTGCTGAATACAATGAATTTCTTCTAGATTCACTTTTTGCCGTATTTTGAGACAATAATGTAATATTGAGACTGTGGTCAGAAGTATCATGATCTTATTCTATGATTTTCTCACCATTAGGTTTGAGTGACAATAAAAGTTCCAAGTGAGAGAATAAAGGATATAACTCACATTTATCCTTAAAATGATCACTGAATCAGTCTGAGTTAACCTCATCCAGTAGTTTCAGCATTAGTCAAGTTAAGCAATGCAGTTAACACATTGTCATTAAGCTCAGATTCTGTGTGTGATACAGTCAGGAAAATATTTGAGAACAGTTAGAAGGTCCTGCCAATTTAGAAGTTTCAATGACATTATGTTGCTTTTTTTTTCCCAAGGCAGTTATATTTTGGGAAGTAAATTTTACTTTTTTCTTACATCATCTGTAACAGTTTCTTATTATTTTCCTAAAAGGCTAAATATTTTGGAAGTTGAAAATATGTTCCCATTTATCACAAAAGATATATCACTGTACATATTTTGAGCTATAATTCATATTTCTGTGAATGGAAATTTGGCTGAAAATTTCCTTACTTCTTGCCTCAAACAAAAAAATTGAAGGAGATTTCATAGAATTTGGGGCATTCACTTTGAATTAATGCTCCTTATGAGCCAGTCTCTTCTTACATTCATAAATAAAATCATTCAAACAGAATATAGACAATTTTTAAGCCATGAAATTACTGGATTCTGAAAGGTGAAATAATATAAATGAACACCTTTTTTCATATATGTCTATTTCTTTAGGCCAACAAGTCATCACTGGTGAAATAATGTATTATTGATTAAAGGATTGAATACATTTTAAACTACATCAAATTCCCTTCCAATGTCTAAACTATCAACTAGCAATATTTGACTCAGGAATAATAGGATTCGATATCTATCCATGCTTATCTTAGAAGTATTATTTTTATTTTATTATAAGCAAAAATGCCAGTGACACTTCTCAAAACTCTTTAAGATTAGTGGTAAGATGTATTTCTCACTTTTCACTATTTGAGCACTGTCTTAATATGAACTGGGTTAAAACGAGACATAAATCTGTAAAGAGTAATTATAAAGCACCTTACCCTTTTCTTGACAGCTTGACATCTGATTCCAAAAGAAGAAAAAAAAGGGAAAATACAGTTTGGTTCAGTATGTGATGCATGTAAGGAAACAGAAATGCAGATGTGCATTTTATTTCTGAGGTATCATCAATGAACTATATTTCATTTTTTTTAAGAAGTCAAGCATATCAAAAAGAGTAAAATCTTGCCACTTGCAGCAACATGGATGGAACTAGAGGGTATTATACTAAATGAAATGTCAGTCAAAGAAAGACAAATACCATATGATTTCAAGCATATATGGAACTTAAGAAGCAAAAACAGATGAACATAGGGGAAGGGAGGGAAAAAAATAAAATAAGATGAGAACAGAGAAGGAGGCAAACCATAAGAGACTCTTGACTAAAGGAAACAAACAGGGGTTTTGGAGGGGAGGTGGTTGGGGGGATGGACTAAATGGGTGATGAGCACTAAGGAGGGCACTTGAAGTAATGAGCACTGGGTATTATATGCAACAGATGAATAAGTACACTCTACCTCTGAAACTAATAATACAGCATATGTTAACTAAATTGAATTTAAATTTAAAAATTAAAAAAAAGTCAAGCATAAATGTATTTGAGCACTAATATTTCCTAGAATTGCCATTTCTTCTATTTGCATTGTAGTTAATCCTCAGCAGTTCTTTATACTGCAGCTATTTTATTAGATGATTTCCTCATTATTAGTTTTATAACTCTGGGATTTGGTGGAGGGGGAGGAGTAATGGGAAAACATTGTCAGGGATGGGAGTATTATTATTATTTATTTATTTATTTTTTAAAGATTTTATTTATTTATGTGACAGAGTGACAGAGAGACAGCCAGCGAGAGAGGGAACACAGCAGGGGGAGTGGGAGAGGAAGAAGCAGGCTCATAGTGGAGGAGCCCGATGTGGGACTCGATCCTGGTATGCTGGGATCACGCCCTGAGCCGAAGGCAGACGCTTTAACGACTGCGCTACTCAGGCACCCCGGGATGGGAGTATTATTTTACTCTTAAGTTGTCATTTTTGTGCAAAACAAAATTCAATGAACTTTCCTAATATTTGAATATTGAAATGTATTATACAGTAAAGATGTTTAGTTGCCAAATTTAAATGGACCAGATATATCCACATAGCTATAAACATTTTGGATGTTCCTGAAAAAGTTAAAAATAGGGCTACCCTATGATCCAGCAATTGCACCACTGGGTATTTACCCCAAAGGTACAGACATAGTGAAGAGAAGGGCCATATGCACCCCAATGTTCATAGCAGCTTTGTCCACAATAGCTAAATCATGGAAGGAGCTGAGATGCCCTTCAACAGATGACTGGATTAAGAATATGTGGTCCATATATACAATGGAATATTACTCAGCCATCAGAGAGAACGATTACCCAACATTTGCTGCAACATGGATGGGACTGGAGGAGAGTATGCTAAGTGAAATAAGTCAAGCAGAGAAAGACAATTATCATATGGTTTCGCTCATTTATGGAACATAAGAAATAGCAGGGAGATTGGTAGGAGAAGGAAGGGAAGAATGAAGGGGTGTAAACAGAAGGGGGAATGAACCACGAGAGACTATGGACTCTGGGAAACAAACTGAGGGCTTCAGAGGGGAAGGGGGTGAGGGATTGGGATAGTCCGGTGATGGGTATTAAGGAGGGCACATATTGCATGGTGCACTGGGTATTATATGCAAATAATGAATCATGGAACACTACATCAAAAACTAAGGATGTACTGTATGGTGACTAACATAACATAATAAAAAATTTTTTTTAAAGAATGAAAAGAAAAAATAAAATAAAAAAGATCTGTGAACACAAAAAATAAAAAAATTAAAAAAATAAAATACCATCTTTACTTAATTCAGTGCGCATTTGAATATGGCATTATACATTTGAGGGCAGATCAGACAGACATAACACTGCTCACAACTGACAGAAAATGTTTAAACCAGATGTTTAAAATGTGCATGGGAAATGCAACTCTAAGAGACTCAGTTTAAAAATTTAAATCTGAGATTTTAGCACAAATCTTCTTAGAAGGTCCTGTAGCACCCAATAATTGGCTCAAACACATTTGAGTGTTTCTACTTTGCTTACCGTATGGCTATAAAATCACCAGCGAACTTTGCAAGTCCATCAAGAGTATGTGATTAATTCACTTTCTTACACATTTGTCCCACAATGCAGCTATATCTCTATGACATTCCAGTCATACTAACTACATCCTGGGGTTTCCTGCCTTGGGACATATTGCTTTTTATGCAACCAACAACAAAACTCTTCTTCACTCTCTGCATCTAACATCTACTAGAATTATTTTATAGACTTGTCCATTAATCACAGTTATTAGTCTGTCTTTCCTTTTCCCCTAGATCGGGGGTCAGCAAACTTTTTCTGTAAAGGGCCAGAATAGATATTTGTATTACATGAGAAAACAAATTTCCACAAAATTTCAATTGATGATATTTGAATGTCAATTATGTATAATTTGTTATGTAATATAGACCTCCTAATGAGATAAATGGGCTTGTGTATCTGGAAATGTGTTTCCATATAGATAGTTACTGCCAAATACTGATATCAATCCATAAGCATGTATTTTTATTTCAACATATCTATTTCTTAGAAGGCATGTAGAGTATTCTATTAGATTCTTTTCTTCATACTTTCCATTTAGCATGCCATTACATTGAAAATTAATAATTTTTTAAGATTTTATTTATTTATTTGTCAGAGAGAGAGAGAGCACAAGCAGGAGGAGTGGCAGGCAGAGGGAGAAGCAGACTCCCTGCTGAGCAAGGAGCCTGATACAGGACTCGATCCAGGGACCTTGGGATCATGACCTGAACTGAAGGCAGACACTTAACTGACTGAGCCACCCAGGCATCCCAAAGATTAATAATTTCTAATTGAAGGTTAAGTAAAAGCTCCTCAATTTCATATTTGTTCTACAATGCTGGTGTATATAACATAACTTGACATTACTTGTTCAAACAATTTCAGTTGTCATCAAAATGACTTTACTGCAGTATAAGTCTTGCATATAAGCACTGTATTATCTTATCGTTTTAGCTAGACTTATTAAAAGACATCAAGTTTGCAGCAAAAAATATTTTTCAAAGTAATTCAGTGTTTTATAATAGTGGTCACAGGTGCTTCTCATTTGGCAAAATTTCAGTGTTGGCTTTGAGCTCAAAACAAAAACAAAAACAAAAAGACAAAAAACTCAGTAAAACTTTGCCACTGCCAAACCATCCAACAGCTTGTGTGGTAGGGTAAGTCAGGATACTCAAATTGTGTTTTTAACAAAATTTCACAGAATAAAAATGGTTCCATTAACAACAGTAAATGAAACTTACATTGACCCTACACATGATAGACGAACATTTTCTATGAAGTACCTCCTGATGTGTAATACAATAAATACCTATAGGCTTTGGATGCCTTATATTTTCCCAAGCCTTATAAATTTGCACAAATAAACTTTTTTCTGTGCCACATATATCTTACTCACCATTAGTTATAACACTTCTTAGCAGATCCTGCTTCAAGTTTTACTGAATTATTGTTTTCTCAGTTTCATTGGAAGTATTTTTGCCTGTTCTGTTCCACAAAGACTATTCATTGATAGAGGTTAATTCTTCAGTCACTTCAAACTTGGCATTGCTTCCCCAAGTAAATAACAACCAAACATTGTTGGTAACACGTTAACTCCTTAAGAAGATAAGAAAGACCGCTTGAATTACCTACCTTTACTTTTTAAAATTCAGTACTGATGTTGTTTTTAATGTTCTCAACTTTTTGAGTAACTGTACTTCTTGAAAAGCTAACAGTCTTAAGTTTACTTTCTCCAGATAAATCGATTTGGCTGTTGTAAACAAACACAACTTAATTAGCTCACCATTAGTGTTTTTCTCTGCTTGGCTAACAAATGAGACTTCCAGAAACTTACTTTGGTCACAGTTTAATTTTCCTTTTTTCTTTTTTCTTTTTTTTTTAATTTTGTGAAGAAATTTTGCTGTGATGAGATGCTCCATTTTAATCTTTAATTCTTTTGACTGTTGCTTTCCTGTGAGTTGGAATATTGTGATGAGTGATCAGTCTGATAATATTAGTGTGTATTGTATTCTTTTTGTCATAACCATAGTGTCATTGTGTAACAAAACTGATCTGCCATTTAATTTGATAACAAAATAATTCTTGCTCAACTGGGCCTTAAAAGTATATGTTCCAAGTCTGATTGTCTCTTCTTTTCTTGATTTGACATGATGGTCATGCACAAGTAATATAAATAAATAAATAGTCACATTAAGGTGATATGTGTGGGATGCTTGAAACTGTGGGGGAGGAAAAATAATTTTCCCTCTACCCTTGTAGGTTCTCAGCTGAGACCTCCTGTAGTAAAAGACAGATTAACAGGAGAAAAACAAACAGAATTTTAATAACATGTACGCTTCCTGTATACATGGAGGATACCCAGAAAAACTGAGTAACTTTCTGAAGTGGCCCAAGACATTACCCTAAATCCATCTTCAGCTAAAGACAAAATATATTGGGGTGTGGGTGAAACAGTTAAGGAAGGTTACCAGGAAGAGCACAGTAAACAAGTAAATAATCTGTTATGCAGGTTTAATTTTGTTGCCTTCTCCATTGATGAGTTGCTAAAAATTTGGTCACCCTTCTCTTGCAGGTACAGAGAAGGAAACATCTTTACAAAAGGATATTTCCCTTATAAATATAGTGTTTCTTATGAAAGGGTAACTACTCAGTTTTCAGAGCTTTTTTATGTCTGCTTTTTCTTAAAAATGATCAGCCTGAAATAACCTTTATGTCAAAGAGACACATTTTGGGGTGACAAAATCTGCTCTCCTTCAAAACACTGTTAAGTAATACTTGCATCACTGTAATTTGTAGCACCAAACAACAGTACGAAGTTCTGAAAGTATGACATAAAATCTCAGTTACACTATTCAACTCTGCTATTATAGCATGAAAGCTATCAACATTCATTGAGTTTTCTCATCTTCTTGAAAAATCTTTCTCTTTCATAGATCAAATCATTACTTTTTACCAAATCCTTTACCCCATATACTAAAACCAAATATACAGAAAATGTGTATAGTATGCATTCATTATTTTAAAAACAGAGAACATACTCTCTCTATGTCCTGAAGAATATTCAATGGATAAAAACATTATCTTTTCAAGACCTTGATAATTATTCTGGGTTGGTAGGTTAGTATCTGTGTTCAGAAATTTCTTGTCACTTATTAAATATATCTTTATGTTAGGCAGCAAATTTGTGATGTGCTGGCAAACAGGATAGGTTTTAATTTCAGACCATGGTGAATTCATAAATACAAGCTGTTGAAAACATTGAGTTATAACAGCACTGGAGTGAAAATCTCTCCAGCTAAAATTTCATCTATTTAAATATTTTAAATTGTCCTCTATATTTCCATTCACATGTTTAATGAGTTTAAAAGTAACAGTGAAATTTAAGCTCCATGAGAAAGTTTTTTTTTCTCTTTCTATTCCTAGTGCCTAGAGTTTTGCCTGTCATATTACAACTCCTCAATGACTACGATGTGAACAGAGATTTACCCAGGCACTATTTTACTTACCCATATTTCATGCATGTGTGCAATGCACTACATTTTTCACTTTTAACAAACCACTGAAAAAATAACTTGTATTTTTTTTTCTCCTTCTAAAGCCAATGAAGGAGGTTATAGGATCTCACACCCCAATGAAAGAGTCAACAACTGTGGAGATCTGGATTCATCCCCAACCACAGGTATGAAAGGAAACACTTGATATTTTTCTATCCCCTTTAATTTGATTTTTATGAATGTATAAGAAATATTCCTAAGTTGTGTTTCTCAATGTGTGTTCCATGAAGTCTCTTTAGATGGTGCCAGACTCTAGTGTAAAAATATGACAGTAAATACATGTTTCTTCCTAACGTTGTTTGCTAATAATAGTGGAGTTAATTTATCTGTTGAATAAGGTACAAACATTCCTCAAAAAGTATCTTCTAAATGATTGCCTATACCATTGATTTTTAAGTCTACTTCTGAAATTATGGATTAAGAAATGACAACTGCTCTTTTATAGTATGATTTAATATAGGGAAATTTGTTTGTATGCCAATTAGGCAAATTTTAGTGAAACCTCGCTTAAATCAGTTCAGGTGGAAGCCAGTTTGATTTTTTTAAATTAAGTTATAAGGTACTTTAAAAAAAAAAGAAAAAACACTTCTACTCATTTCAATCATAACAACTCAAAATTTGACTAACAAATCCAATCCCACTTTTTTGTTAAATAGAGACCCTTAAGGGGGCTTCAAAAATGGAGTGAGCAGACCAATATCTAAATATTTTTACACTATTTGTTATTTTGTCACTGGTTAACTTATTGTTTTTAATAAAGTAAAGGTTCTGAATCTGACCCTTGGGGTGCCAAATTAATAACCAAAAATTGAACACTTCCCAGTTATTTTCATATGCCTTTCATTTTTTACAAACATATAAATTTAGAAAATGTAGAAAAATAATGCTTAAGTACAATGTTAAAAACAAACAAACAATGTAATTGTTGCAGAATCATTGAGCATTACAGTCAAGAAAGAATTCTTGAGACTTTTTACAATGCAACTTAGTAAGCTTATTCAAGTAGCATAGGGACAGGACCCACAGGCAGAAAGAGCTGAACTTTTGCTGTATGAAGCTAGTGGCTATATGCATAATGCTTGAGTGGGAGGGGACATGCAGGGAGTATTAGATCATAAATGTCTTCTTCAAATATCTACTCATAAAACTACTTTTCCAAAATTTCTCTGGTGTTTATCATTCAGTCCAATATTAACTATTAATGAGATATATGGACCGTCATAAGACCCTTTAAGAAGGTATCACCCTGCACTTACTTAATCCTTACCAAAACTATGTAGGTCAGCCTTCTGGGCTAAAGTGAACATTTTTCTGCTTCTATCCCCATCGTAATGAAAAGAAAATAACATTTGTTTATTATTTATTATTTCATGTGTGCTTCTGAAATTATGAAATTCATGTGTTCTGTAAAAAATAACATTCTACAATATTTTGCCAAGTTAATTTATGTTCTTGGGAAAGAGTTACAGAGTTAATATATTCGCTGTGGGAAAAAATTGATTGATCAAATAAAGGAACATTAAAAGCTGGGTACTGTCCAAATTACTGCAAGTTTTAAATTACTCAAGTCTGACTTAGTGAACTTTTATCAAATTTCAAACTGATTTTCAAGCCTTGCATTTCTGTTTCAGTCTCAAGAAAATTGATAAGGATGTGGAGTATAGGTAATATGATCTATATTTATACCCTCAATGAAGAATCTATTGCAGTCTTTTAAATTTTGAAGGCATTTGCTATATATAATTGTTCTGCATTATTAGAAAGTGTTTTCAGGAAGTTAAAAAAAAGAATCTATTGCAATTTTCAGAAAAACAGTTTTGAGGAAAAGTACACAATTTTTAAAAATGTACTTTAAGTTCCAAAAATCTGATCAACCAGCATGATATAGGGTGTGACACAGATAACCAGAAGTCAGAGGGAATTAGACATTACTATGTAACACTCTTTATCTATGAATAAGAAGATGCTCTCTCAAAAAAAAAAAAAGAAGATGCTCTCTCAGCAATGTGTATATATATATATATATATATATATATATATATAAAGCAATTATTTTTTATTGTATTCTACTAAATGCAATGCAATGTAATTAACTGTGCTAATTTGCTAATTTCTGGCCAATTACTGATGATTTCATGTGGAACTTAAAATCTTTTTAGAGACACAATCATTCCTTATATAGGTGGTGCTTTTTGCTTAAGGCTGTTTTAGGTAGGTAAGCCTTCTAAGTATCTGAAAGCCTTGAGTATCCTTACACTCTGAGACTTCAATTAAAAATTGAAATATGTCATAAAGTATAGGATTAAATTGTATAGTATTATTATGTAATTGATACAGATAGGGACTTTTCAACATTATTTTTGACAAACATTGTGCTTGTCTTTATAAAGTTTGAAGAAAATATTTGTGTTATGAGTAAGCTTTTATGATTCTTTATGAAGTATCTCATTTAACAAGATATTTATTTGCAATATTTAAAAAGCAATAATCAAGGAAAGAATATTCAATGGTAAAAAGACAGTCTCTTCAACAAATGCTACTGGGAAAACTGGACAGGAACATGCAGAAGAATGAAACTGGACTATTTTATTAAACCATACACAAAAATAAATTCAAAACGGATGAAAGACCTAAATGGGAGACAGGAAGCCATTAAAATCCTAGAGGAGAACACAGGCATTAACCTCTTTGACATCAGCCTTAGCAACTTCTTACTAGATACATCTCCTGAGGCAAGGGAACCCAAAGCAAAAATAAACTATTGGAACTTCATCAAGATAAAAAGTTTCTGCATAGCAAAGGAAACAATCAATAAAACTAAAAGGCAATTTTCAGAATGGGAAAAGATATTTGAAAATAACATATCTAATAAAGGGTTAGTATCCAAAATCTATAAAGAACTTATCAAACTCAAGATCCAGAAAACAAATAATCCAGTTAAAAAATGGGCAGAATAGACAGAGGAGGCAAAATGGCGGAGGAGTAGGGGACCCTGTTTCAACTAGTCCCCTGAATTTAGATGGATATCTATCAAACCGTTAAACACCCACAAAATCAGCCTGAGATGTAAGGATATAGATCTGGATCTCTACAAGCAGAAAAGCAACTGCATTTTGCAAGGTAGGATGTGCGGAGTCATGAACCTGTGGGGAGGTATTTGAAGATAAACAGAAGGGGGAGGGAGCCTCCATAAGCTGGTTGTTGGAACACGATAGAGCACCAGAGTGCAACCTCAGAACTCTTAGAAATCTGCTCTAGTGAGAGACATCCTTCTCTGAAAGCGGTTCTGGAAATAAAAAGCAGAATTCCAGGTAGGGCATTGTGGTCTTATATCTGAAGAGCCACAGAGCAAACGGGGGTGACTGAACCATAGAGTGCTCGAGCAGTGGAGCAGTGAAGCAGGTTATGGTGAGCGAGCCCAGGTACAGACTCAGCTCAGATCGCCATAAACCACAAGCCAGCTGGTCAGTAATTGCTCTTTTCCTAAGCAGCCTGAAAAAGCCTGGAAACTGTGCCTGTGACCAGGTAAAAACTCACAGGGCTGTAGCGGCCCAGAAAGGACATTAGGGTAGCACCCAGACATGATCCAGGAGCTTTGAGTGTATGTGAGAGCCTGTGGCAGCTCAAGGTTTTAGAGTCACAAAGGACAATGGCACTCTCAGGCTCCTGGAACTACCTCTGAGAGAGTTGCATTGGGTCCATACCTTGGGAGGCTGCAGTTTTCATTGCATATAGAATGAAATGTTTATCCCAGAGGTTTCACTAAAGAGAAAAGACTGTGATCTTTCTGCTCTGGGCCAGAGGTTTGGACACAGCCATTTTTGTTCTGATCCTCTGAAGAGGGGCAGAAAGCCTCCATGGAACAAAAGCCACACAGAGGACCAGTTTCCACTGAGTCCATTTCCCTGACAGGGGGTGGGGCAACTCTGCCCAGGCAAGGATACCTGAGAAGCAGCACATCAGGCCCCTCCCCCAGAAAACAGCCTGGAAGAACAGGTGGATGACAAGCCTATGGATTCCACAAGACTCTAAAATTCCAACACCAGGGGAAAATAGTACATTGAGCTCCAGGTATTGCCTCACAACTCATTTATTTTGTAGATAAAATTCTCCTTTTCTTTTTTTTCTTTTTCTTCTGCTTTGTGTTTTTTTTCTTTTACCTTTTTCTCATTTCAACTAGATGCTTATTATACCAACTTATATTTCATAGTTATTTTTAACTTGCATTTTTTCACATCTAATTTTTAACAGATATGTGCTTCATTTTATCCCTTTTTTCATTCTCTTCAATTTTATCTATCTATCATCTATCTATCTATCTATCTATCTATCTATCATCTATTTATCTATATCTATATATATTGCTTTCCTTGCAATTATGGGATGTAGTGTCTTCTAATACAAAGACAAAAATTAACCCAAGAAGAGGTGGAACACCTTGCTTTGTCCACATAGAGATTATAGTCCCTCTACTCCTCCCCCAACCCTTTTTTTTTAATTTTATTTTTGTATTTCATTTTAGCTTTGTTTTCCTGTGTGACTTATGACCACTCCGGATTTTGCTAGGGTACCTCTTGATTGGGTTGTGGTTGAAATGTTGGACTCTGCTCATTGTACACCCATCATTCTCTAGACAGAATGACAAGAAGGAGGAACTCACACAAAGAATCAGAGGCAGTGTTCTCTGCCATAGAGATAATCAACATAAATATAAGTAAGAGTGAGAGACAGAATTGAAGATAGCAGTCATAAAGTTAATAGATAAGTTTGAAAAAAGCATTAGTGACAATATAGAAACTCTAAGGGCAGAAATGAGATCAAATCAGACTGAACTTCAAAATGCTGTGAATGAGGTAAAGATTGTGGAGGAGTAGGGGTCCCCTTTTTCATCTGGTCCCCTGAGTCAAGTTGGATAGCTACCAGAACATCCTGAACACCCACGGAATCAGCCTGAGATGCAGGAAGATACATCTGGACCTCTACAAATGAACATCTCCAGCACTGAGTATTGAGATATGAAGCGGGATCCATGAATCTGCACACAGATATCGGAAGATTCGGGTGCTGGGAAGCAGTAGCCACCTGCACTGGGGAGTGGAAGCAACTCAAACATTTGGAGACTAAGAACCATCCTGCTCAAGAATGATTCAATAAATGAGGAAATCAAAAATCATTTTAAACAATTGATGGAGACCAACGAGAATGAAAACACAACAGTCCAAAACCTATGGGACACTGCAAAGGCAGTCCTAAGGGGAAAATACATAGCCATCCAAGCCTCACTCAAAAGAATAGAAAAATCTAAAATGCAGTTTTTATATTCCCACCTCAAGAAGCTGGAACAGCAAGAGAGGAATAGGCCTAATTCATGCACGAGAGAGCAGTTGATCAAGATTAGAGCAGAAATCAATGAATTAGAAACCAGGAGTACAGTAGAGCAGATCAACAGAACTAGAAGCTGGTTCTTTCAAAGAATAAACAAAATTGACAATCCACTGGCAAGACTTATCCAAGACTTATCTCTAAAGGACCCAAATTAATAAAATTATGAATGAAAAGGGAGAGGTCACAACCAACACCAATGAAATTGGAAGGATTATTAGAAACTTTATCAACAGATTTATGCCAATAAATTAAGCAATCTGGAAGAGATGGAGGCCTTCCTGGAAACCTATAAACTACCAAGACTGAAACAGGAAGAAATTGATTTTTTAAACAGGCAAATTAATTATGAAGAGATTGAAACAGTGATTAAAAACCTTCCAAAAAACAAAACGCCAGGGCCTGATGGATTTCCTGGGGAATTCTACCAAACATTCAAAGAAGAAATAATACCTATTCTCCTGAAACCATTTCAAAAAATAGAAACAGAAGGAAAGCTACCAAACTCATTCTATGAGGCCAATATTACCTTGATCCCCAAACCAGACAAAGACCCCATCAAAAAGAATTACAGACCAATTTCCCTGATAAATACAGACACCAAAATTCTCAACAAGATCCTTGATAATAGAATCGAAAATACATTGAAAGGATTATCCATCATGACCAAGTGGGATTCATTCCTGCAATGCAAGGGTGATTCAACATTGACAAATCTATCAGTTTGATAGATTATATCAACAAGAAAAAAGCCAAAAATCATATGATCCTCTCAATAGATGCAAAATAAGCATTTGACAAAATACAGCATCCTTTCCTGATTAAAGCCATTCAGAGTGTAGGAATAGAGGGTAATTCCTCAATCTCATAAAAACCATCTATGAAAAGCCTACAGCAAATATCCTTCACAATGCGGAAAAGCTGGAAGCCTTTCCCTTAAGATCAGGAACACGACAAGGATGCCCAGTCTCGCCATTATTATTCAACATAATACTAGAAGTCCTTGCAACTGCAATCAGACCACAAAAAGGGATAAAAGGTATCCAGTTCGGCAAAGAAGAAGTCAAACTGTCTCTCTTCGAAGATGACATGATATTCTATATGGAAAACCCAAGAGAATCCACTCCCAAACTACTAGAAGTTATAGAGCAATTTAGTAATGTGACAGGATACAAAATCAATGCTCAGAAATCAGTTGCATTTCTATACACAAACAATGAGACTGAAGAAAAAGAAATTAGGGAATCCATTCCATTTATAATAGCACCAAAAATCATAATTTATCTTGGAATTAACTTAACCAGAGACATAAAGAATCTATATTCTAGAAACTACAAATCACTCTTGAAAGACATTGAAGAAGACACAAAAAGATGGAAAAATATCCCATGATCATGGATCGGAAGAATTAACATAGTTAAAATATCCATGCTATCCAGAGCAATCTACACCTTCAATGCTATCCCAATCAAAATACCAATGACATTTTTCAAAGAACTGGAACAAACAGCCCTTAAATTTCTGTGGGACCAGAAAAGGCCCCGAATCGCCAAGGAATTGTTGAAAAGAAAAAACAAAGCTGGGGGCATTACAATGCCGGATTTTAAGCTGTACTACAAAGCTGTGATCACAAAGACAGCATGGTACTGGCACAAAAACAGACTCATAGACCAATGGAACAGAATAGAGAACCCAGAAATGGACCCTCGGCTCTTTGGGCAACTAATCTTTGATAAAGCAGGAAAACACATCCAGTGGAAAAAAAGACAGTCTCTTCAATAAATGGTGCTGGGAAAATTGGACAGCTACATGCAAAAGAATGAAACTTGACCACTCTCTCACACCATACACAAAGATAAACTCTAAATGGATGAAAGACCTCAATGTGAGACAAGAATCCATCAAAATCTTAGAGGAGAGCATAGGCAGCAACCTCTACGACATCAGCCACAGCAACCTTTTTCATGACACATCTCCAAAGGCAAGAGAAACAAAAGAAAAAATGAGCTTGTGGGACTTCATCAAGATAAAAATCTTCTGCACAGCCAAGGAAACAGTCCAAAAACGAAGAGGCAGCCCACAGAATGGGAGAATATATTTGCAAATGATACTACAGATAAAAAACTGGTATCCAATATCTACAAAGAACTTCTCAGACTCAATATGCAAGAAACAAATAAACAAATCATAAAATGGGCAGAATATATGAACAGACAATTTTCCAATGAAGACATACAAATGTCTAACACATGAAAAAATGTTAAAAATCCTTAGCCATCAGGGAAATTCAAATCAAAACCACACTAAGATACCACCTTACGCCAGTTAGAATGGCAAAAATTGACAAGGCAAGAAACAACAATTGTTGAAGAGCATGTGGAGAAAGGGGATCCCTATTACATTGTTGTTGGGAATGCAAGTTGGTACAGCCACTCTGGAAAACAGTGTGGAGGTCTTTTAAAAAGTTAAAAATTGAGCTGCCCTATGACCCAGCCATTGCACTACTGGGTATTTATCCCAAAGATACAGACGTAGTGAAGAGAAGGGCCATATGCACCCCAATGTTCATAGCAGAATTGTCCACAATAGCTAAATCGTGGAAGGAGCTGAGATGCCCTTCAACAGATGACTGATTACGAAGATGTGGTCCATATATACAAGGGAATATTACCCAGCCATCGAAAAGAAAGATTTCTCAACATTTGCAGCAACATGGACGGCACTGGAGGAGATAATGCTAAGTGAAATAAGTCAAGCAGAGAAAGACAATTATCATATGGTTTCTCTCATCTATGGAACATAAGAACTAGGAAGATCAATAGGAGAAGAAAGGGGAGGTAATCAGAAGGGGGAATGAAGCATGAGAGACTATGGACTCTGAGAAACAAACTGAGGGCTTCAGAGGGCAGGAGGGTCGGGGAATGGGATAGGCTGGTGATGGGTAATAAGGAGGGCACGTATTGCATGGTGCACTGGGTGTTATACGCAACTAATAAATCATCGAACTTTACATAAAAAACCAGGGATGTTCTGTATGGTGAGTAACATAATATAATAAAAATATTATTATGAAAAAATAAAATAAAATAAAAATAATAATAATTTCATAACTGGAATGGAAATTAGGAAAGATTTCTGGTTGGTCATGGCACTAGAGCTGAAATTCAAAGATTAGAATGGTGAGAGTGGGCTTATGATCAGTGATTTATTTGTTAAAATTGAAAAAGGAAAAAAAAGCACAGGGTATTGGGGTGCCTGGGTGACTCAATCAGTTAAGTGGCTGCCTTTGGTTCATGTCATGATCTAAGGGTTCTGAGGCGGAGCTCTGCATTGGGCTCTTTGCTCAGAGGGGAGTCTGCTTCACAGTCTCACCCCACTTGTACATACTTGCTTTTTATCCCTTTCTCCCTCAAATAAATAAATATAATATTTTTAAAAAGCACAGATCTTTGTATTCAGCAGACCTTCAGTCAGCTATAATAGTATTTATTTTCCAAGTTCATACATGTAGTAGGTGGCAGAGTTGGAAAACAGGTTGCCTATTTTACATAACAGTTTCTTTCAGCATTTTTCTCTCCCTAAAGGTAGTAAGAGAGTTGTCTTAATATCAACAGAAAAACATTTTATGTTGAACTAGATTACCTTGAGAACACTCATTTGAAGGAATAGGTATATAAGAGACACAGATGGAAGATCAAAAACCATTTTTGATTTTCAGGTACTAAAAGGTTAGTTGAACCCCAAACTCAAAACTCAAAATAACCTTTTGGGAATATCACACACATACACACACACAAACACACACACACACACACACACACACACACACACACACACACACACACACCTGCTAGAGGCACAGAGCTTCAAAGGACAATATAAAAATCAGAGAAGTAGACATAGAATCTAAGATTTCTAACATAAATTAAAACCTTTTATATCTAGACAATGTTTGGAAACACCCTTAATTGACACTTCTATTCAGTCATTTGGCATCTTACACAATACTTAAGAAATTTCAAGCCTTACTTGTTTCTTTTGGGTTTCAGCATCCTTGGTACAGTCAGCTAACCTTGCGCATATTAAGCCTCAAAGCAAATAATTTTGAAGGTTATTTTAAGTATGACACAAGGATTTATCAGAAAGGACTTCCCTCAGTTTCTCTTTCCTCCTTTCTAAATATTTCAAAATGAGAAGCTAATGGTTTAAGTCATGCTCAAATAGGAGATTCAGAGACTGCTTTTGAACTAACAAAAAGAAAAAGAAAAACAAAACAAAACAAAAACTGGGGCTGAGTCAGGGAGACCACAGAGTATCTCTAAATTCTGACAATCTAATCCCATCTATATATGAATTTGAAAGAATTTATTTTGCATTTGCTCCCTCTCCATTTAATTCAGTTTCACTTTTAGGAGGAAGTAAACATACTCAGTGCCTAAAAACATGAGCTTTGTAAATATGCATACCCAAGTTTGAATCTTAGTTCAGTTCTTACTAATTATAGAAAAATGGACAAACTAGTTAATTTCTCTAAGTTTTGGTTTTCTCATCAGTAAAATGGAGATGATACTACTGTACCTGCTGCTTAGGGCTGTTGGAAGGATTAAATTCAATAATGTATGTCAAACAATTGGGCCAGTATCAGGACATTAGCAAAGCTCTAAAACAGCACTTATTATTCCTTGAATTTTTTTTTCTTTGACACATAGGAAGGCACATTATCTGAACTGTTTGCCCTCTTTATATTTGAGGACTGGCAATAGCCCACCCTCCCCTTTTTTTCTCACTGAGAAATGGTGAGGGTACCTGGGTGGAAGAGTGAGTTAAGCATCTAACTCTTGATATCAGTTCAGGTCTTGAACTCACGTTGTGAGTTCAAGCCCTGTGTTGGGCTCCACACTGGGCATAGAACCTACTTAAAAAACAAAAACTGGGCACCTGGATGGCACAGACGGTTAAGCACCCAACTTTTGATTTTGGCTCAGGTCATAATCTCAGGGTTGTCAAATGAAAGCCCCCCTTTGGGCTCTGCACTCAGAGGGAAGTCTACTTGAGATTCTCTCTCTCCCTCCCCTTCTGCCCCTACCCACCCCATGCTTACACTCTCTTTCTAAAATAAATAAATCTTTTTAAAAAATGGTGATTAACTCCTTCACTATGTGAGACCTTATCAATCCTTGTAGACATCTCATTACAGAAATTAATAAAATATTTAGGTATGCATTGTATAAGTTAAGGGTTGTATCACTATTCAAAGACCACTTTTAAAAATATTTAAGTGTAATTGACATATAATATAGTGTTATATTAGTTTTAGTTGTACAAGCATACTGATTCAATAACTCTATACATTACTCAGTGCTCGTCATAAGTGTAGTCACCATCTGTCACCATACAGTGTTGTTACAATATTATTGGCTATATTCCCCAAGGTGTACTTTTCATCTTGGTGACTTATTCTTTCTCCCAACAAACTTATGCCTTGAATGGCGAGAAGAGTCACTTAAAAATCACAAATCTGAGGAGCCTTGGTGGCGCCTGGGGGGTCAGTTAGTTAAACATCAGCTCAGGTCATGATTTCAGGGTTCTGGGTTCAAGCCCCATGTTGGGCTCCCCACTCAATGGGAAGTCTGCTTGTCCTTCTGCCCATCCTCCCACTCATGTTCAATTTCTCTCTCTCAGGTCTTCCCTCATTTTGTCAGGGTCTCATTTTTCTTCTCAGACAATTCCCAAAGATGACTAAGTGATGGGATTGTTTGGCACGGAAGAGTTTAAATTTGTTTTTGTTCCTGCTAAGTGATTCTGAAATATAAATACTAATGCCTACAGATTTGTGCTTTCAGCTCACTGTGTGATACATAAGGGAGCCATTAATAATGTCAGAATGCATTAACAGCCTAGAGAGGAGAAAAACTCTAGACTTGAAACTTTCAAAACAGGACCTGAAATAAATTGTTAGCTAATATCAGAGGAGGGGCAGAGTTGACATGAGTTTTCCCTGGGTATAATTATATCATAACTTTTCTAATTTTATTAAGTTGTTAGCCATTCAGGCCATTGGCAAGTCTAAAATAAAATTTTAATATTTATTCTGGATAAATTGAAATAGAAAAAGAAGGAAGACTGTAAGTAAGCTTATTTATTTCTTAGAACATGACCTCAGTTACTGTGTAACCTAGGCCCTGATACAGTCAGTGACTAAAATTATGTGTTTTAGGTTTACAATCTCACTGTATTGAAAAATGGGTTTCTGGCCACCCTAAGAAAGGAATTCTAAAAACCCCAAATGCCTAACTAGATACAACTTATAACACCTTATAAAATGCATTAAAACAACTTTCAAGTTGGGGCCTCTGGTGACTCAGTTGGTTAAGTGACCAACTCGGTTTCAGCTCAAGTCATGATCTCAGGGTCATGCGATAAAGCCCGCACAGGGCTCTGCACTCAGCGTGATGTTTTACTTGAGACTCTCTCTCCCTCTGCCCCTCCCCCTCTGTCAAATAAAGAAAGAAATCTTTAAAAAAGCAAATTTCAAATTTAAAAATCCAGAAATGTTGATGACTTTATTGCTTTAAACTAATGTACTGTGAAGTACACTGGGTAATTAAAGTCCATGTAGGACAATCACTAGAGATTTGGATAATCTTGAAATGAGATAACATCTCATCTTTGTATGGCAAAAATCCTGGTCATATCCTGAAATATAGTTATGCTAAAAATATTTGAAAACCACTTTTAAGTATAATGAAAATTGTTTTAGAAGATTATCCATGCACAGAAAACATGAGCACTTTTTTTTCTTGTAATTTGTATACCAGATATAGTAAAAACATAACGTTAAGACTGTTTGAATATGTATACTTACAGTGGCTGCTGAAACTCGAGCTGTTCTTATTGTTTTATTATTGTTTCATATATCTCAATTTTGTCCTAAAGAATTTTTTTTATTTTATTTATCTATTTGACAGAGAGAGAGCCAGCGAGAGAGGGAACACAAGCAGGGGGAGTGGGAGAGGAAGAAGCAGGCTCCCAGCGGAGGAGCCCGATGTAGGGCCCGATCCCAGAACACTGGGATCACACCCCAAGCCAAAGGCAGATGCTTAACAACTGAGCCACCCAGGCGCCCCAGTCCTAAAGAATTTATGCATTTATGCATATGAACATACATGTCTCTCCTGTTGTAATGCAGATGCATTTCCCTGCCCCCAAATCCTCTTGCTTTGAAAAATATGGGTGTTTCTAGAGTGACCAATTCAATTATGTCCAGGGAAATTATTCCTTTTCTTCTCAGTAATGAAGACACAACAGGAAGTTGCTGTACAACTTACCTGAGATGTTTACAAATGTTCTGCCTCTATCAGCAAATATTCCAGAGAAGGCATACACTGCAGGGACATTCCAATGTGATTCTTTTTTGCTAATTTTACCACAAGAGAATATGGCTAGGTAGAAAGTCCATGAAATACATTATTTAGACTTTCAGAGATTTATTTTCAATCTGCCAAAACTATAGAATATAGTCTGGAGGTTCAGGAGGTGGCAACAAGGAATAGCAGTAAAATCATTGCAATTCTTCATGAACATCTGCAAGTATGAAAACTAAAGATAGCTTTTTTAGCAGTTTTCAATAAATATTTCACTTCTAGTAGAGAATTTGTCTGTACCGGCATGGAATTTCTTCAATCTTTTATTAGGACAGACTTAATGAAGATAATTAGAATCCTTTTTCTATTTCTACTTGGGATGAAGTTGTCTGTCCTAATAAAAAATTGCATTTTATTTTTTCATTTTGTTTTCCAAAATGTACCCATTTTGAAGTACCAGAAGAGAATTAGAAATAATATATTTTTCATTGATTACTAACTGAAAAATAAACTACTTTGGAAAATCTTCAGTCACTTTAAAAATTATTGGGGCGCCTGGGTGGCACAATGGTTAAGCGTCTGCCTTTGGCTCAGGGCGTGATCCTGGCGTTATGGGATCGAGCCCCACATCAGGCTCCTCTGCTATGAGCCTGCTTCTTCCTCTTCCACTCCTCCTGCTTGTGTCCCTCTTTCGCTGGCTGTCTCTATCTCTGTCGAATAAATAAATAAAATCTTTAAAATAAAAAAATTATAATTACTTTATAATGTTTGCTAATATATAGTGGAAGATCTAAGGAATAATTGCCAGATTACCTAAAAGAAAGGGCATCCCTGAAAATTTCCGTTATTTTTTAAAAATTATTTTAAGCAATTTAAAATGTCAGTAGGAGGCTACAGTGAATTGAAGAAATTCCATTCTGGCACAGGAAAATGAAGGGCTAGGAAAATTATTGTGTTTATTAGGCCTCCAGGGCCTTTCATATGTTTGTATTTATCTTTTGCAGCTGTGTTGATATAATGATATACTGATACTGTTCAATGTGATTTGCGTTCTTCAGTCATTAACAGTAAGTTCAATGAGAATCTTACAAATATAAAAAGAATCATCTGGTATATGAATGTTTATGTAAAATAAATGATAACTAGGCATATATCAATTTTTAGTTCTTATTGACACAGACTAGCAAGATACACTTCTCCACAAGGATGCCACTTGGCCATGGTAAGTCACAATCCATAATGTTGTATTATTGTGCAAAGGCTTATGGGGGAACATGGACAATCTCCTGAGTTCATTGTTAGGGAAGGAAATGGATATCCATAACCAGGAGGCACAGAGAACTCCCATGAAAATCAACAGAAGATGACCCACATCAAGGCATTGTTATTAAATTGCTAAGATATAGTGATGAAGAAAAAAAATTTTAAAGCGATAAGACAAAAGAAGACAGTAACTTACAAGGGAAATCCCACAAGGTTATCAGCTGATTTTGAAGCAGAAACTGTGCAGACCAGAAGAAAGTGGAATGATATATTCAAAGTGCTGAAAGGGAAAAATCGGCAGCCAAGAATACTCTATACAGCAAGGCTATCATTCATAATAGAAGAAGCGATAAAGAGTTTCTCAGATAAACAAAACTAAAGGAGTTCATGACCACCAAACCAGTCCTACAAAAAAGGGGACTTCTTGAGTGGAAAGGAAAGACCATAAGCGAGATTATGAAAAGTGAAAAACACATAAATAGTAAAAATAAGTATTTCTGTAAAATCGGTCAAGGGATTCACAAACTAAAAGGACATAAAACATGGCACCATATACTTAAAACATGGAGGGTGGGGGCGCCTGGGTGGCGCAGTCGTTAAGCGTCTGCCTTTGGCTCAGGGCGTGATCCCGGCGATCTGGGATCGAGTCCCACATCGGGCTCCTCCGCTGGGAGCCTGCTTCTTCCTCTCCCACTCCCCCTGCTTGTGTTCCCTCTCTCGCTGGCTGTCTCTATCTCTGTCAAATAAATAAATAAAATCTTTAAAAAAAAAACATGGAGGGTGGAAAGGATTAAAGAATGGGTTCAAACTTAAGTGATTATCAACTTTATATAGACTACTATATGCAGAAGATGTTATATACCAACCTAATGGTAAGCACAAATCAAAAACTAGTAATAGATATGTAAAGAATGAAGGGAAAGGAATCCAATTATATCACTAAAGAAAGCCAGCAAACCATGAAAGAGAGCAAGAGAAGAAAGTATCAGAGACAAAAACAACCACAAAACAAGTAACAAAATGGCAATAAAAACATATCTATCAATAATTACATTGAATGTAAATGGACTAAATGCTCTCATCAAAAGATTACTCTTACCATGATGAGCACTGAGTAATGTATAGAATTGTTGACTCACTATAGTGTACATCCAAAACTATATATTAATAATCCTGGAATTAAAAATTCAATTAAAAAATAATTGGTTCATTAAAAGACAATAAAGAATTTATTCTGTCATGTGTTGTTTTAATTGTAAATAGCAAATTTTCCTTATAAATTATGTATCTTCAAAATGTATTTTAATTCATCAGGGAAGAAGCTTCAGAAGCATGACTTTTTTTTTTTGAAAGTCCACAGGAATACAATTAGAACAAAAAAGAAATAGAAGCACAGAATGTGTTCTGTTCTTTTTGTATACCCATATTACATTCCATGAATCCAGTAGCTTCCTTATATAGATGATTCTTGGTTGTATTCTTCGATTTTCAAAGGAGCTCTGAGACTTCCTCAGGCTTTGCATGGTTTGTGTTAGTTTTAATTCCAGCTGAGGTCCAAGTTATGATTGCAGTGATAATGTAATTCTAACCAATTATGTTAAGGGTTTTGACAAAATAGAACTGCTTAATCTTAATACTAATCTTTTCTAATAAATATAGTATAGTGTAAATGATAATATGAAGCAGAATATAAATAAAATAAATTCAAAAGTATTTTTCCCTTGCAATAAAGTGTTCTAATTTTGCTTTTGTAGCTGGTGTGACCCCTCAAAATTTTCTGCAGAAGGACGTGGTTATTTTATTAACATTATTGCAGAAAATGACAACATTTGTTTGCAACTCTAGAGCTTAGATAAAGCCAGCAGGGAAACCTTCCACCATTCAAAGTGGTATTTATATTCCTTCTTCTGTAACAGGGAGAAAAAAAGTTAAAGAACCAATTTGGAAGCCTATGTATGGGATCATGTTGAGAGAAATCAGCCTTCAACCTCCTTGAGCTACATCTCAAAATAAAATGATTATTGATCAAACAATATCTTGCAATGAATCCCAGAATTGGCTGTTATCCTTCATGTACAGCTATGTGCAAGATTTTGTTTTTCTTCATCAAAAAAGTTTGTCAACTCAAGGAAGGAATTTTTTTTAAGAAAAACAGACAGTATTGGCTTAGATGACCTAACCAAATTCCACTGCATTACCATATACTGATATTTCCATGAAAAGTAGATCTTGTGTTACTTCCCTCACAAGTTCCTCTCCTGACTCATTAACATATTTTCCAGTTCCTAAAATTTCATTTGACTGCTCTGATATCCTACTAAAATGATGGAAGAATGGGTTAGTGATAGGAAAGGCATATACTAGATATAGAAGAAACATTTTTTTAAGGTTAAAAGTAATTTCCTAAGGAGCTTTTAAAATTTGAGCAACAAAGAAGAGAAACCTGAACCATATTGGCAGAATGATGTTGGTGATACTGGCCACCCATATTATGTTGCTGTAAGTAAAGGTCTAGAAAGACATTTTTTTATTTATAATGGAAGTATCATAGCTAAGATAAATTATTTTATTTGGTTAAAATGTTGGTACTGCTTAATACACCCATAAAGAGAAGATCAATTTCCATAAAATAGTTTTATTAGGAATTGTCTATAATTTCCAAATGAAATATTGATTAGACAGCTTAATACTGAGATTATCAGTAAAAGAATCTATTTTTATCTTCTCTGCTGAAAACAATTTGGGTTGGTTGAATTTTTTTTTTCCAAATAAATGACAATTTTAAATACAAAATAGAGACTGTGGGATTAATTTCCATACAAGTTTAAAAAAAGGGAGGGGAGGGCATCTGGGTGGCTCAGTCAGTTAAGCATCTGCCTTCAGCTCAGGTCATGATCTTGGCGTCCTGGGATCAAGTCCCACATTGGGCTTTCTGCTCAGTGGGGAGTCTGTTTGTCCCTCTCCCTCTGCCCCTCACCCCTGCTCATGCACTCTCTCTCTCTTACTCTGCCTTCTCTCTCTCAAATAAATAAATAAAATCTTTAAAAAAAAAAAAAGACTTAACGTGATAGATCTATCTATGAGATTGGAATCCGTGGGAAAGGACACCCTAATTTCATTTTTAATTGATTCAAAAAATCGGAATTTTATATGTAGGCATCAGCCAATACTCCACAGCTTCATTTCACTTCTATCAGTAGTGAATAGGTAACTTTCACAAAGAGTGTACTACTCAATATTAACACTAGGAATAAATTTACTCAGGATGATTTTGGGAACCTATAGTTTAGAGTTCTTTTATAGGCAATCATACTTGAGTAGATTTTTAATGGAATTAAAATAAAAAGAATAGTATAACATAAACCACTCACTGTATTTTACTACTTTTTAAAGATTTTATTCAAATTCCAGTTAGCTAACATAGAGTGCAATATTAGTTCCAGGTGTACAATTTAGTGATTCAACACTTCCATACAACACCCAGTGCTCATCGCAACAAGTGCACTCTTTAATCCTCATCACCTATTTAACCCACCCCCCAACCACCTCCCCTCTGATAACCATCAGTTTCTTCTCTATAGTTAAGCCTGTTTCTTGTTTGATTCTCTTTTTCCCCTTTGCTCATTTGTTTTGTTCCTTAAATTTCACATATGAGTGAAATCATATGGCATTTGTCTTTCTCTGACTGACTTATTTCACTTAACGTAATACTCCAGCTCCATCCATGTCATTGCAAATGGCAAGATTTCATTTTTTATGGCTGAATAATATCCCATTTTAAATATATACCACATCTTCCTTATCCATTCATTAGTCGATGATTCCATAATTTGGCTAATGTAGATCATGCTGCTATAAACATCGAGAATTAATCTTTGAATTAATACTTATGTAACCTTTCAGTAAATACTTAGTAGTGCAATTGATGGATCATAGGGTAGTTCTATTTTTAACTTTTTGAGGAACTTCCATTCTGTGTTCCAGTGTGGCTGCACCAGTTTATATTCCCAAAAACACTGCAAGACTGTTCCCCTTTCCCCACATCCTCATTAACACTTGTTATTTCTTGTGTTGTTGATTTTACCCATTCTGACAGGTGTGAGGGAATATCTCATTGTATTTTTGATTTGCATTTTCCTGATTATGAATAATGTTGAGCATCTTTTCATGTTTCTGTTAGCCATCTGTATATCTTCTATGGAAAAAATGTCTATTCATGTCTTCTGCCCATTTATAATTGCATTATTTTTTAGGGGGGTGTTTACTTGCATCAGTTGTTTGGGTTTTTTTAATATATTTCAGTTACTAACCTTTTTTGCACTTGTCATTTGCAAATTTCTTCTCCCATTCTGTAGGTTGTCTTCGTTTTGCTGATTGTTTTCTTCACTAGGCAGATTTTTATTTTGATGAAGTCTCAATAGTTTATTTTTTGCTTGCCTCTGGAGTTATATCTAGTAAGAATTTGCAACAGCCAATGTCAAAGAGGTTACTGCCTATGTTCTCTTCCGGAATTTCTATGGTTTCAGGTCTCACACTTAGGTCTTTAAGACACTTTGAATTTATTTTTGTGCCTGGTGTAAGAAACTGATTCAGTTCCATTCTTTCCCATGTGTCTTTCCAGTTTTTTCAGCACTATTTGTGGAAGAGACAGCCTTTTTCCCATCGGATATACTTTTCTGCTTTGTTGAAGATTAACTGACCATATAGTTGTGGGACCATTTCTGGGTTTTGTATTCCTATCCATTGATCTATGTGTCTATTTTTGTGCAAGCATCATGATATTTTGATGATTACAATGTGTTAATATAATGTGAAGTCTGGAATTATGATGCCTCCAGGTTTCCTTTTCTTTTTCAAGGTTGCTTTGGGTATTCAGGGCGTTTTGTGGTGCCATGTAAATTTTAAGGTTGTTTGTTTTAATTCTATGAAAAAGGCTGTTGGTATTTTGATAGGAATTACATTACATGTTTAGACTGCATTATGAAGTATAGATATTTTACAATATTTTTTCTTTCAAACCATGAGCATGGCAAGTCTTTCCATTTCTTTCTGTCATCTTCAATTTCCATCATCAGTGTTTTATAGTTTAGAGAGTACAGGTCTTACACCTTTTTGGTTAGGTTTACTCCTAGGTATCTCATTGTTTTTGGTGCAATTGTAAATGGGATTGACTCCTTAATATATTCTTCTGCTTCTTCAATATTGGTATATAAAAATGCAACAGATTTCTGTACATTGATTCTGTGCCTGCAACTCTACTGAATTTGTGTAACAGTTTTAGAAGTTTTTTAGTGGAGTCTTTTGGGTCTTCTACATAGAGTATGATGTCAAATGTAAATAGTGAAAGTTTGACTTCTTCCTTGGTGATTTTGATACCTATTTATTTATTTATTTATTTATTTTTGTGTTGTCTGACTGCTGTGGCTAACACTTCTAGTACTGTGTTAAACAACAGTGATGAGGGAGAACATCCATATCTTTTACCTGACCATAGAGGAAAAGCTTTCAGTTTTTACCCATTTAGATGATATTAGCTGTGGGTTTTCCATATATGGCCTTTATAATGTTGAGGTAAATTCCCTCCATCTCTACTTTCTTGAGGATTTTTATCATGAATGGGTGTTGTACCTTGTCAAATGCCTTTTCTGCATCTATTGAAATGATCATATGGTTCTTATCCTTTCTTTTATTAATGGGGTTTTTCACATTGATTGATTTATATTGAACCACCCTTGCAGCTCAGGAATAAATCCCACTGACTATGGTGAGTGATTTTTTTTAAGATTTTATTTATTCATGAGAGAGAGAGTACACAAGTGGGGAGAGAAGCAGAGGAAGAGGGAGAGATAATCTCAAGCAGACTCTCTGCTGAACATGGAACTTGACATGGGGCTTGATCCCAGGACTCAGAGATCATGACCCAAGCCAAAGTCAGACTGTTAACTGACTGAGACACCCAGACAGCCCTGGTGAATTATTTTTTTAATGTATTGTTGAATTTGGTTAGCTACTATTTTAATGAGAATTTTTATATCTATGTTCATCAGGGATATTGGCAGGTAGTTATGGCTTTTAAAGGAGTCTTTAGCTGGTTTTTGGTTTTAGGTTTTTGGTTTTAGCATCACAGAATGAGTTTGGAAGTTTTCCTTCCATTTCTCTTCCTTTGGAATATTTTGAGTAGAATACGTATAATCTCTTTTTTAAATGTTTAGTAGAATTTGTCTGTGAAGCTATCTGGACCTGAAATTTTGTTTGTTGGGAGGTTTTCTTATTGTTGTTGTTGTTGTTAGTTAGTTAGTCTGTCTGTTTTTTTTTAAAGATTTTATTTATTTATTCAATAGAGAGAGAGACAGCCAGCGAGAGAGGGAACACAAGCAGGGGGAGTGGGAGAGGAAGAAGCAAGCTCATAGTGGAAGAGCCTGATGTGGGGCTCGATCCCATAACGCCGGGATCATGCCCTGAGCTGAAGGTAGACGCTTAACCACTGTGCCACCCAGGCACCCCCTATCTGTTTGTTTTTAATTACTGATGCAATATCTTTGTTGTTTATCAGTCTGTTTAAGTTTTCTATTTCTTTTTGTTTCAGTTTATATGTTTCTAGGAATTTATCCATTTCTTCCTGGTTCTGCAATTTGTTGGCATATAGTTGTTCATAACATTCTTTTATAGTTGTTTGTATTTCCGTGGTGTTGGTTGTCATTTATCCTCTCTCATTTGTGATTTTATTTATTTGGGTCCTTTCTCTTCTCTTTTTGGTAAGTCCGACTACAGGTTTTTCAATTTATTGATTTTTTTCAAAGAACCAGCTCCTGGTTTTATTGATTAGTTCTTTTAAGTTATATATCATTTATTTCTGCTCAAATATTTATTATTTCCTTCTTTCTGCTGGCTTTAGGTTTCATTTGTTATTCTTTTTCTAGTTCCTTTCAGTGTAAAGTTAAGTTGTTTGAGATTTTTCTTTCTTCATGAGGTAGGCCTGTATTGCTATATACTTCCTTCTTAGGACCTCTTTTGCTACATCCCAAAGGTTTTGGACAGTCATGTTTTCACTTTCATTTGTTTCCACATATTTTTTTTTTAAATTTCTTCTTCAATTTCCTGGTCGACCCATTCATTATTTAGTAGCACACTGTTTAGCATCCATGTACCTCCAGTCTTTCCAAATTTTTTTCTTGTGGTTGACTTCTAGTTTCAGAATGTTGTATTCAGAAAAGGTGCATGGTATGACTTCAATCTTTTAATATTTGTTGATACCTGATTCATGACCTAATATATGATCTATTCTGAAGAATGTGCCATGTGGTCTTGAAAAGTATGTGTATTCTGCTGTTTTAGGATGGACTGTTCTGAATATATGTGTTAAGTAGATCTGATCCAGTAGATCTGAGCATTCAAAGCCATTGCTTCCTTCTTGATTTTATGTTTAGATGATCTGTGTGTTGATGTAAGTGTGGTGTTAAGGTCCCACACTATTACTGTATTATTATCTAACATTTCCTTTATGTCTGTTATTGTTTTTTTTTTTAATTTGGTTCTCCCATGTTGAGTACATAAATATTTCCCATTGTTGTGTCTTCTTGGATTATCCCTTTTATTTTTATATAGTGTCCTTTGTTTCTTTTTACATATTTTCTTTAAAGTGTAGTTTGTCTGATATAAGTATTGCTACTCTTTCTTTTGATGTACATATATAAGACAGACATTTCTCCATCCCTTTACTATCAATCTGCAGGTGTATTTAGATCTCAAATGAGTCTCTTGTAGGCAGCATATAGAAGGGTGTTGTTTTTGTATCCAATCGAACACCCTATGTCTTTTGATTGGAACATTTAACCCATTTACATTCAAAGCCCCAGGCTCTGGGCACTACATAATCACTTCTTCAAAAGCCGTTTCTTTCAGGAGCAGGGAACATTATTACTTTTTCTAACACAGAGAAGAAGACAGAAACTTAGAAAAAAATGCCAAGACTAAGGAATTTATCCCAAATGAGAGAATATTATAAGTCCATTGCCACAGATCTAAGACAAACAAATACAAGTAATATGTGTAATGAAGAATATAAGGCAACTAGCAGAAGTATACTCACTGGTCTTGAGAAAAGAATTGTTGCTATCAGTGAGACCCTTACCACAGAGGTAAAAGAGTTAAGTAAGTGTCAGAGATGAAGAGTGCCATAACTGAGATTAGAAACACACCTCATGCAATGAACAGCAGGCTGGAAGAAGCAGAGGAATGAATTAATGACCTAGAAGACCAGTAATGGTAAGTAATGATTCTGAACAAATGAGAGAAAGAATTATGCAACATGAGAAGACATAGGGAATCAAGTGACTCCATCATTCATAATAACATTTGCATTATAAGAAGAGAGAGAAATGGGGCAAAAAAAATTATTTAGAATAATACCTGAAAACTATGCTAATCTGGAAAAGATACTGACATCCAGATCTAGGAGGCACAGAGAATTTCCATCAAAGTCAATAATACCAGGCCAACAAAAAGACATATTTAAAAATTTTTTTTTAATTTATTTGAAAGAGAGAGAGAGTGAATGGAGAAGGGCAGAGGGAGAGAATCGTCAAACAGCCTCCCCCCTGAGCACAGAGCCTGATGGGGACTCAATCTCATGATCCATTAGATCACGACCTAAGCCAAAACCAAGAGTTGGATGTTTAACCGAGTCACTCAGGCACACCAACAATAAGACATACTGTAATTACATTGCAAAACATAGTGATAAAGAAAAAATCTAAAAAGCAATGAGACAAAAGAAGTCCTTAACCAACAAAGGAGACCCATAAGGCAATCTGGAGTTTTTTCAACAGAAACTTGTCAAGTCAGAAAAGAGTGGCATGATACATTCAATGTGCTGAATGGGAAAAACATGCAAACAAGAATACTCTATCCAGTAAGGCTATCATTCAGAATAGAAAGAGAGGTAAAGAGTTTCCCAGACAAACAAAAACTAAAGGAATTCATGACCATGAAACCAGACCTACAAGAAATATTAAAGTGTACTCTTTGGGTGGAAAGAAGAAACCAAAAGTGACAAGGAAAAAAAGGAACAGAGAAAATCTCCAGAAACATTGACACAACAACTAATAAAATGGCACTAAATACAAATCTCAATAATTTCTCTGAATGTAAATGTACTAAATGCTGCAATCAAAAGAAACATGGTGTCAGGATGTATTAGCAAAAGAAAAAGAAAAACAAAAACAAAAAACAAGACCCATCTATATGCTGCCTACCAGAGACTCATTTTAGACCCAGAGACACCTGCAGGTTGAAAGCGAAGAAATGGAGAAAAATCTATAATGCAAATGGACATCAAAAGAAAGCTGGAGTACTAATACTTATAGCAGATAAACTAGATTTTAAATCAATGACTGTAACAAGAGACGAAGAAGGGAACTATATCATAATGAAGGGGACTAACAACAAGATCTAACAATTATATGTATTTATGCCCTGAACATGAGAACACCCAAATATATAAAACAATTAATAACATGGCCGCCTGGAAGGCTCAGTCAGTTGAGCACCTGCCTTTGGATCAGGTCATAATCTCAGGCTCCTGGTATTGAGCCCTGCCTCCGGTTCCCTGCTCAGCAGGGAGGTTGTTTCTCCCTCTCCTTCTGCCACTCCCCCTACTTGTGCTCTCTCACCCTCTCTCTTTCAAATAAGTAAATAAAGTCTTTTAAAAAATAAACATTAAGGACTCAATGATAATACACTAATAGGGACTTTAACTCCTCACTTACATCAATGGACAGATCATCTAAGCAGAAATCAACAAGGAAATAATCACTTTGAACAACACACTGCAGCAGATTGACTTAACAGATACATTCAGAACATTGCATCCTAAAGCAGCAGAATACACATTCTTTTCAAGAGCACGTGGGACATTCTCCAGAATACATCACATACTTGGTCACAAATCAGGCTTCAACAAGTACACAAAGATTGAAATCATACCCTGCATCTTTTCTGACCACAACATTCTGAAACTAGAAGTCAACCACAAGAAAAAGTTTGGAAAGACCACAAATAAATGAAGGCTAAGAAGCTTGCTACTAAAGTATGAATGAGTCAACAAGGAAGTCAAAGAAATTAACAAACAAACAAACATACATGGGAACAAATGAAAATGAAAATACAGTGGTCCAAAACTTGGGATGTAGCAGAAGCTGTCTTAAGAGGTATTTAGCAATATAGGCCTACCTTAAGAAACAAGAAAAATCTCAAATAAACAACGTAACCTAACACCTAAAGGAGGTAGGAAAAGAACAACAAATGAAGCCTAACTCTAACAGAAGGGAAATAATCAACACTAGAGGAGAAATAAATTATATAGAAACTATAAACAAACAAACAAAAAAACACATTAGAACAGATCACAGACCAGGAGCTGGTTCTTTCACAAAAGTTTTAAAATTGATAAACCACTAGCCAGACTTATAAAAAGAAAAATAAAAGGACCCCAAAAATTTAATCACAAATGAGAAAGGAGAAATAACAACCAAGACCACTGAAATACAAGCAATTATAAAAGAATGTTATGAACAACTATATGCCAACAAATCGCACAACTGGGAACAAATAGATAAAATTAATATAAACATATAAACTACCAAAACTGAAACATAAAGAAAAAGAAAACTTGAACAGACTGATAACCAGCAACTGAATCAATAATCAAATATCTAACAACAAACAAAAGTCCAGGGGATCAGATGGCTTCACATGTGAATTCTACCAAATATTTCAAGAAAAGATAATACCTATTCTCAAAATATTCCAAAAAATAGAAAAGAAAGGAAAACTCCCTAATTCATTCTGAAGCCAGCAATACCCTGATACCAAAACCAGACAAAGACTCCACCAAAAAAAAAGAACTACAGGTCAATACCCTTGATGCACATGCATGCAAAAATTCTCAATACTAGCAAATCAAATCCACCAGCACATTAACAAAAATCATTCACCACGATCAAGTGGGATTTATTTCTGTGCTGCAAGTTTGGTTCAATTGTCACAAATCAATCAGTGTGATAAACCACATTGATAAAAGAGAGGATGAGTCATATGATTGTTCAAATATTGCAGAAAAAGCATTTGACAAAATAAAACATCCAGTCATAATAAAGACCCTCAACAAAGTAAGGTCAGAGGAAACATACTTCAAAATAGTAAAGGCCAAATGCAAAAATTCTCAGCTAATATTACCACCAATAGGGAAAAATTGACAGCTTTTCCTCTAAGGTCATGAGCAAGACAGGGATGTCCACTCTCACCACTATGTTACTTAATACAGTATTGGAAGGCCTTGCCACAGCAACCAGACAACACAAAGAAATAAAGGGCATTCAAATCAGCAAAGAAGTCAAACTTTCGCTATTTGCTGGTGACATAATACTCTATACAGAAAACCTGAGAGACTTCACCAAAAAATTGCTAGAACTGATAAACAAATTCAGTAAAGTTGCAGGATACAAAATCAAAATACAGAAATATGTTTCATTCTACACATCAAAAATGTAGCAGAAAGATAAATCACGAAATCAACACAAGGAATAAACCTCACCAAAGAGGTAAAAGGTCTGTATTCTGAAACTATAAAACGCTGATCAAAGAAATTGAAGATGGCACAAGCAAATGGAAAACTATTCCATATTCTTGTCCTAGAAGAACAAATATTGTTAAAATGTCTATATTATCCAAAACACTCTACGCATTTAATGCAATCTCTATCAAAATACCACCAGCACTTTCCTAGAGCTAGAACAAACAATCCTAAAATTTGTATGGAAAAATAATAACCCCAAATAGCCAAAACAATCTTGAAAAAGAAAAGCAAACGTGGAGACATCACAATTCCCAACTTCAAGTTGTATTACAAACCTGTATTGAACAAGACAGTATGGTACTGGCACAAAAACAGACACATAGATCAATGGAACCAAACAGAAAACCCAGAAATAGTCCCACAACTATATGGCCAATTAATCTTTGACAAAGCAGGAAAGAATATCCAATGGGAAAAATGCAGTCTATTCAACAAATAGTGTTGGGAAAACTGGACAGCAACATTACAGGAATGAAACTGGACCACTTTGTTACACCATACACAAAAATAAATTCAAAATGAATGAAAGACCTAACTGTGAGGCAGGAAACCATAAAAATCCTGGAGGAGAACACAGACAGAAAGCTCTTTGACAGCTGTTGTAGAAGCTTCTTACTAGTTATGTCCCCTGAGGCAAAGGAAATAAAAGTATAAACAACCTGTTGGGACTGCTTAAAAATAAAAAGCTTCTTTACAGTGAAGAAAATGATCAACAAAACTAAAGGCAACCTTTGGAATGAGAGAAGATATTTGCAAGTGACATATCTGATAAAGGATTAATATCCAAAATCTGTAAAACTTCTAATACTCAACACCCAAAAAACAAATAATTCAATTAAAAAATGGACAGAACATGAATAGATAGTTTTCCAAGGAAGAAATACAGATGGGCTAAACAGACACAGGAGAAGATGCTCAACATCACTTATCATCAGAGAAATGCAAATCAAAACTGCAATGAGATATCACCTCACACATGTCAGAAAGGCTAAAATCAACAACACAAGAAACAACAGGTGTTGGCAAGGATGTGGAGAAAGGGGAAACCTCTTGCTCTGCTGGTGGGAATACAAACTGGTATAACCACTCTGGAAAACAGTAGGAGGTTGCTCACAATGTCAAAAATAGAACTACCCTACAATCCAGCTATTGTTTTACTAGGTATCTAGCTAAGGAATACAAAAATAGTAGTTCAGTGGGATACATGTACGCTGATATTCATAGCATCATTATATACAATAGGCAAATTATGGAAATAGCACAAGTGTCCATTGATGAATGGATAAGAAGGGGTGACATATATATATATATATGGCAGTTTATATTGTTCAATAACCATATATATATTCAATAACTATAAATGTATGTATATATATGTATACACATATATACACACATATATATGTATACACATATATATACATTAATATGTATACACATATGAACACATATATACATACATTTACCAGAATATTACTCAGCCACAAAAAAGAATGAAATCTTGCCATTTGCAATGATGTGGATGGAGCTAGAGAGAGTTATGCTAAGTGAAATACGTCAGCCAGAGAAAGGCAAATACCATACAATTTCAGTCATATGTGGAATTTAAGAAACAAAACAAATGAGCAAAGGAGGAAAAAAAGGAGAGAGAGAGGCAATTGATGAAACAGTCTCTGAACTGTAAAGAACAAATTGATGGTTACCAGAAGATAGGTGGGTGGGGGGATGGGTTAAAGAGGTGATGGGGATTAAGGAGGAGGGCACTTGCGATGAGTACTAGGTGTTGTATGGAAGTGTTGAAACACTCTTGTACACCTGAAACCAACATTACACTATATGTTAGCTATCTGGACTTTAAATTAAAAACTTAAAGGAAAGCAATCAGACTCTCAAAGGAAGAAATAAAGTTATCCTCTTAAATCCCTAAAAAAAAAAAAAGAAAAAGAAAAAGAAAAGAAAAGAAAAAACTTTCAGAGCCATGCACTTGTTTCAAATGGAAATCATATATGTTTTGCTATATCCATGGTAAATTCCACTTTTAATTTTAATATACCTAGGCATGAAAATTAACTTAGGGGTACTGATACAGAGGAACTGCAATTGAAATGATACTTTTTGGGGTGCTTGGGTGGCTCAGTCGGTTAAGCCTTCAGCTCAGGTCATGATCCCAGGTCCTGGGATCTAGTCCCCCACATCAGGCTCTTGCTCAATGGGGAGCCTGCTTCTCCCTTTGCCTACTGCTTCCCCTGCTTGTGCTCTCTCTCTCTCTGACCAAAAAACAAAACAAAACTTAAAAAAAAAGAAATGATATTTTTTGTCTGTGATACTTTTTTAAAAAAAGATTTTATTTATTAATTTGACAGAGAGAGACAGACAGTGAGAGAGGGAACACAAGCAGGGTGAGTGCGAGAGGAAGAAGCAGGCCCCTAGTGGAGGAGCCTGATGTGGGGCTCGATCCCAGAACACCAGGATCATGCCCTGAGCCGAAGGCAGATGCTTAACGACAGCGCCACCCAGGCACCCCTGTCTGTGATACATTAAAACATCTTCACTGAATCATGCAGTTCTGTATTACTGAGTGTATACATTACTCTCTTTCCAGAAAACTAGGGAGATTGATATGTCCACCTTTAGCTTAACTTTCACTGAGCCAACTGATTGAACATTATAATGTAACTCAAAACACTTTTTTCTACTTCATTATGTACCATAACTGTACTTATTTGTTATACCCCATTACCTGTTTCTGTACCCTTTGGCTCATGTCCAGTAGAGCTATGCCTAAGATTAGTAAGCAGCACACTTTATTTTTTCACTGAGACCAAAGCTGATTGTTGAAATATTAAGAAGCCACTTCTCTAATATTGCTCATCCTTTAAGATTTTTTTCTTCTTTTCTCAACATTTAATTAATAGAATGTTCAGATAATCAACAAAGTTGAAATAATGTTACAATGAATACTTGTATATGCACTTATTAGTTTTCTATTGCTAGCTAACAGATTACTTAGTGGCATTAAAAAAACACACAAATTTATTATCTGACAGTTTCTTTAGGTCATAAGTCCAGGTACAGTATGACTAGATTCTTTATTCAGGTTCTCCCTGGCATTGACCAGGGCTTGCAGTTGTCATCTGGGGGTCAAAGTCCTCCTACAAGCACACTGGTTGTTTTCAAAATTCCTTGTTTTCAGTTGTGGGATTGAGGGTCCCGTTTACCTGCTAGCTGTTGGCTGGGGACGACTGTAGAATTCACTCACAATTCCTTGATATGTGGCCTTCAACATAGGCAGTTCACAACATGAATGCTTGTTTTCATCCAGAACACCTGGTCTGCATCTCTCTGACTTCTTTTCTTTGACCAGCTGAAAAATGTTCTGCTTTTAAAGTGCTCACAAGATTAGGAGACCCAACCAGATTAATCCCCTTTTTTTGTCATATAATTTAACATAATCACGAGTGTAATATCTCATCATATATTCATAGGTTCTACTCACACTCAAAGTACAAGGTGTTATACAAGGGTGGGGATCATTGAATGTCAGCTTCAAATTCTGGTTACTACAACCCACCTCCTGTAATTAACATCTTTATAGCTTCATTGAAGTAAATTCATTAAAGTGAATAAAATTCACCACTATCTCTTAAATTTAAAACTTACATTTTCAATTAAATTTTTACATTTTTAATAATCATTTGGTCAATTTTCCCAATCATAGTATTGGTATAATAATCAAATATATGGCTCTGCTAATAGAAAATTACACAAGTCTGGTTTTAGAAGTTGCCATAGAATTAATCACTGTTTTTTTTTTAAGATTTTATTTATTTATTTGACAGACAGTGACAGCCAGCGAGATAGGTACACAAGCAGGGGGAGTGGGAAAGGAAGAAGCAGGCTTCCAGTGGAGCAGGGAGCCTGATATGGGGCTCAATCCCAGAACCCTGGGATCATGCCCTGAGCCGAAGGCAGACTCTTAATGACTGAGGCTCCCAGGTTCCCTTTAAATGCTATTTTTAAGAGTTAATTACTCTATGGTGACTAACATAATATAATAAAAAATATTATTATAAAAAAAGAGTTAATTTTTTTTCGATCACTTAAAGTTTGACATTCGACTAGAATAGAAGCAGGCTAAAAATGTTTCCATGTCAAATAACCAATTTAATGCTGGCCTAGGGCTTTTCATTTTTTATTAATGTCAGCAAAAACCTTTAATTATGAATAAAAAGTTAGTTTGTGTGTACATTTTTAAATTGAAATTGTCATTTTTTTTAAAGATTTTATTTATTTATTCGACAGAGATAGAGACAGCCAGAGAGAGAGGGAACACAAGTAGGAGGAGTGGGAGAGGAAGAAGCAGGCTCATAGCAGAGGAGCCTGATGTGGGGCTCGATCCCATAATGCCAGGATCACGCCCTGAGCTAAAGGCAGACGCTTAACCGCTGTGCCACCCAGGCGCCCCTGAAATTGTCATTTTTTTAAGAATTTTTTTTCAGAGAGGGAGAGAGACAGAGAGAGGAGAGAGAGAGAGAGAATCTTCAGCAGGCTCCATACCCAGCACAAAGCTGGCACAGGGCTTGATCTCACCACCCTAAGATCATGACCTGAGCTGAAATCAAGAGTTGGACACTCAACCAACTGAGCCACAGGTGCCCCTGTGTGTACATTTTTAATGTAGGTTTCTCTGCCTAGGAAGAATGCTTTTTAGTATCTATTCATGTGATGATACACAGGAGCTGATATTGAAATATTAATGACAAAGTTGCACTGAATTTAATTGTATTCATGCAAATATAAAAGGAAATAGTGGTCCAAATAAATTCCATATTTTGAACAGAGTTATAAGTTAGGGTCAACTTGCAAAAAAGTAATATAGAAGACTTGTTGGCTCCGATGTTTATTGAGGCACGACACAAATGAGTATAGCTCTAAAAAAAAAAAAAACAGAGGAAAGACATATCACATATCACTATTTTTAAACAAACTACTAAATAAAACTAGAATAGAATGAATACATCAACAAAGAAATGATATGCAATAACTTATGAAAGGCAATATATTCTTCTCCCATCTTCCCATGATGAGACTTTTCTCTTTTTTTGGTGAGATCTTATTTCATTTTCCACTTTTTATTTTCTTTCATCACTTCTCTAAAACAACTGAGCATTTAAAAAATCCAGTAACTAAGAACTAAAAATTTGTTAAAACTATAAAAAGTGGATATATCTGTTGGTGAAAGTCTGTTGCATCAGAGAAAATATTCATAGATAATATATTTTATCCCAGACATGGCAACTTAATGGTTCCTAAAAAGTTTGCTTTTCCTTTGTTACTTTCTTTTGAAGTAAAGAAGGATTTGCTTTTTATTTTTTTATTTTATTTTTTAAAAGATTTTATTATAAATAATATTTAATAATTTAAATAAATAATAATTTATTATTTAATAATATTTAATAATATTATAAACAATATTTTATTATAAATAATTTAAATAAATAAATATTAAATTATTAAATAAATAAATAATAATTTAATTATTATTAAATATTTAATATACTTTCTTTTTTAAAAAGATTTTATAAATAATTTGAGCTGAAGGCAGATGCTTAACGACTGAGCCACCCAGGTGCCCCAAGGTTTTGCATTTTAAATTGTAACTTTTGGGCTGCAAGCTGTGGACTGCAGTCTGGGAAGCCTATTGCGTGCAAGAGGAGTCAGTACGTGGCTGTTGTTCGGAGGCTGTGCGGCTGCGTTCTTATAAGTGTAATTTTAGAGACCATTCTGAACACCTACAAACTCAACTGGAGAATAAAGAAAAGAATGGCAGCAACTCTATGAACAGAAAAGTGACCACTTTCTGCAAGGAACCCAGTTTAAAACAGAAGTTGAGCTCCAGCTCAGCGTTCCAAGATGGCGGAGGAGCAGGAGACCTAAAGTTCATCTGGTCCCAGGAATTCAGCAAGACAGCTACCAAACCATTCTGAATACCTATGAATGCAACTGGAGAACGAAGAAAAGAGTAGCAGAAACTCTATGAACAGAAAAGTGACAACTTTCTGCAAGGAGGAGAAAAGATGGCAGAGGAGTAGGTGACCCTTTCTCAGCTGGTCCCGCGTCGAGCTGGATATCTACCATACCATCCTGAAAACCCACGGACTCAGCCTGAGACGCAGGAAGATATACCTGGATCTCTACAAACGAACATCTCCAGCGCTGAGTATTGAGGTACGAAACGGGGAGCTGTGAATCTGCGCACAGATATAGGAAGATAAATGGAAGGGGGAGGGAGTCTCCGCTCTCGGGCGCCCGAAAGCAGTAGCCAGTTGTGCTGGGGAGCGGGCTGACTCGTGGACTGGCACCCATGAGAGAGCAGACTGAGCTCGGGAACCGCGCAACCGCGCTTCCCTAATCTGGCAAAAGAAAACCGGAGCTCCGGAGCACTCACTGGAACTGGATTAAATCTGGAAGCTTGGGAGCGTGCACGTGGACAAACTGAAAACTGGAGCTCTGGATTGTACACTCAAACTAGACTGAAACCGAGAGCTTGGGAGTGTGCGCTACCAGATTGAAAACCGGCGCTCCAGAGTGCACGCGAACCATACTGAAACAGGGAGCTCAGGATCTCGGGATCCCAGGAGCACGTGTGGGAACTAGGGGCAGCTGCGGTGTTAGAAACACAAAGGACAGTGATGTGCCGGCCCTGGAAGTGTGGGCTGCAACACAGGCTGAGGGACACACATCCCAGGTCGCTGAAGGGTTTTTGGCAGCACCGATAGAAATAGAGTTAAAGTGACCAAGAGAGCTCAGTGGAGAGTGGACTGCGATCTCTCTGTTCTGAGACAGAGGCTAGGATACGGCCAGCTGCTCTGACTCTCAAAAGAGGCACAGAAAACTGCCAGGGAAAGCCACCAGAACAAAAGTCCAGAAATAATGGCTCACAGTGTGCCCAGCCCCATACCCCTCGCAGGGAATGGGGCAAGTCTACCCAAACAGGGTTTCCTGAATATCAGTGTGTCAGGCCCCTCTCCCAGAAGGCAGGCTGAAAAACCAGGAAGCCGACATCCCTAAGGTCCCTATAAAACAAATGACACTGCCTGTGTCCTGGTCAATAACTTGGGCTCTGGGCATCCCCACAACCTCTCCTCATCAGAATGACGAAAAGGAGAAATCCCCCCCAGCAAAGAAAAGATAATGAGTCTGTGGCCTCTGCCACAGAGCTGGTGGATATGGATATAACCAAATTGTCAGAAATGGAGTTCAGAGTAACAATGGTCAAAATGATGTGTAGGCTTGAAAAAACCATTAATGAAAATATTAATGAGAATATAGACTCTCTAAGGGCAGAAATGAGAGCAAGTCTGGCAGAAATTAAAAATGCTATGAATCAAAAGCAGTCTAAACTAGACGCTCTGACAGCCAGGGTAAATGAGGCAGAAGAATGAATTAGTGAATTAGAGGATGGGATGGTAAAAGAGAAAGTTAAAACAGAAACTTGCCTCAAAAAAATAAAATCTCAAGAATGTAGATTACGGGAGATTACTGACTCAGTGAAACGTTCCCATGTCTGAATCATCGGCATCCCGGAGGGGGTGGAGAAAGAGAGAGGTCTAGAAGAGATATTTGAAAAAATCGTAGCTGAGAACTTCCCTAATCTGGCAAAAGAAACATGCATTCGTGTCCAGGAAGCAGAGAGGACCCCTCCCAAGGTCAATGAGAACAGACCCACACCATGTCACGTCATAGTGAAATTCACAAATATTGGATCCAAGGATACAGTATTGAAAGTGGCCAGGGGGAAGAAAATCCTTACGTACAGAGGGAAAAATATCAGAATAACGTCAGACCTGTCTACAGAGACCTGGCAGGCTAGGAAGGGTAGGCAGGGTATTTTCAAAGCTCTATCTGAGAAGAACATGCAGCCAAGGATCCTTTATCCAGCAAGGCTGTCATTCAGAATCGATGGAGAGATAAGGACCTTCCAGAATAGCCAGTCACTGACCAATTTCGTAAACAAGAAACCAGCCTTACAGGAGATATTAAGGGGGGTTCTATAAAAGTAAAAAGGTCCCAAGAGTGATACAGAACAGAAATTTACAATCTACAGAAACAAAGACTTCACAGGAAACATGACATCATTAAAATCATGTCTCTCAATAATCCCTCTCAATGTGAATGGCCTAAATGCTCCCATAAAGCGCCACAGGGTTGCAGATTGGATAAAAAGACATGACCCATCCATTTGCTGTCTGCAAGAGACTCATTTTGAGCCTAAAATACATCCAGACTGAAAGTGAAGGGATGGAAAACCATTTTTCATGCCAACGGACCTCAAAAGAAAGCTGGGGTAGCAATTCTCATATCAGACAGATTGGATTTTAAACTAAAGACCATAGTTAGAGATACAGAAGGACACTATATTATTCTTAAATGATGTATCCAACAACTGGATATGACAATTATAAATATCTATGCACCCAACAGGGGAGCAGCTAGATACATGAGCCAACTCTTAACCAGAATAAAGAGACACATAGATAATAATACATTAATAGTAGGGGACCTCAACACTCCACTATCAGCAACAGACAGATCACCTAAGCAGAAAATCAAAAAAGAAACAAGAGCTTTGAATGACATACTGGAACAGATGGACCTCATAGATATATATAAAACACTACACCCCAGAACAAGAGAATACTCCTTCCTTTTGAATGCACATGGAACTTTTCCAGAATAGACCATATATTGGGTCACAAAACAGGTCTTAACCAATATCAAAAGACTGAGATTATTCCCTGCATATTCTCAGACCACAATGCTTTGAAACTGGAACTCAATCACAAGGAAAAATTTGGAAGAAACACAAACACTTGGAAACTAAGAACCATCCTGCTCAAAAATGATTGGGTAAACCAGGAAATTAAAAATCATTTTAAACAATTTTTGGAGACCAATGAGAAAGAAAACATTGGTCCAAAACCTGTGGGACACAGCAAAGGCAGTCCTAAAAGGAAAATACATAGCCATCCAAGCCTCACTCAAGAGAACAGAAATATCTAAAATGCAGTTTTTATACTCTCACCTGAAGATGCTGGAGCTGGAACCGAAGAATAGGCCTAACCCACGCACAAGAAGGCAGTTGATCAAGATTAGAGCAGAGATCAATGAATTAGAAAACAGGAGCACAGTAGAACAGATCAACAGAACTAGAAGCTGGTTCTTTGAAAGAATAAATAAGATCGATAAGCCACTGGCCAGACTCATTCAAAGGCATAGAGAAAGGACCCAAATTAATAAAATTATGAATTATAGGGGAGAGATCACAACCAACACCAGTGAAATAGGAAGGATCATTAGAAACGTTTATCAACAGCTTTATGCCAATAAATTAAACAACCTGGAAGAAACGGATGCCTTCCTGGAAACCTATAAACTACCAAGACTGAAACAGGAAGAAATTGATTATTTAAACAAACTAATTATGAAGAGATTGAAGCAGTGACCAAAAACCTCCCCAAAAACAAGAGTCAAGGGCCTGATGGAGTCCCCAGGGAATTTTACCAAACATTCAAAGAAGAAATAATACCTATTCTCCTGAAGCTGTTTCAAAAAATAGAAGCAGAAGGAAAACTACCAAACTCATTCTATGAGGCCAATATTACCTTGATCCCCAAACCAGGCAAGACCCCATCAAAAAGGAGAATTACAGACCAATTTCCCTGATGAATATGGACGCCAAAATTCTCAACAAGATCCTAGCTAATAGGATCCAAAAGTACATTAAAAGGATTATCCATCAAGACCAAGTGGGATTCATCCCTGGGATGCAAGGGTGGTTCAACATTCACAAATCTATCAGTGTGATAGATCATATCAACAAGAAAAGTGTCAAGAACCATATGATCCTCTCAATTGATGCAGAAAAAGCATTTGACAAAATACAGCATCCTTTCCTGATTAAAACACTTCAGAGTGTAGGGATGGAGGGTACATTCCTCAATCTCATAAAAATCATCTATGAAAAGCCTACAGCGAATATCATTCCCAATGGGGAAAAGCTGAAAGACTTTCCCTTAAAATCAGGAACTGGGCAAGGATGCCCACTCTCGCCATTATTATTCAACATAGTACTAGAAGTCCTTGCAACTGCAATCAGACAACAAAAAGGGATAAAAGGTATCCAAATAGGCAAAGAAGAAGTCAAACTGTCTCTCTTCGAAGATGACATGATACTCTATATGGAAAACCCAAAAGACTCCACCCCCAATCTACTAGAACTTACAGAACAATTCAGTAATGTGGCGGTATACAAAATCAATGCTCAGAAATCAGTTGCATTTCTATACACGAACAATGAGACTGAAGAAAGAGAAATTAGGGAATCCATTCCATTTACAATAGCACCAAAAATCATACGTTATCTCGGTATTAACTTAACCAGAGACATAAAGGATCTATATTCTAGAAACTGCAAATGACTCCTGAAAGACATTGAAGAAGACACAAAAAGATGGAAAAATATTCCATGCTCATGGATCGGAAGAATAAACATAGTTAAAATGTCTATGCTACCCAGAGCAATCTACACTTTCAATGTTATCCCGATCAAAATACCAGTGATATTTTTCAATGAACTGGAACAAACAGCCCTTAAATTTGTGTGGTACCAGAAAAGGCCCTGAATCGCCAAGGAATTGTTGAAAAGGAAAAACAAAGCTGGGGTCATCATGTTGCCGGATTTCAAGCTATACTACAAAGCTGTGATCACAAAGACAGCATGGTACTGGCACAAAAACAGACACATAGACCAACGGAACAGAATAGAAAACCCAGAAATGGACCCTCGGCTCTTTGGGCAACTAATATTTGACAAGGCAGGAAAACACATTCAGTGGAAAAAAGACAGTCTCTTCAATAAATGGTCCTGGGAAAATTGGACAGCTACATGCAAAAGAATGATACTTGACCACTCTCTTACACCATACACAAAGATAAACTCCAAATGTTTGAAAGACCTCGATGTGATACAGGAATCCATCAAAATCATAGAGGAGAACATAGGCTGCAACCTCTTTGACATCGGGCACAGTAATTTATTTCAGGACACATTTCCAAAGGCAAGAGAAACAAAAGAAAAAATGAACGTGTGGGACCTCATCAAGATAAAAAGCTACTGCACAGACAAGTATACAGTCAAAAAAACTAAGAGGCAACCCGCAGAATGGGAGAAGATATTTGCAAATGACACTACAAATTAAAGACTTGTATCCAAGATCTACAAAGAACTTCTCAAACTCAATACATGTGAAACAAATAATCAAATCAATAAATGGGCAGAAGATATGAATAGACACTTTTCCAATGAAGACATACAAATGGCTAACAGACACATGAAAAAATGTTCAAAATCATTAGCCATCAGGGAAATTCAAATCAAAACCACCTTGAGATACCATCTTACAGCAGTTAGAATGGCCAAAATTGACAAGGCAGGAAACAACAAATGTTGGAAAGGATGTGGAGAAAGGGGATCCCTTTTACACTGTTGGTGGGAATACAAGTTGGTACAGCCACTTTGGAAAACAGTGTGGAGCTCCCTTAAAAAGTTAAAGATTGAGATACCCTATGATCCAGCAATTGCACTACTGGGTATTTACCCCAAAGGTACAGACGTAGTGAGGAGAAGGGCCATATGCACCCGAATGTTCATAGCAGCATTGTCCACAATAGCTAAATCGTTGAAGGAGCCAAGATGCCATTCAACAGATGACTGGATTAAGAAGTTGTAGTCCATATATATAATGGAATATTACTCAGCCATCAGAAAGAACAATTACACAACATCTACAGCAACATGGATGGGACTGGAGGAGATTATGCTAAGTGAAATTAGTCAAGCAGAGAAAGACAACTATCATATGATTTCACTCATTTATGGAATATGAGAAATAGGAAGATTGGTAGGAGAAGGAATGGAAGAAGAAAGGGGGTGGTAACAGAAGTGGGAATGAACCATGAGAGACTGTGGACTTGAGAAACAAACTGAGGGCCTCAGAGGGGAGGGGGAGGGGGAATGGGATAGTCCAGTGATGGGTATTAAGGAAGGCACATATTGCATGGTGTACTGGGTGTTATATGCAAGTAATGAATCATGGAACATTGCATCAAGAACTAAGGTAGTACTGTATGGTGATTAATATAACAAAATAAATATTATTAAAAAAATAAAATAAATTGTAACTTTTATTGAGATAATTCTAAATTTACATGAAGTTGCAAGTAATAATACAGAGAGATTCCTGTATCCTTTACTTGTTTTCTCCTAATCTTGCAACACTATAATATAATATTAAAACCAGGATATCAATATTGATACAATCCACCAACTTCATTTAGATATTACTCGATTTAAATACACTCATTTTGGTGTGTGTATTTACCTCTGTACAACCTTATCATGTGCATATATTTATGTATCCACCAACAGTCAAGATACCAAACAGTTCCATCACCAAAACCTTCCCTCCTATTGCCTTTTCATAAGCATACTCATCTCCATGACACCACTTCTCCCCATGCTTATTGTCTGGCAACCACTAATCTGTCCTAACTTTTACAATTTTGTGTTTTTAAGAATATATATAAATCAAGTCTTAGTTTGTAACCTTTTGGAATTGGCTTTTTCACTCAGCATAATTCACTGCAGGTTCACCCAAGTTGTCACATGTATCAACTGATTGTTCCTTGTTATTGCCAAATAGTGTCCCATGGTATGGATATACCACATTTTTTCTAAACCATTCACTTGTTAAAGGTGCACCTGAGTTATTTACAATTTGGGGCTATTACAAATAAACATGCTATGAATATTAGTGTTCAAGTTCTGGCGTGGAAGAGCTTTAACATCTCTGAAATAAATGTCCAAAAGTGTAATTGTTAGGTCACATGTTTAGTTTTATAAGAAACTGCCAAACTGTTTTCCACAGTGTCTATATTATTTTTATTCTTATTAACAATGAATGAGTGATTTGGTTTCCCTGAAATTTCTCCTATATTTGGTGTTGTGCTTATTTATTTATTTATTTATTTATTTATTTATTTATTTATTTTTATTGTAGCCATTCTGACAGATGCATGGTGATATCTCATTGTGGTTTAAATCTTTATTTCCTGGATGGTTAATTGCTATGGTCTGAATATTTGTGTCTCCCCAAAATCCATATACTGAATTTCTACCCCTCAAGGTGATGATATTAGGAGGCGAGACCTGTGGGAAGTGAAAAGTCACAAGGGTAGAGCCCTCATAAATGGAATCAGTATCCTTAAAAAAGAGTCGCAAGAAAGCTCACTTTCCCTTTTCATCATGTGATGACACAGCAAGAAGGCACCTTCTGTGGACCAGGGAGTAGTCTCTCATCACCTATTGAATCAGCCAGGGCCTTGATTTTGGATTCCCCAGCCTCCAGAACTGTGAGAAATAAACTTTTGTTGTTTATAAGCCTTAGTTAGTGGTATTTATTTATTGCAGCCCAAATGTACTGACCACATAATGTTGAAACATCTTTTCATTTGCCATCTGTGTATCTTCTTCAGTGAAATGGTTGTTCATATCTTTTGTTCATGTCCTAAAAGAAATGTTTGCGCTATTTTTACTGTTGTGTTTAAAGAATTCTATGGATATTGTAGATAGATTCCTTTTTCAGATACATGAATTGTAAATATATTTTCCCAAACTGTATTTGTATTTTTATCCCTTCACATGGTCATTTAAAGCAAATATTTTTAATTTTGATGAAATCTAATTACTCAAGTTAGCCATTGGGGATTATGCTTTTGGTGTGAAGTCTAAGAGCACTTTACCTAGACTTAAATCCCAAATTTTTTCTTTTATATGTTTTCTATATTTTTAAATAATTTTATATCTGGCATTTAAATTCATGATCTATTTTGAATTAGTTTTTGAATAGGATGTGAAGTTTAGGTCAATATTTATTATTTCATCTTCTTTTTAAGATTTTATTTATTTATTTGGCAGAGAGAGAGCATGAGCAGGGAGAAGGGCAGAGGGAGAGGGAGAAGCAGACTACCCACTGAGCAGGGAGCCTGAAGCAGGGCTTGATCCCATGACCCTGGGATCATGACCTGAGCCAAAGGCTGGTGGTTAACCAACTGAGAAACCCAGGCACCCCAATATTTATTATTTTAACAACAGATATCCAATTGCTTCAGAAACGTTTATCAAAAAGGATACCTTCACTGACTTACTTTTGTACCTTATTCATGTGAGTCTATTGTAGGCTATCTACTCTGTTCCAGTGATCTCTGTTTCTAATCCTTTGTCAATGCATCACTGTCTTGATTACTGCAGCTATGTGGTAGGCCTTAATATCAGGTAGAATGATTCTTCTGATTTTATTCCATTTTATCTATGTCTCCAAAAGGCTTTCTGGGAGATTCATTAAACCTTTAGATCAGTTTAGGGGGAGTTCACAGATTTATTATGTCTGAGTTTGCTAATCGATGAGCACAGTATGCTTCTCCACTTAGGTCTTCTATGTTTATTTCACAGGTCGTTTGTATGTTTAAGCATACAGATGTCTTTTGGCTGCTGTATATATAATTATTTCCTTATCTTTAGAGAAACTATGATATTTTATTTTCAATATTTGTTTACTCATGCTCATCTGGGTATATAGAAATGCAACTGATTTTGTGTATCATCTTATTACTGGTGATATTGCTAAATTCACTTACTTGTTCTGGGAGTTTGCTTTTTTCTTTTGGTATACTTCTTGGGAATTTCTAAGTAGACAATCATGTGCTCTACAAATAAAGGTAGTTTTATTGCTTTTTTTCTAATTAGTATACTTTTATTTTATTTTCTTGCCTTATTACAGGGCTAGAACTTCCAGTACTATTGAGTGAGAATGCTGAGAGTGGTCACCTTTATCTTATAACCTATTTTTGGAGAATAACATTCAGTCTTTCCCAGTTAAATATGTTAGGCATTTTTTTTTTAGATGCTTGATTTTTCTTTCAAATGCATTTTCTGAATCAGTTGACAGGATCATATGATCTTTCTCTTTAATCTGTTTATATGGTGAATTACATTGTTTCTCCAATATTGAATAAGTCCTGCATACTTGGAATGTTTTTGATCATGGTTTATAATTATTTCTATACATTGTTGAATTTGATTTGCTAATATTTTGTTTGTGATTTTTGCTTTTACAGTCATAGGAGATACTGGTTACCAGTTTTCTTTTTTATACTGTCTTTGCCTAGTGTTAGTATCTGGATAATAATAACTTTATAAATAAATTGGGAAGCATACTTCTTCTTTCTCTTGACATATAATTGGAATCAACTCTTATTTAAGTGCTTGGTAGAATTGTCTAGAATTCTAATCATTCTACTATAATTTTCCTTCTTCTCTTGACTCTTGTTTTGATATATTCATTCATTCCAATGAAATGTACCTACATTAGATTCTGCTTATTTTAGCCATGACCTTATTAGAGAAACAGTGGGACAGCTCTGATATTTCAAAGTTGATATGTTACCACTTGGAAACATATCTTTGTAGTGAACAAAAAATTCAGAATGATAACTCACTTAGGAATACCATGCCATTAAGATAAAACTTTTGTAGATTATCAAAGAGGGCTGACTGAAGTCCATTTTTTGCCCTTTCTTGGAGTAAAAGGAAATTACTAAAGTTACTGTAACAGTGAGAAAAAAAAAGTCTTGCTGCCCCCAAGGGTAAATTTGACCTTCATCTGAATTTAAACTAGATTTTGTTTGATAATTTCTAATGATTTATTTTTATTCAGTTATTTTATCAAGCTTTGTTCCTGTAGCCCTTTTTTAGTTTTCTATTTATCTGTACAGTACCAGTTATAAAATGTTTTGCTTTCTGTTCTTAGCTTTCAATTATTAATTCCTAAGTGATGAATGTGAATAAAAGGTGGCTATTACAATTTTTTAATCACTTATTAATATGGGTCTGTGCCTCAATTGAGACTTCAGGCATAGATCTAAAGGAATTATACCAAATTTTCTATTAATCACTGCATCCTTATTGCTGACACGTTCTCTAACAATAGATCTAATCATTTTAAGATGAGCCACAATTTGATTAATATGATTAAGAGCTCATCATTTAGGCCAAGATTCTGATCCCACGAGCCCAAGATAGAAACCTGTTTCATTACTGATTTAACATTAAGGGCCATGCATTAAGTCATGTGGCTCTGGAGATTTATAAATGTGTAAAGCCCTTAATAAAATTAGCTTTTTACTTTTGGATCATACTCATTAGCTGATTAAATTTTTGAATTTATTTTTTTAAAACTTAGGACTTCATATGATTCAGGCAAACTAGATCAGAATTACACAGTGCTTATAATTCATTTTCATGAGGTAGTGATTCACGTGGGACCCAAAGCCAAAGTTTTTCCTCTCACAATCTTTTACTACCCCCTCAAGGCTCTCTTGTTATATACCAGCAATTAATTCATCCTCTCTATTTTGTAGTAGCTGATTTTGTCAGTAGAAAGTAAGATTCTTCCTTGGTTATCATAGTGTTTTCAAGGTTTCACACAGTGTGTGGTTAAAATAATGATGATACTAATAACAATAATAGTATATGTTGACAGCTTAGTATATAGACAGTGTATTAAGTGCTTTACTGTATGAAATCAATTAGCCCTCACAGACACCTTATTATATAGCTTCTATTTTTATAATCAATATTTTACAAATAGACAGACTGAATAGGTAAAATAGTTAAGCAACTTGCCCAAGGTTAAACAATAAGTGGTGGAGCTGAGTTTTGAGTCAGGCAGTCTACGTTCAGAGCCCATAATTTTAAGTATTATGGTTGTCACATAGTACATGTTCAATGAGTATTTGTTGAATGATAAAATTCTATAAAGCTCCCAAAGAATTACAACTCCCTCATTCTTCTAAAAATACTACTAATAAATATCCAATAATAAAAATAAAAATGTCCTGAATACAGACCTCTGCTGAGAATAAACTCAGCCAGAGATAAATGGAACCATCTGCCATTTTATGTTGAATTGGAAGCTGAAAATAATGTCAATGTGGTAAATTGAAAAAAAAATCTACATGATAGATTCACAAAGTAGTAAAAAATGTACATGCTTAAAATATTTTAGCTATTTTAAGAGGTAAATACTGGGAAGACTCTGGAGGTGAATGAGCCTCTGGGGAATGAAATATCTTTTAAAATGAAGCTCAGACCCTATATTACACAGTTTTAATGTAAGTCTTTCATAATTCAAGACTTCATGGATCACTCAGGAAGAAAGCTTTTATTTCTGTGTTATAGAAACCTAGCAGCATTGTAGATATTACAATTGAACTGTGGTAAATATTAAATTGTGCCTTTTATTAACAATCACTATATATCTGCCACACCTATAGCTAAATGATAAGAAATTATTCTCTGGGAGATAAAATTATACAAGGATACTTCTTTTTTAAAAAGATTTTATTTATTTGAGAGAGAAAGAGAGCCCTGGGATCATGAACTGAGCTAAAGGCAGAGGGTTAACCAACTAAGCAACCCAGGTGCCCCTAAGGACTCTTCTGATGGAGTTTTGGAGCAGTGTATTGTTTGGGTCCAGAGCTGATGGCCAGGAAATTCTTGAGATGGCGTTGGTGCAAAAAGGTGGTTTTATTAAAACATGGGGACAGGACCTGTGGACAGAAAGATCTGCTTCACTGGGATCATGAGGAATGACTGATTAAGAGAGGTGTCCAGAAGGATTTTCTTATATTAAAGACTCACAGGACACTGGAGGCCTTGCTATTGTCAAGCTAAGGTTGTTTTCACTCCAGCAAAGCACTAACAATAAAATAGTTGAGAGTTTCCTGGAGGAAACTTTATACTCTGCCTATTTCAAGTATTTGTCAATGGGCTGCAGCTTATAAGGACGTTTAATTTTATTTACACTCTTTTTGCCTTTGTTTCCCACATTAATTCTATTAATGAAAAATAAAGCTGCCAAACTATTTTGATATCAAAAGTATTGTAATTATCTATATTCTTGTCTTTTATGAAGACTATAATCTCTCAGGGCAAAGATAACTATTTCTTTTTTTTAAGATTTTATTTATTTATTGGACAGAGAGAGAGCACAAGCAAAGGGAGAAACAGGCAGAATGACAAGTAGGCTCCCTGCTCAGCAAGGAGCTTGATGCAGGTTACTATCCCAGTGATAAGGGAACAGAAGGCAAGCTGAGGACAAAGCAGAAGCTGACACTCTGCAACCCTCCCCCCCCATGGGATCTATGTGACATTCCTCAGGCACTCCTGGCTGTGCTAAAGGACAAAGAAACAGTACTTACTACCTACAGCCTATTGACAAGTCCTTGAAACAGGCACAGTGACATTCCTCTAGGAATTCAGCTGCCTCGATGTTAATACTTTGCTAAGGGCAAAAGGCAGTCCTAGCCTGACCCCCTCCCCTCCACCAAGATCCTGTAAGTCTACTTTAACATATAAAAATTCCTTTGGAAACTTCCTTTATCTCTAACCACTGCCCCCCCCCACAAGATACGTGTTGGCAATCATCCCCCAAGCATATGGCCCACCGATATACATCTGAAGAGTCTCATAACTCAGGTTTTATTAGACAGTAATAAATGACCTTTTCCCAACAACAGCTAGCCCCCTCAAGGTCCTGGAAACCTTGCTTCCAAAATTCCTTAGAGACTTATGCTATCCCTAACCCCCTCCCAACTTGAGGGTGTATAATGGGCCATTCCTCACAACCCCAGTGCAGCAGCTCTTTCTGCCTGCAGGTCCTATCTCCGTGCTTTAATAAACCACCATTTTGCACCAAAGACACCTCAAGAATTCTTTCTTGGTTGTCGGCTCCGGACTCCACCCCACTGAACCTCATGTATATTCCCCAACCTCATCATATGGTATCTGAACGTGGGGCTTTGGGCTTTGGTGCAAAATTGGTGAGTACTTTCTCTTCTCTTCCTTTCCTCTCCTTTCTGGGGACTCTTCAAGAAGTACGACCTTATTGGAACACTTTCATGTCACTAGGTTTGGCTGTAATCCTCTAGCCCATGGCTACTCTATGGGGAGGAAAAAGCCTGCCTTTTGGCTGGAAGTTAGTACCTTGGCCAGGATGGTAATAAGACCCAAAACTTGATGCCCCCTCTTTACTGCTGTCCTTATACAAAGTCATCTATCTTGGGCATGGGACAGCCACCTAAGTGACTAGCACGGCTGCCAATCTTAAGACTCCCGTGTGAGGTTTCCTCCTGATGGATCTAATGCGATCCCCTCCACATCCCTGGTCTAGCCGCTTCTGGCCGCAGGACCTCAAGTCGGAGCCGGCTGAAACCAGTACCTGATTGAACTAAAACCCAACCGGGGACTGTTTCCTAGGGAAGTTGGCTGTAAGGACCACCTGTGTTGGAATGTCACTTAGAACATGATAGACTTCTGTCTTTACTGTTTCCATCAATGTCCTCTACTAATTACTTAAGCTACAAAATTTGGTAATTTCCCCTTGTTAAACTTTTCTAGTTTTCTCCATGGGTTAAGAACAGCTGGTTCTTCAAGGCAAGGTAAAATACTTTCAAAGCAAGACAAAATAAGGCGTGACCTTCATGGCACGACCTTCAAGGCATGGTATTTTCAGTCCACTCGCCGGGCACCCATTGGCAGCCTAGGATGTGATGGGGTAGGGGAGGGATGCCGGCATCCTTCCTACGGGCCTTTTTCAGCAGGAATGCCTTCGCGGGAAGGCAGGATTGTGATCAATAGCGATTTTTGTTGAGGGATGCCTCCAGTCGCTTTTGACACACGGGAACCTCTGACATATCCTGCGTGGGATGCCACCTGGGAGTTGGGGGGGATTTGGTAATGGACCTTCTTTACTTTTCTGAGCATGGCCTCAGTAAGCTGCTTCGTCAGTTCCCAAGGACTTCCCTTGGGGTGCATTCTAACCCATTGGAAACAATTCGGATTCCAAAATTTAGAAAAGCACTGATATCCTGTAACACTGCATGGCCTCAGTGGGATCTATCAGAAGGAACAGGGCATATGGACCTAGGGTACCTTCATTGCTCATACCTAGGCCTTCATTGCTCTATACCAGGACCCCGACATAAGGGCCTCTTGCAGAATGTGTTTGCCCGAATGGGTCAGCTAGTAAACTCTCCTCACATATTGGATGATAATTATTTAAATAGGCCTCCTCCTAGTAAACCCAGGCTGCTGGAAGAAACACAGGCCATCCCACACAAAGGGGACTCTTGACTCTCTTCTCTCTAACTGTTCCTTCTAACAGATGTGGGGGCGTCTCCCTCACTCATTTCCTGGGTTAATGGCTATAACTGGAGCCATCTGTGGTTAGTCTACCTCAGGACGGGGACTTTAAGGAATATTCCCAAGCAGCTATTCAAACTCCCTTTGTTTCGGGGAAATTCCCTGTCTTCTCTGGCCCGACATGGACTCCCTATTCCCCCTTGTTGGTGGGAAAACATGGCCTCTGCTCCTGTTGCAGCTGGTGAGCTCGAAAACTAGGAACGCTTTTGCTGCCTTCTGGCAGCACTCTGCCCCTAATGTCTCCCCCTTCTTTCTGTACCACCTGGGGTGCGGCCTGCACAACTGGCTTCTGTGCCATCCTTGGTGCCTCTGGCACCATGGCTGCTCCTCCTCCCCTCACCATCAAGGAGCAAAGAAAAGCACCCCCTGGACCTAACGTTATCCACTCCAGATTTCCCCACCAGTGTCCCAGGTAAAAACTGAAAATGGGGTGGGCCCGGGTGGAACATAATTCAGTATTTAAACTAAGTCAAGTTTGTTGGTTTAATTAAGATAGACCTGTCTTTAAAGTTATCAGCACTAAATGTAAAACTTTTATTCTGTCTAGGTTTACAGAAGGTCAAACAAACTTGTGTTACCTCTGTTGTGAGTTGTTAGTAAAAATATGACTAAAATGATGGTTTATTGTCTGTCTTAAAGTTTTCATGGGTAATTGTTAAAATAGTTTTCAAAGTCTTTGGTAACCTGAATCTTTATTGCTTGGATGGTAAATGGGATTGAATTCGTTGGATATCTAGGTCTTTTTCCAAATAGGATACTGTGCTGAAGCATTGATTACTGGATGTAGGTTTGTGCTTTTGACTACTTATTGCAAAAAACTAAGGATATTTAAATCTGTTGATTAACATGTTTTGTGCTTAACTGATTCATAAATTTGCCATCTAAAGAATTCTGGTGTAACAGTTCACAGTTGATTACTACTTAGTTTTCACTGGAGACTAAGATTTCTAAAAAAAATGTGAAACTCTACTAAATGTAATGAAGGCTGATGGAAATAAGGGAAGCAACTCTGTATGTAGAAAAGTAGGAGATACTTAAGAAGGATAAGGAATGCGGGGCGCCTGGGTGGCGCAGTCGTTAAGTGTCTGCCTTCAGCTCAGGGCATGATCCCAGCGTTCTGGGATCGAGCCCCACATCAGGCTCCTCTGCTAGAAGCCTGCTTCTTCCTCCTCTCCCACTCCCCCTGCTTGTGTTCTCTCTCTCTGGCTGTAAAATAAATAAATAAAATCTTTAAAAAAAAAAACAAAAAAGAAGGATAAGGAATGGGAATGCATTTTTGCTGAAGGTAAAAGAAGGTAATTTTGTCCTAAATAAGATGGTTGTTTGGAAAGATGGCGTGGAATAAAATCTTAATACAAAAGAAAGTTGTAGAAGGAATTTTAGGTGTGCTCAGAACCGACTAAGAGTGAAATGAATGGATTTTTAAGATACAATGGTATAAGATCTATGTCTGCTTTCTCTCTGTTTAGAAAGACAAAGTTTTCTTGAATTGTTCATCTGCTCTGGATAAGAAAATGTAAACAGTTTTCTCTTTGCCCAGAAAACAAAGTTTCTATGTTTTGTCATTAACAGGTCTTTAATTACTTAGTTAAAACTTCTCCGTATTAAGCTAAGTTTTGCTGACAACTATAGAACCCTACATATTTGCCTTCAAATCTCGTATTGTCACCTTGGTTAAATAAAAATAGAGTTTTGTAGTGATCTGTAATCCTATTCAGGTTTGTGCTATAATTTTAAGGTTTTAACAAATTTTACCATGATTTAAATTGTAAATGAAGTCTCTTTAACTCATTAGGCCTTTTTTTTGGTATGCTGAGTTACTCTGGAAGAACTATTAAACAAATGATAAGCCTTAGGTTACATTTGGGTAAATGCTGTAACTATTCTAGAGATAATATACAATTCCTAAAGTTTTAATGTTTTAATATAAGGTCATCATCACTCTATTCTGGCTATTGAAGTGTTATGTGTTACAGAAATGATAATAAAGCAAATTAAAGCATTTAACTTTTCGCTCTACCTGAACCCTCTGAAATTGAAAAGGTCTCAGTAAGTATTCTTTCTTCCATGGCAATCATAATCATTTGCATAAGTTCAATAAGTATTGTTCTTCTTGTAACAGAACACCATTGGAAACACTGGTTATTTTACCAAGGCTTTGACTGGAATGTCATATTTGAGAGACATGCATAGACTCAGATATGACCAAATAGCTTTAAGGAACTATGGTTGACTTTATGAAACCTGGAGCCATAAAGCCCCCTGGAAATGGCCTGATACTTTGCCTACAGAGTTCCCAGCAGCCTCCCCAGGTGAGTAAAGAATGTCACTTCCTGGCAGGTGAAGGAACCTCAGGCTACTTTGGGGACCTCGTGGAGAGGAATGTGCCCAAATCTACAGGTATTACAGGCATGACTGATGACAAGTACTTGGCTTGGCTTCTGGCCTGGAGAGGCTACTAAAAGTTCAACCTGGAGATTCCTTATAAAAGTTCCAGCAAAGCAGATTCTAAAAGATCTATACAATCAATCACTATTCTTGCTGAATTTATGTAAATAATTAGGCCAAGTTTGTTAAAACTGGACTTGTTTTGCAAACAAATTAGTCCTGATTTGGCTATCTCTGGAAATGAGGGTTATTTTAGAGAGAAAAATTATGTTTCAATAACCACATCTGTGGATGTTAAATTCTAGATCTGATTGTCCTTAAATGTTTGCTTAAGCTAGACAACTTGAGGTAAACTTAAGAGAAGTAGCTTTTTTTCTATTCCTATACAATAACTCATGTATAGGTAATCTTCATGCTTTTTATTCTATGGGGCTAATAACAGGGCCCCATGGGCATATAATTAATTATTTGAACAACTGGGAAATGGGATTGATTCCCCAATGATTGTATAACTCGGCTATCACCTTGACCAATGTGGCTGGGATGATGAAATCATTCCCTAAAAGCCAGAGCATACCCCACTCCACAGGGTTAACTATGGGCTTGTGGAGATAATGGATGACCCCACTTTCCTTGTGACTGGATTGGATGATGACTTGGGGATGCCTTTATCTCTTGGCAAGTCTTCCCCCCCCACCCCCACTTGCCAGTGATTCCTTGTTAAGATATTAAGGCTAGACCTCAAACAAAGAAGGCTTCTTAATGCTTTCATCCTGCATAGTTACATATAATCCTAGAAGCCACCTCTATGGATGTACAATTATAAGGAGAGGCTTTAGCCAAGCATACAACAGCCCTCCTGGTAAAAGGAGCCTCAAAGCTCACTATGGGGCAGTCCCTTACTGTAATGACTTCACATCAGTTCCAAGAACAAAAGCCACCAATGGGTGATGGGAAGCCGACTTATTAAATACCAGACTATGCTTATAGGTATGCCTAAAATAATGCTTAAAACCTATCAAACTTTAAACTGAGCTACCCTTAAGCCTGGACCTGACCATTGTACTTCTATAGAATATAACTGTTCAGAGGTTATTGATCTTGTCTATTCTAGTCAACCAGATTTAAGATGTCCCTATTGAAAATACGGAGGCAATTGGTTCATCAATGGTAATAGTTTCATGGAAAAGAGGGGTAAGAAAAACTGGGTATGCTATAGTCAAGTCTAACACAAGACTGTTGAGGTCAAAGCCCTGTCAGCAAACATGTCTGCCCCCAAAACAGAATTAATAGCGCCCACCTGTGCTTTGCAATTGGCAAAAGCCTTAAAAATATTTATACTGACTTCAAATATATTTCCCTGGTCCTCCATGCTCATGATGCAATTTGGAAAAAAAAGGGGGAATTATCATCAAGCCATAACTCCCCAATCAAATATGGCCCTGAAATCATTGCATGTATGACACTCCAAAACCAAGTAGCCCTTGAAATCCTGACTGTAGTTCCAAGGAGGCCCAGTATTATATGACTGGCTCCTGGCTGGGACCCAATGGCTCTGCAACTTAACCTGTGTCTATAGCTTCCTCCTCGCTGGATAAGCCACTGTACTCTTGGTTTTGCCTGGATGCATGGATGCATTATTAAAACCATTACCAGCCCAGCCAACCTTCCAAATTTAAAACCATGGTGGACATATTCTGTGTCTCACTGGTATGACCACCTAGTATCTATCTTTGTTACCTCTTTGAGACTGGAGAATGTTGTTTGGCACATGGAAACTCTTGAATACATGGTCAAAGCCCTAAGTGATACTCTACAGAATAGAGTGATGTTAGATGTTTTTAACTGCTATACAAGGTGAAATATGTGGTAGCATAAAAACAATGCTGTGTATACAGTCCAGATTACCACAAAATACTTCTGGGTTTCTAACTGACATAAATACTTAAATTGGCACTTTAAAGGATCTCTTTCCTTTAGGGATTGTTTTAAACTCCTGGACTGGAGGAAAATTATCAAAGGTCAACTATCATAGGTTTTTTATTCAGATATCTCTTTCTTCTTATAACATTAACATTTTTTTGTCCTATCTGATGTCTCCCTGCCTAGTGCCAAGACTCCTTTACCGCCACAACTTCCAGCTAACTCCTTCTTCCTTCTACTCAAGGAGATGTTGTCCGTGTTGGATTCAGCTGCCTCCCCTTTCATAACTCCACAATACATTCCCAACTGAACAATACTGACCCATAGGTAGGGACATCTCTACGTCCCTATCCGGGAGGAAGAAGTTACAGAAGATGAGACCTTCCACCTTCAACAACCTTAAAGATTTCAGGGTCAAAATTTTTCAGGGGGGAAATGATGAGGGAACGGAAGGCAAGCTGAGGACAAAGCAGAAGCTGACACCTTGCAAACCCCTCCCCCCCATGGGATGTATGTGACATTCCTCAGGCACTCCTGGCTGTGCTAAAGGACAAAGAAACAGTCCTTACTACCTACAGCCCATTGACAAGTCCTTGAAACAGGCACAGTGACATTCCTCTAGAAATTCAGCTGCCTCGATGTTAATACTTTGCTAAGGGCAAAAGGCAGTCCTAGCCTGACCCCCTCCCCTCCACCAAGATCCTGTAAGTCTACTTTAACATATAAAAATTCCTTTGGAAACTTCCTTTATCTCTAACCAGCGCCCCCCCCCCACACAAGATACGTGTTGACAATCATCCCCCAAGCATATGGCCCACCGATATACATCTGAAGAGTCTCATAACTCAGGTTTTATTAGACAGTAATAAATGACCTTTTCCCAACAACAGCTAGCCCCCTCAAGGTCCTGGAAACCTTGCTTCCAAAATTCCTTAGAGACTTATGCTATCCCTAACCCCCTCCCAACTTGAGGGTGTATAATGGGCCATTCCTCACAACCCCAGTGCAGCAGCTCTTTCTGCCTGCAGGTCCTATCTCCGTGCTTTAATAAACCACCATTTTGCACCAAAGACACCTCAAGAATTCTTTCTTGGTTGTCGGCTCCAGACTCCACCCCACTGAACCTCACGTATATTCCCCAACCTCATCACCAGGACCCTGGGACCATGACCTGAGCCAAAGACAGATGCTTAACCAACTGAGCCACCCAGGTGCCAAGATAACTATTTCTATCTTGGCAATCAGTTTATCCTTAGTAACTAGCTTGGTGAATGAATGAATGTATTAAGTTAGAAATGGTGTGGAAACAAAGATTTACTCTAGGCTGTATTTTCCCAGCATTGTCATACTGGGTACTGCTTACTCTGAAGGGGAACTAGATTATGAATCCTTGGTCTTTTCTCCACACATAAAATGCTTTCTTTACATGCAATACATCTGAATTAACCAGATGGATACTGGACAGAGAACTAAAGTGGTTGAATAGGAAAATTGCTCAATATTTAAATGTAATAGTTCTCCTACATTATTAAAAATAAACTAGTATTAAAGGCTCCAGATTCTGGAGCTAGCCATGTTACTTGCATATGTAAAAACAATGAATATTCTAATAGTTACTATACATGTACTTGAAAATTTTTGAGAGAAAATTAGAGAGATCTAGTTGGTAAATAAAAACACAATTGCCTAATAGTAAAATTGATGCAAATGACTACTTTGTAGAAATACTATCTGGATGCTTTTTCTCTAGCATAGATAATCATTAGGAAATGAGTACTATAGGGGATATATAATATTTATCTATTTTATGCAGGAAAGCTAAGTTTTGTCTCATGGAGTTGAAGAATGTTATCTCCTGGACAAAGGAGAGTGAGTACAGTGACAGAAGTTTACTAAGCAAGGATACAGAAAAAGCTTTCAGGAGTGAGAAGGGTCCTGACAGGGTTGCCACTGAGGGTGTTTAAGGTTGGTCTTTTATAGAAAGCTAACCAGGGAACTTAAATCCTTTTAACATTTCTATTGATATCACCATGGAGCAAGGACTAGTGATAACACCTTCAATGGCTTACTTCCTTTTCTGGTTATTCTTTGTTGGTCACAGGTGATTATCATAAAAAAGACACAAGCCACATACCCCGCATGCCTAGGGCAGGATGGTCCCCTTTGGTTCATTCCCTTATCTCTGGTTTCCCCACACCTCCACATTTTTGGGATTTCTGTGAGCATGATCACGTAGGCCCCTGTCTATCTCTCCCTACCTAGCCCCACCTGTACCTAATTTATTTATTGCTAGATATCAGAGCACATACTCATTATCTCATAATAATATATTTACTTTTTGTACATATCTAAGATATACAATCCCCATTTAAAATACTATTTACTTCCTGATTTACAGTCTATGCAATTTTGGCACATAGTATAAATCTTTGTAACTCAATTTCCGTACATATAAGATTAGAATAATTGTATTTAGAATGATGAAATATTTCAAGGATTTATTCAGAAAATGTATGTTAAATACCTAAGAAAGTGTCTGATTTATAGGACTCTTACAGCCCATTGACAAGTCCTTGAAACAGGCAGAGTGACATTCCTCTAGGGATTCAACTGCCTAGTGTTAATACTATGTTAAGGGCAAAGGCCATCCCAGCCTGAACCCCCCCCTCCCCCAGGGTCCTGTAAGTCTACTTTAACAAAGACATCTTAAGAATTCTTTCTTGGCCATTGTCCTCCGAGCCCCAACATTTTTCCTACATCACATAGTACCAAATAAGCTTTTGCTGAATGTTTTAAAATTGAATGAGTAATCTGGGACTGGAACCTTTATCTTGAGCCTATTCAAAATCAGATGTCTTTCCATTGTAACGCATTTACTTATAATCACCCCAGTCTTCCAGAAACTTACATATTACACAAAATGCATTGATTTGTGGTCAATAATCTTTCAGTGTATTTAGGTTTAAGAAGTTATAAAATAAAACAACCCATTTTATATTTTAGTGCACTTTTTTCCCCTGAAATTGAAGTGGGAGAGTGAGGTTCTTGTCTCTTGAGTCAAAGAATGAGTCTCCCAGACAAAGGAGAGCAAGCCATAGAGTTTTATCAAGCAAGGATACAGAAAAAGCTCTCAGGAGTGAGAGAGTTGTAGTTTTGAATGTAGGTGAAGTTTGGTGGGGTGAAGTCCAGAGCCAACAGCCAGCAAAGAATTCTTGAAATGTCTTTGGTGCAAAAAGGTGATTTTATTAAAGCATGGGGACAGGACCGGTGGGCAGAAAGAGCTATACCGAGGTCATGAGAAGTGGCCCATTATACACTTTCAAGTGGGGAGGGGGTTAAGGATAGTGTAAATCTCTAAGGAATTTTGGAAGCAAGGTTTCCAGGACCTTGAGGGGACTAGCTATTGTTGGGAAAAAGTCATTTATTACCGTCTAATATAACCTTAAACATGAGATCCTTCAAATGTGTATCGATGGGCCATATGCTTGGGGGATGATTACCAACATGTATCATTGGGGGTACAGATGTAAGAAGTGTCCAAAGGAATTGTTATATTTTAAAATAGACTTACAGGATTGGGGAGGGGGTTCAGGCTGGGATGGCCTTTTGCCCTTAACATAGTATTAACATCTAGGCAGTTGAGTTCCTAGAGGAATGTCACTCTGCCCATTTCAAGGACTTGTCAGTGAGTTCTAGGTAGTAAGGAAATTTAATAATTTTTCTTCTGCCTTGTATCCCACATGAGTGTGGATTAATGCAAAGACTATCCTTTTTAATATTCCCCAGTTGATCTATTTTAAGCTTTTCTTAATAGAAATTCTGAAATGAAGGCAAAATAGCACAGCGCAGGCAATGCTTTTAATTAAAATATAAAATTTACTCCTAGGAATAAACCTAACCAAAGAGGTAAAGGGTCTGTTTTCTAGAAACTGTTTTCAGAAACATTTCCTGATAAGGAAATAATCACATTCTGAAGTTGTCTTTTTTCATTGCAGTGGTGAGGAGGAGCTCTCCTCAAAATGATGACTAGTTTTAAACATTGATTAAGTCATTAACATTTCAACAATTCACTAATTTACAAAGATAGATGTAATTAACATTTTCATATCTTCATTTGGCTCCCTAAGGATTTTAATGCTTTTGGATTGTTCAGTGATTGATGAATGATAAACATCTAACTAAAATCTGTTGTGTTATTGCAAGTAAATTTTAATGGAGCAAACACAAAAAGATCTATTGTGATGTTGCAAATTAGAGAATAGTATTTTAATGTTATATACTTAGATATGGATAAAGTTTGTTGTTGTTGTTGTTTTGTTTTGCTTTTTGTTTTTGTCCATGAGATTATTTCTGTTGGAAAGTTGAATTATCATTCATAATGAATATTATTAAGAATTACCATTCATAATGAAGAGAGATGTAAATACCAATTATTTAAAGGCATTTAAGTCCAAGGACATTTTCTTGAAAGAGATTACTGAAGTCATTATTCTAAGGCAATGAGCCTTTGAAGGCTGAATTTGATCAACACAATAGTATGAATATCTTAGGGTAAACATAAATACCCAAAATGGAAGGGGAAAAAAAAAAGCACACTGATTTTAATATAACTTGAGTTTCCAAAAATACTATTTTGCCTATGCGTGGACACTTGCCTCAATGCCCATTTTGGAAACTCAAGTTATATTAAAATTTTTGGAAAATCAAGTTATATTAAAATGACAAAAATATACTTTCTTGGTCTGAGAATAAGTTATTGGATTAAAGATATAGATTATCTTTTATGTTAATTGTATCTGTCTTGTTGTCACCCTTATTTCAAAATCAAACCTACCTTTACCCCAATTTTTGTGTGAGTCTTTGTATTCAAGAAGGCTTTCAAAGAAACTTTTGCGTAACTGTTAAGAAGACAGGAAACTGAGATAAAATTTTAGGAGAAAGGACTTTGGGGAGCAAAATTAGCTAGAAATGTAGGCATTTGACCCATTTATGATATGGTATATTCATCCTCTACAAAGAATGAATCTAAAGGACTAATGTCCTAAATGTTTTTGGAGTCCTGAAAATTGATTTAACCTGTCTCTTGAGGTTGAATAGGAATAATAAAAAAAGAGAAGTTTTAGGTAAAAGTGAACAAAATACCAAAACACAGTAGGTATAATGAGAAAGAAAAGAATATGACTCAGTTGAATAGAATCGAATTAAGGTGCTCCAAAATTAACATTCAGAGATAGTACACAACGTCGTTTAGATATTTCTTATGTTTATTAATTCATGAATTCCAACCAAACTAGCTCTACTTTCTTTAAGAAATGCATTCATGCTTGAGACAAAAGCTTATTCATTAAAAATGAATGAAAAATAAGTAATATAAATATGAACATCAAATTGGAAGAATGCCTTTTCTTGGCCAAAGCCTATGTGGGCTAAGCATACAACTGAAATTTTTTATGCTGATCCTAGATTTTTTATGTGGCTTTTCATATTGGTAAGGGAGATTTACAATGCTATTATATCCCTTTGCAAAACCACTGAAGAATACAGCAGTTAAAAATAGTTTCAGTGGAACAAAATTGTTTACTATTGGACTCAATATTGACATTAAAAAATGTATTTGCAATAACAAATTAGAGCTGATTTTTGTTTTTGCTTTTGTTTTGTTTTTCTTTGCTTCCTTTGCCTCCATTTTATCTTAAATCAGTGGAAATCTGAGGGGAAAAAAGCAGGAAAGGTAAGATTGTAAATGTCAAAGAAAATTGATTTCAAAATATATCGTACTAATTTTTTTCTTAAATTTTTGAAGCCATGGTATTTACTCTTAAAGGGCCTTAAAACTGTAAGTACTTAAGATAACATATATTGTGATTCTGCCTTAAGAGAGTTTCAAGCTGAGCTGTCTCCACATTTTGTATCACTTGCACAGTCTTGGATGCAATTTTCAAATTATTTTATTTTTACTTTATTTTATTTTATTTTATTTTATTTTATTTTATTTTTCACCAACACTTTTCTTTTCCCACTGTGCCAAAACAACATACTGCTGAAAGCATCACTTTGTGAATGTTCTGTTAATACAGTTATTTTATGATTAATTTTACCAATAAAAGGGACAAATTTGGTGTCAATTAAAATTTCGGCTTTCACAGCAAAAGTTAGTGAGTATGAGGCATGATGATGTTTGATAGGATCACAAGGAAAGTACCATAATTAAACTAAACATGGTTAATCAGGAAATTGATTTTCAGAGTTTTAGGATGTCATGTTTCAAGGTGAAAATTTTAAGTTCTGCTCATATATATATAAATATATATATAATATATTATATATATATATATGAATCGTTTTTCTAGAAAAAAATTATTTTCTGTTATTAAAAAATAAACTCATACATATTGTTAAATTTTAATTACTTCATTAGTTAAGCTACACCACCACTAAAATGAAGTTTTTCAGCTGTTCACTGACATTTCTTTCCTAGAATTTATACAATGGTTTCCTCACCATGTTTTGGGGTTGAAAGAAATGGGTTTCCCTTGAGCTTCTTCTTCTTCTTCTTTTTTTAAGATTTTAGTTATTTATTTGAGAGAGACATAGAGATAGCGAGAGAGAGCACAAGCAGGGAGGAGATGGTGAAGCTCCCTCAGCAGGGAGTCCAAAGTGAGGCTTGATCCCAGGACCCCATAATCATGACCTAAGCCAAAGGTAAATGCTTAACCAGCTGAGCCACCCAGGCACCCCTCCCTTAAGCTTCTGATGGAAGATATTTTGGAAATTAAATTCAGCAAGTCTTAAAAGCTGTCCATATTAGAACCAAAATGTTACCATAACTGTATGCTAGGTTAAATGGGAGTATAATCTTTAAGATGAATTTATCTTATTCTAGTTTAAGGGATCAAATTTTATGTTTGAAAAGGAACTTGCCAAAGGGTGGTCTAGGCTATGTCAGAAATAACGTTAGCCTTGGATGTCTTTATCAAGTGTGAGAATTGCCTGAAAATAAATCCTCTCTAGAATGTCAAAATAAATTTTACTAATGTTTGAGAGATAAACTAAAATAATAGCACTAGAGAATTTTCAATGAATATACATATCTGACAATTTTCAAATGCCTGTCTAAACTAATTATCACTGTGGCTATTGAGTGATTTGTTTTTGAGAGTCAGCTCCTCCCAGGAGGCAAACTATCATAGAAGAGTTCTCAAATTAAAAGGAAGGAAGCAAGGGTAGTAAATGTCACTAGCTATATAAAGTGAATAAGAGAAAGGGAGAGAGAGAGAGAAGCTGTACAGATTTTAAGTATTCTATCATTCTCAACCATTCTGTAACTTTAGAAATGGACCTGTTCAGTTATTTAAAAGTTTAAATTTCGAAGAACAGAAATATTGGTAAGTTTTATCTAGTGTAGCTATCCTACAAATAGGAAAATGTCTTGGTTTTAAAAAATTAGAACTCTGCATGCAGAACTCAGGGGTGAACTCATTTTCCTGTTTAGAAGACAACTTGGTGATTTAATTTTAACATAAAACACTTCAATAGTAGATAATAAAACATAATATAATCACAATATAAGGAGCAATGGAAAGTGTGATTTTCATTGAAAGATATTTCTTTTTGTCAAATGAAAGCAAATCTGGACTTAGGGAGACACTTTTTTCAGAATAGGGAGAAGATTCTGATCTCAGAAATCTACAAGGTTCATAAAATCCAACAGAAAAATTAGTGTTCTGTTGTTGTTAAGGGCAAACAGACCTAAGCAGAATATTTTAAGAAGAAACTGGACAAGCAAGATAAATGAACTGTGGGGTCTACCCCAAAAAAAGGGGGGAGGTCTCACTGTAGTCAGATGATTCCTAGGAGACCCTGAAAAGGAGACACATTCCACTTTATTAGTGCTTGCTTATTGCTTAGGGGCAAGCAGGGGTCAGGGTCTTTTAAGAAGGAGAGATACCTGACTAAAGTTTGGTCAAACAAAGCAGAGACTAAGAAAGGGACAACTGTGAACACTTGGTTATTTTTTTCATTACCTTTGTATACCAAAGTAGGTACGATAAAAATAACTTACTAATAATGTGCTTACTCTGTTTCAAGCACTGTGTGTATATGCATAATATGTATATCTATGTACACATTTGGTCCTAACAATGACCCTATAAGCTCTTTTACAGTTAAAAAAACAAAACAAACAAGCAAAACATAGTACAGAGCGTAAGTGACTCGCCTAGGTTTACAGAACTCCCAAGTAGAAGACCCATGGTTTGAACCCAGGCAAACATGTTCAGAATACCTCTCTTAAAAAAGAAAAAATAAATAAAATTTAAATCATAAAACAAATACTTCTTTTATCTCAGAATACTTGTTTTATTTTACTTCAGTAGTTACATTGAATATATTTAATGTCATGTTTCTGGAAGAATAAAAAATTTACTTCCGTCAAATATGATGATGCTCCAGACCTATCATCAAGCAGTTTTCACAGGCCTATACACATTGTATACCTAATCTGATATAATATAGTTAACATAACCATGGAGATTAGGTCTGTCCTCTGATGCCCTTTATTTTTGGCTCATTGCATTTATATATATGTTTGAGGGTTATTTTGGATACTAAATGTAAGAAGCTTTAAACCTTAAATATATTCAGTGTCAGAATATTCTTCAAACATTTATTGCAAATGTTTACATAAAAAGTTAAATTTATCTCTTGAACTCCTGAACCTCACCTATTTAGGTTTTTAAAATATAAATTATAAAATATGGCATTCATGTTTAGTTTAATTCAGAGTAAGTGAAAAATATAAGGATACTGCATTTGTAAAAAAAAAAAAAAAGGAAAGGAAAGAAAAGAAATAGGGCAAAATGTTATCTTACCTACAAATGAATATCTTATCTAGACTAAATTAATGCTTTAATGTTTTTTAGATTCTAAACCTTCAAAGGACCTACCTAGACTTTCTCAATGACTTCCCTATCTATTTGATTTAAATGACTTCAGTGGCCTAACCAAACAGGATCTATTTTCAGCTTCCACATCAGAGGTTTAAGTTATAGACACTTTTTTCTACCTCCCTCCTAAAAGATTATATTTCAAAGAGAAGCTAGTGACATTAAAAGAGCAGAACAAAAGCAAATGCCACACTCCATGGTTCATTCATTCTTTAACCAGTTGGTATTCAGCTGGCTAGTTAATTAAGGGGAAAACACATTTCAACACAAAGCCACCTGTGATTGAATTAGTGTAAGTAATGTTTATATTCAACTAAAAGAGAGAAGTACAATTTATTAAACCTGGTAAATATTTTTAAAAATCTTGTTTAAGCACAAGCTGATTCCCTTACCTCTAACCTGAAAATTTCCACGGAGATATCTTTCTTCAAATTCCCTCACCTTTTGTCTAAGCTTGTATCTAAATTACCCTCAGGGTTTGCACAAATGGCTATGCTTATTAATGAGTATGCTCACCAAAGTGCTAAACTGAAGATGGCAGAAACAGAACTGACTGAGATTCTCAAAGGAATATATTTTTATTTCTTTTTATTTGCCTGAGGTGAATTTATAAAGTGGTTTCTTTCAGACCAAGCAAGTGGGTATCAGAAAGAGTAGCTATAGTAGCCAAGGAAGTAAAGGCCATTTTCTGTCATTGGCCTATCTTCATCCACACTCCTGTCATTTGTGTGATCATTTGCTCCAAAGCTACATGAAGAGGGAGGCAATGAGACTATTTGAGTGAACATAAGTTAAAGTGCCCATTTTACTTGTGTATCCAAGGTACTTCTGCATCCTTTATCCTATTCAATAATGCAGAAATGTTTGGAAGTTTTTTCATCAAAAATTCTCCTAAATGTATAAATTAGGAGTTTGAATATGGAATTTCTCAAACTCTCAAAAATTTTGAGATATTTTTAAAAGGTTATGTCCAAACGAAACTAATTTGAAGGAAATGTTTCCGAAGAGATGTATTCACATCTAGTCTTTAAGGAAGAATTGTTTTCATACATTACTTTTGGGAGCATTATGATTTAGTAAATTCATGAGGGTAGACCTACAGCAATTGTGAATGTCATTTCTTTTATACTAACTAGTTTTCCTTATAAAACATTCAGTTTAATGTTAGTAAGGCTATGAGAAAATTAAGTCACACTAAGAACTCTTTTTTTTCTTTTTAAGATTTTATTTATTTATTTGACAGAGACAGCCAGCGAGACAGGGAACACAGGCAGGGCGAGTGGGAAAGGAAGAAGCAGGTTCCCAGCAGAGGGGTCCGATGTGGGGCTCGATTCCAGGACCCGGGGATCATGCCCCAAGTGGAAGGCAGACACTCAATGACTGAGCCACCCAGGCACCCCCACACTAAGAACTCTAATTCAGCATTACCACCTACAAGGAAACACATTTATCTTCCTCCTACATCTGTTCCATAGATATCCTTCAGGGACTGGTCCTACAGATACACGGTGAGGACTTTTCTCATATCTTTTTTTTTTTAAAGATTTTTTATTTATTTATTGGACAAAGAGAGACAGCCAGCGAGAGAGGGAACACAAGCAGGGGGAGTGGGAGAGGAAGAAGCAGGCTTCCCAGTGGAGCAGGTAGCCTGATGCGGGGCTCGATCCCAGGACCCTGGGATCATGCCCTGGGCCGAAGGCAGATGCTTAATGAATGAACCAACCCAGGCGCCCCAACTTTTCTCATGTCTTAACAGCTTCTTATTTTGCTTTGGAATAGATTATTGAACTCATTGGGTAGTGACAGAAAATTTGGTCAATGGTAGAAAGTCACAGGTAATTTGAAGGACACCTGTCCTTTGATCTTTTTGGATGTTCCTTCCCACCCTTATTCAAGACTTCTGCTGGCACCTGACATTCGGTGTTACAACTGTCAATGTAGCTACTACCACAGATAAATATCTGCTTTGTCTTACATGTTTTTGTTTTTGAAGATTTTTTTATGCTGTTTTTATTGCTCCTATAGCCCTTATTATGTATAGATATGCATTCCCTGGATCTTCTTTTCATATGATTATAAGGACTCCATCATATTGAACATTGTCTTCCTTTTTTATGATTACAACTTTATTATCTGCATTGTGTTATTCTATCTGGGTAACTTGAGCTTTCCCCTCATTAGATCCCCTAGTTGCTCTGTCCTTCTCCATTTTACCCACTTTATGAAATTTGTTCCTGGTTACATTTATATCCCTATTTCATCATTGCCATCATTGGCTTTTCATTCTTGGCTTCTCAATCCGTTTATAGTGCCAATTTCCAACTACAGTCCCCTTACAGACTGTTTTCTCCACAGGCCATTGAACACTGTTTGGGGGGGGAGTACAAAATTGTACAGAAGATTAAACTTACTACACATTTGTGGTATTATGCTTTCAATGTGGCTGTAAGTATTCAGTTTTTTTGTTTGTTTCTTTGTTTTTATTCTCTTCTCATTAACTTTCTATCCCAGACATTGAATGATTGTCCCAGATCTTTTCAATCATCTTCAAATTCTTTTCACAATTTCCAACCCTGAATTAGCAAATTACCTTAACTTTTACTTTCCTAAAATAGAAACCATCTTTGTAACCACAATATAGTTCCATTCCTTTCTAGTCCCATTTATTCTCTCTTAATTATGAAAATATCCAGCTCTTTCTTTTTTTCTTTTTTTGATGCCCTGAAATACATATCATCTATTTATGGAGAGTAAAGGTTTCCCTCTCCTCATCTTGTTAAACATTTCAGTCTTTGACATCTCTGAATAGCCCAGCTCAAGGCAGGAAAAAAAACAAAAAGTATTTTTGCCTTTCATGGAGATCAGCAGCTCTTTAGATTATGGATATGTGTTTATATAGACTAAGGGAGAATCTATGCATGGAACAAGGGTTTGAATTAACAATGCTAACTGAACTTCTACTGTCTAGAAAGACAGCCTTAAAAGTCTAGGATTTTGAGGGTAAGAGTCCTCCAGGGACCATTGAATGTGTTAAAGCCACTTCAGGGAGCTTCCCAGACATTAGAGTCTGCTTGAAGTGTTCTCTTACTCCAATTTCAAGAGCCCACCTGCCTTACGGCTTGCCTGGAACTTTTTATTTTTGACTTTAAGTACCCCAAATGATAACTGCCCACCTTGGCCCCTATCAAACCATCACCTGGCCACCATTAATCCTTATAATCAGTTTCCTGGTCCAATTGGATAGACTTTACCTCACCTGATCTCACAACCATCTGTTCTGTAATGGAGCTTGAGGCATATGCACACTGCATCTGTAATGCAGTTAATGCATTAAGTCCCTTACCAACACCATTTAACTATGGTAGCTATAAAGCAAAAATAACATGCATCCACACAAATGCATAAACATGCCTGCATGTACACAACATACACACATATGCAAATATTTCAGCACTCAAAGCTAATTATCATTGTTGTAGAGTTAATTCTAGTAAAGTAGAGATAATTACTTTTTTTAAAAAAATTTTATTATGTTATGTTAGTCACCATACAGTACTTCATTAGTTTTTCATGTAGTGTTCCATGATTCAGTTTGCCTATAACTCCCAGTGCTCCATGCAATACGTGCCATCCTTAAGACCCATCAATGGCCTAGCCAAATCACCCACCCCCCTCACTTCCGAAACCCTCAGTTTGTTTCCCAGAGTCCATAGTCTCTCATATTATATTCCCCCTTCTGTTCACCCCCCTTCATTCTTTCCTTCCTTCTTCTACCAATCTCCCAGCAATTCCTTATGTTCCACAAATGAGTGAAACCATATGATAATTGTCTTTCTCTGCTTGACTTATTTCACTTAGCATAATCTCTCCAGTCCTGTCCATGTTGCTGCAAATGTTGGTAATCGTTCTTTCTGATGGCTGAGTAATATTCCATTGTATATATGGACCACATTTCTTTAAACATTTGTCTGTTGAAGGGAATCTTGGCTCCTTCCACAATTGAGCTATTGTGGACAATGCTGCTATGAACATTGGGGTGCATAGGCCCTTCTCTTCACTACATCTGTGTCTTTGGGGTAAATACCCAGTAGTGCAATTGCTGGATTATAGGATAGCTCTATTTTTAACTTTTTAAGGGACCTCCACGCTGTTTTCCAAAGTGGCTGTACCAACTTGCATTCCCACGAAGAGTGTGAGAGGGTTCCCCTTTCTCCACATCCTCTCCAACATTTGTTGTTTTGTGCCTTGTCAAATTTTGCCATTCTCACTGGTGTAAGTTGGTATCTCAGTGTGGTTTTGATTTGAATTTCCCTGATGGCTAATGATTTTGAACACTTTTTCATGTGTCTGTTAGCCATTTGTATGTCTTCATTGGAAAAGTGTCTGTTCATATCTTCTGCCCATTTTTTGATTTGATTATTTGTTTCTCGTGTATTGAGTTTGACAAGTTCTTTATAAATCTTGGATACCAGCTTTTTGTGTGTAGTTTCATTTGCAAATATCTTCTCCCACTCTGTAGGTTGCCTCTTTGTTTTGTTGACTGTTTCCTTTGCTGTTCAGAAACTTTTTTCTTGTTGAAGTCCCAAAAGTTCATTTCTTCTTTTGTTTCCCTTGCCTTTGGAGACGTGTCATTAAAGAAGTTGCTGTGGCCGATGTCGAAGAGGTTGCAGCCTATGTTCTCCTCTATGATTTTGATGGATGCCTGTCTCACATCAAGCTCTTTCATCCATTTGGAATTTATCTTTGTGTATGGTGTGAGATAGTGGTCAAGTTTCATTCTTTTGCATGTAGCTGTCCAATTTTCCCAGCACCATTTATTGAAGAGACTGTCTTTTTTTCCACTGGATGTGTTTTCCTGCTTTGTCAAATATTAGTTGACCATAAAGTCGAGGGTCCATTTCTGGGTTCTCTATTCTGTTCCATTGGTCTATGTGTCTGTTTTTGTGGCAGTACCATTCTGTCTTGGTGATCACCGCTTTTTAGTTTAGCTTGAAATCAGGCAATGTGATGTCCCCAGCTTTATTTTAATTTTTCAACATTTCCTTGGTGATTCAGAGTTTTTCTGGTTCCACACAAATTTTAGGAGTGTTTGTTCCAGCTCTTTGAAAAATGTCATTGGTATTTTGATCTGCATGGCGTTGAAAGTGCAGATTGCTCTGGGTAGCATAGACATTTAAACTATGTTTCTTCTTCCAATCCATGAGCATGGAATGTTTTTCCATCATTTTGTGACTTCTTCAATGTCTTTCATAAGTATTCTGTAGTTTCTAGAGTATAGATCCTTTACCTCTCTGGTAAAGTTTATTCCAAGATATCTTATGGTTTTTAGTGCTATTGTAAATGGAATTGATTCCCTAATTTCTCTTTCTTAAGTCTCATTGTTCGTGTATAGAAATGCAACTGATTTCTGAGCATTGATTTTGTATTCTGCCACATTCCTGAATTGTTGGATAAGTTCTAGTAAATTGGGGGTGGATTCTTTTGGGTTTTCCATACCAAGTATCATGTCATCTGTGAAGAGAGAGAGTATGACTTCTTTGCCAATTCGAATACCTTTTATTCTTTTTTGCTTTCTGAATGCTGTTGCTAGGACTTCTAGTACTATGTTGAGCAATAATGGTGAGAGTGGGCATCCTTGTGTTCCTGATCTTAAGGGAAAGGCTTTCAGCTTTTCCCCATTGAGAATGTTATTCGCTGTAGGCTTTTCATAGATGGTTTTTATGAAATTGAGTAATGTACCCTGTATCCCTATACTCTGAAGGGTTTTAATCAGGAAAGGGTGCTGTATTTTGTCAAATGCTTTTTCTGCATCAATTGAGAGGATCATATGGTTCTTGTCTCTTGTCTTATTAATGTGATCTATCACACTGATTGATTTGTGAATGTTGAACCATGCTTGCATCTGAGAAATGAATCCCACTGGGTTGTGATGGATCCTCCTTTTAATGTACTGTTGGGTCCTATTAGCTAGGATCTTGTTGACAATTTTGGCATCCATATTCATCAGGGATATTGGTCTGTAATTCTCTTTTTTGATGGGGTCTTTACCTGGTTTGGGGATCAAGGTAATACTGGCCTCATAGATTGAGTTTGGTAGCTTTCCTTCTGTTTCTATTTTTTGAAACAGCTTCAGGAGAAGAGATATTATTTCTTCTTTGAATGTTTGGTAGAATTCCCCAGGGAATCTGCCAGGCCTTGGACTCTTGTTTTTTGGAAAGTTTTTGATCACTGCTTCAATCTCTTCATAATTAATTGGTCTTTTTAGATAATCAATTTCTTCCTGTTTCAGTCTTGGTGTTTATAGGTTTCCAGGAAGGCATCCATTTCTTCCAGGTTGTTCAATTTGCATATAGTTGTTGATAATAGTTTCTAATGATTGTCTCTATTTCCTTGAGGTTGGTGTGATCTCTTCCCTTTCATTCATAATTTTATTAATTTTAGTCTTTTTCTATTCTTTTGAATAATTGTGGCCAGTGGCTTATTGATCTTATTAAATCATTCAAAGAATCAGCTTCTAGTTTTGTTGATGTGCTCTACTGTGGTCCTGGTTTCTAATTCGCTGATCTCTGCTCTAATCTTGATCAACTGCTTTCTCCTTCATGGGTTAGGCCTGTTCTTCTGTTCCATCTCCAGCTTCTTAAACTGAGAATATAAGGACTGCATTTTAGATTGTTCTATTCTTTTGAGCGACGCTTGGATGGCTATGTATTTTCCCCTTAGGACTGCCTTTGCAGCATCCCAAAGGTTTTGGACCAATGTGTTTTCATTCTCGTTGGTTTCCATAAATTGTTTAAGTTCTTCTTTAATTTCCTGGTTTACTCTATCATTCTTAAGCAGGATGGTTCTTGGTTTCCAAGTGTTTGAGTTTCTTCCAAATTTTTCCTTGTGATTGAGTTCTAGTTTCAAAGCATTGTGGTCTGAGAATATGCAGGGAATAATCTCAGTCTTTTGGTATCAATTGAAACTTGTTTTGTGACCCAGTATATGGTCTATTCTGGAGAAAGTTCCATGTGCATTTGAAAAGAATGTGTATTCTGTTGTTTTAGTTTGCAGTGTTCTGTATTTATCTATGAGGTCCATCTGGTCAAGTGTGTCATTCAAAGCTCTTGTTTCTTTGTTGATTTTCAGCTTAGTTGATCTGTCTCTTGCCGAGAGTGGAGTGTTGAGGTCCCCTACTATTAACGTATTATTATCTATATGTGTCTTTATTCTGTTTAAGGGTTGGCTTGTGTATCTTGCTGCTCCCCTGTTGGGGGCATAGATATTTATAATTGTCATATCCACTTGTTGGATACATTCTTTAAGAATAATATAGTGCCCTTCTCTATCTCTAACTACAGTCTTTAGCTTAAAATCTAATCTGTCTGATATGAGAATTGCCACCCCAGCTTTCTTTAGAGTTTTGTTGACATGAAAAATGGTTCTCTATCCCTTCACTGTCAGTCTGGATGTATCTTTAGGTTCAAAATGAGTCTCTTGTAGACAGCATATGGATGGGTCATTTCTTTTTATCTAATCTGCAACCCTGTGGTGTTTCATGGGAGCATTTAGGCCATTCACATTGAGAGTGATTATTGAGAAATATGATTTTAATGATGTCATGCTGCCTGTGAATTCTGTGTTTCTATAGATTGTATATTTTGTTCTGTATCACTCTTACGGTCTTTTTACTTTTATAGAATCCTCCTTGATATTTCTTGTAAGGCTGGCTTGATGGTCACATATTCTTTCAGTTTCTGACAGTCTTGTAAGCTCATCTTTCCATCCATTCTGAATGACAGCCTTGCTGGATAAAGAATCCTTGGCTGAATGTTCTTCTCACTTAGTGCTCTGACTATGTCTTGCCAACCTTTTCTGGCTTCCCAGGTCTCTGTAGACAGGTCTGACATTATTCAGATCTTCCTCCCTCTGTACATGGGGACTCTTTTCCCCATCGCTGCTTTCACGATTGTTTCCTCGTATCTAAGATTTGCAAATTGTACTATTACGTGATGTGGTGTCAGTCTGTTCTCATTGATCTTGGGAGGGGTCCTCTCTGCCTCTTGGACACGAATGCTTGTTTCCTTCACCAGATTAAGGAAGTTCTCAGCTACAATTTGTTCAAATATTTCTTCTAAACCTCTCTTTTTCTCCACTCCTTCAGGGATGCCAATGATTCTGACATTGGAATGTTTCATTGAGTCATTATTCTCCTGTATTCTTATTTCTTGAGAGTGGAGTTTTTTAAGCCATGTTTCTTCTCTTTCTTTCTTTTCTATCATCTTATCATCTAACTCACTAATTTATTCTTCTGCTTTGTTTACCCTGGCAGTCAGAGCATCCAATTTAGACTGCATTCTTAATTTCCACCAGATTCTGTCTTATGTCAGCCCTTAGAGATTTTATATTCTCCTTAATATTTTCATTAGTATTTTTTCCAATCCTATACATCATCTTGACCATTGTTACTCTGAACTCCATTTCTGACAATTTGGTTATATCCATATCCATTTGTTCTGTGGCAGAGGCCACAGTCTCTATTTCCTTCCTGTATTGGGGGTTCCTCCTCCTTGACATTCTGATAAGGTGTCATTGTGGGGACGCACAGAGCCCAAATTATTGACCAGGACCAAGCAAGATGCACTTGTTTTATAGGGACCTTAGGGATGTGGGCTTCTTCTTTTTTCAGCCTGTCTTCTGGGAGAGGGGCTTGCCATGCTGATACTCAGGCAACCCTGTTTTGGTAGAGTTGCCCTGTCCCCTGTTGGGGGGAATGGGCACAGTGAGAACTGGTTTTTCCAGACTTTTATTCTATGGTGGCTTTCCCTGGTGGCTTTCTGTGACTCTTCAGAGGGTCAGAGCAGCAGTGACCATATCCAAAGCTCTGTCTCAGAATATAGAGATTGCAGTCTGCTCTTCAGTGAGCTCTCCTGGCCTCTTTAACTCCGTTTCTGTCAGTGGTGCTAAAAACCCCACAGCATCCTGGGTTGTGTGTCCCCAGCCATTCTCCCAGTCATCACTCCCAGGGCCAGCACATCTCTGGCCTTTGTGCTTCTAAGACTGCCAGCGTCCCCTGAGCTCCCAGTTTCAGCCTGGTTCACGTGCATGCTCTGGAGCTCCAGTTTTCAGTTTTGTCACGCACATACTCCTGGTCTCCTGGGTTCAATCTTGTTTATGCACACACTCCCAAGCTCCTGTTTTCAGTCTGGTTCAATTGCATGCCTTGGAGCTCCCAGTTTCAGTCTGTTTCTCATACTCCTGAGCTCCCAGTTTTGGTCTGGTTTCCCTGCAGCTACAGGTCTGAGAATCCAGCCTGCTCACCAGTGCAGGTGGCTACTGCTTCCCAGTGCCCAAACGTGGTGACTCCCTCCCCCTTCCATTTATCTTCTGATATCTGTTCACAGATTCATGGCTCCCTGCTTCATACCTCGATACCCAGCACTGGAGATGTTCGTTTGTAGAGATCCAGATGTATCTTCCTATGTCTCAGGATGATTTCATTTGTGTTCAGGATGGCCTGGTAGACACCCAGCTCAATTCAGGGGACCAGCTGTAAAAAGGTCCCCTACTCCTCTGCCATCTTTTTTCCTCCCCTTGTGATAATGACTTTGAATGTAAATAGGCTAAATACTCCAATCAAAAGTAATAGGGTGACAGAGTAGATAAAACAAAAAAAAGAAAAAACAAACAAACAAACAAAAGAATAGATCCAGGAAACCAGGAGCAGAATATTGAAAAGGTAAAAAAAAGAAAAAAGAAAAAGAAAAAAAAAGATAAATCTCTAGCTAAACTTATTAAGAGAGAGACAGATAGACAGAGAGACAGAGAAGAGAGAGAGGACCCAAATAAAATCACTAATTAAATAGGAGAAATAACCAACACCACAGAAATATAAACAATTACATCAGAATATTAAGAAAATCCATACGCCAAGAAATTGAACACCCTGGAATAAATGGATAAATTCTGAGAAATATATAACCTACCAAACTGAAGCAGAAAGAAATAGAAAATAAGAACAGACTGATTACCAACAATGAAATTGAATCAGTAATTAAAACTCCCAAAAAACAGAAGTCCAGGCCCAGAAAGCTATACAGGCAAATTCTACCAAATATTTAAAGACAAGTTAACACCTATTCTTCTCAAACTATTCCTAAAAAAAGAAGAGGAAAAAAATTTCCAAATTTGTCCTATGAGGCCAGTATCACCCTTATACCAAAACCAGACAAAGACACCAGAAAAAAGAAATACAAGCCAATATCTCTCATGAATATAGATGTAAAAGTAATTAACAAAATATTAACAAAAAATTACAACAACACATTAAAAAATTTCAAGGGAGGCAGGAAGGTGGCGGAAGAGTAGGAGGAGCCTAGCTTTGCCTTGTCCCACAAACTCAACTAGATCACTATCAAATCATTCTAAATACCCTAGAAACTGACCTGAAGACTGACAGAACAAACTCCACAAATAAAAGGAAAGAAGAGGTCACACTGAAGAGGGTAGGGAGTGTAGAGTCATGGTTTAGGTGAGAAACAGATCAAGGCTGCTATAGAGGGGAGGGAGCCCTGCTTGCAGAGAAGGGTAAAAGAGAGAGAAGAGCACGCAGGGGAATAGACAAGAACATTTTCCCAGAGCCATTGGTTTGGAAAATGAGAGGGGCTGAATTTTGTGAGTTCATGCAATCAGCAGGGCTTAACATCTGGAGTTTTAATTTATTTTATTTTATTTTATTTATTTATTTAAACTAGATTTATTGGTTATTTTTTTTTTAATATTTATCATTATTTTTAAGTAAGCTCTATACCCAACATGGGACTTGAACCCACAAACCCGAGATCAAAAGTCACGTGCTCCACTGAGTCAGCCAGTTACCCCAAAGACTGTAGTTTTACAGGTCAGTGGACTTGCCTGAGATAGCCTAGGGGGCATTGTGCTGCTCCTGGAGAGAATGTAGGTAAACAAACTGGGGAAAGATAGCATGTAAACAGCAATCTGAAGAGTGCCTTGGGCCCAGAGTGGGGAGAATATTGGCTCTTTTAGGAGTGGTCCCTGAGAGGCAGTATTCACAGAATGCATCCCTGGGAACAAAGGAGCTGGATGGCATCATTTCCCTTTTCCATCCCTCAGTATAAACATTGAGCCACCTGCAGGAAACAGCACAGTGCCAACACTGTCTGCCAACTTGGTTACACTAAGCCCCTCACCCCTGTTCTCACTTGGAACTGTCCTTCTCAGCCAAGCTTACCTCAGTCACAGTGTATCAGGCCCCTCACCCAGTCTACCACAAACCACTAAACATAGCACATCTTCTACCCAGAGTGTTTTACAGGGCTTCAGTTCTGGTGCAGGTGGTGACAGGTCTCATTTCACAAACAGACCAGAGCATACTTAGCTAAAACTTGCCACATTCAGGTCGGGGACCAAACACTGCCCAATACAGGCAAGGAGAGCCTCTGTAGACAACTAACTTGAAAGATGGAACAGCCAGAGCACAATAGCTGACTGCACACAGCATACAATGGAGACAATTACTGAAGCACTTGTCTGTGGTCACTATAGGATCTCTACTTTATAAGACAATTACTTTCAGGAGCAGGTGACATACTGGCTTTTCTAGCACAGAAAAAAGGCAAAAACTTAGACATAATGTGAACACAGAGAAATTAATCCAAAACGGAAGAAAAAGATAAGGTCACAGCCAGAGATGTAAGCAGAAAAGATACAAGTAACATGCCTGATGGATAATTTAAAACAACTATCATAAGAAAACTCACTGGGTTTGAAAAATAATAGAAAATATCAATGAGACCCTTACAACAGAGAAAAAAAAAGGTTTGAAAAAAAATCACTCAGAGCTGAAAAAGTTCAATAAATGAGATTAGAAAAATGCTTGATGCAATGAAGAGCAGGCTGGAAGAACCAGAGGAATGAATTAATGGTGGAAAAGTCAAAGTTATGGAAAGCAACGAAGCTGAACAAAAGAGAATTATGGAACACAAGAATAGACTTAAGGAACTCAGTGTCTCCATCAAACGTTACAACATTCTTATTATAGGAGTCCCAGAAGAAGAAGAGAGAGGAGAGGGGGTAGAAAATATATTTGAAAAAATAATAGCTGAAAATTTCCCTAATTGAGAGAAGGAAACAGACATCCAGATCCAGGAAACAAAGAAAACTCCCATCAAAATCAACAAAAGAAGACCAACACCAAAACATATTGTAATTACATTTTCATAATATTGTGATAAAGAAAAAATCTTGAAAGCAGTAAGAGAAAAGAAGTCCTTAACTTGAAGGGAAAACCCATAAGGCTAGCAGATCTCTCAACAGAAACATGGCAAGCCAGATGGGAGTGGCATGATCTATTCAAAGTGTTGAATGGGAAAAATCTGCAGCCAGAGTAATCTATCCAGAAAGGCTATGATCCAGAACAGAAGGAAAGATAGAGTTTCCCAAACAAATAAAACCTAAAGGAGTTTGTGACGATTAAACTAGCCCTGCAAGAAATACTAAGGGGAAACTTTGAGTGGAAAGGACAAAAAGTGACAAAGACAAGAAAGGAACAGAGGAAATCTCTAGAAGCAATGACAAAACAAGTAATAAAATGCCATTAAATACATATCTTTAACAATTACTTTGAAAGTAAATGGACTAAATGCTCCAGTCAACAGATATGAGGAGTCATAATAGATAAAAAACAAAACAAAACACGAACTATCTGTATGCTGCCTACAATAGACTCATTTTAGACATAAAGATATGTGCAGATTGAAAGTGAGGGGATGGAGAAATATTTATCACTCAAGTGGATTGCAAAGAAAGCTGGAGTAGCACTAATTACATCAGACAAATGAGACTTTATTTTTTTATTATTTATTTTTAGAAATCATGGTCTGACTTTTTAATTACAAAAATTATATGTAGCTACAATTATAAATTAATACATATTCAGTAAATTAAATACAATTTGGAAAAACAGAGAAGAAGAAAATGATTAATTTCTCATAGACTACAAATTAAAAAGAACCACTGTTACATTTCAGTTAGTTTCCTTTTTTTTAATGTGAAATATTTATTTATTTTTTTCCTTTTTTTAATGATTTTTATTTTGTTATATTAGTCACCATACAGTACATCCCCAGTTTTTGATGCAATGTTCCATGATTCATTATTTGCATATAATACCCAGTGCACCACGCAATATGTGCCCTCCTTAATACCCATCACCGGCCTATCCCAATCCCCCACCCCCTCCCCTCTGAAGCCCTCAGTTTGTTTCCCAGAGTCCACAGTCTCTCACGGTTCATTCCCCCTTCTGTTTACCTCCCCTTCACTCTTCCCTTCCTTCTCCTACTGATCTTCCTATTTCTTATGTTCCATAAATGAGTGAAACCATACGATAATTGTCTTTCTCTGCTTGACTTATTTCACTTAGCATTATCTCCTCCAGTGCCATCCATGTTGTAGCAAATGTTGAGAACTCGTTCTTTCTGATAGCTGAGTAATATTCCATTGTATATATGGACCACAACTTCTTAATCCAGTCATCTGTTGAAGGGCATCTCGGCTCCTTCCACAATTTAGCTATTGTGGACAATGCTGCTATGAACATTGGGATGCATTTGGCCCTTCTCTTCACTACATCTGTATCTTTGGGGTAAATACCCAGTAGTGCAATTGCTGGATCATAACAAAGACTGTAATCAGAGATAAAGAAGGCCCCTATATCATAAGGGGAACAATCCAATAAGAAGATGTAACAATTGTAATTAGTTTTACACCCAACATGAGAGCACCCAAATACATAAAACAATTAATAACAAACATAAAGAAACTAAGTGATAATAATACAATAATGGGGGACTTTAATGCCCCACTTGCATCTATGGACCAATTATCTAAACAGAATATCATTCCAGCAAATAATTCCAGTCTAAATTAAAAATGTTTTTAAGAGAATATCATGAACATGAATATTTTTCTTCATTTTATAAACTATCAAATAAATGATCAATATTTCTGAATGTAAAGGAGAAATTAATAAATGCTATTCTGCAATTGATCCCTCTATAGTTTCTATTTACTTAAGAACTATGCATCATCGGGGCGCCTGGGTGGCTCAGTCATTAAGCATCTGCCTTCGGCTCAGGGCGTGATCCTGGCGTTATGGGATCGAGCCCCACATCAGGCTCCTCCACTGGGAGCCTGCTTCTTCCTCTCCCACTCCCCCTGCTTGTGTTCCCTCTCTCACTGGCTGTCTCTCTCTCTCTCTAATAAATAAATAAAATCTTTAAAAAAAAAGAACTACGCATCATCAACTGAAATACTGAAAATATTTGTATTAATAATAAACTGCCTATTTTCTCTTTTAGTGAATTTAGTACTGACAATATCAAATAGAGTTCCACTTAATCTTAACCTGGTTCAATTTTTATAGCTGCTTTTTATTCACTGCATAATTCAGTTCTATTTGCTGAAAGTCCCTCAAGGTGTTTTACTGGTATTTGATTCATGTAACTAAAATTTATATTAAAATACAAATTATTATTACATCTATATTATTAGTAATCACAATGTCTTTATCTGAATTTAAGTCTATATACTTAAAATCACATATACAATCATGTATCTGTTATCTTCTCAATGAATGCAATATGTGCCACTAACATTGAATGCTTACTAAAATTTTTTAAATTTAATTAAGTTATTTATTTTTCATATCAACTTTTTTCAGGTGTACAACTTAGTGATTTGACAAGTTTATACCTTATGCTGTGTTCACCATAAGTATAGCTACCATTTGTCCCAATACATCACTATTACAATATCTTTGATATATTCCTATGCTCTGCTTTTTATTCTTGCAACTTATTCATTACAAACTGAAGGCCTGTATCTCCCTCTTCCCTTCACCTATTTTTTCCCCAATCCTCAATCCCCTTTCCCTCTCACAACCATCATTTTGTTATCTATATTTATAGTTCTATTCCTTGTTTGTCTATTTTTTTAAATTCCATTTACAGGTGGAATGATATGGTATTTGTCTTTCTCAGTCTGACTTACCTCACTTAGCATAACACCCTCTAGGCCCATCCATGTTATCTCAAATGGTAAGATCTCATCCTTTTTTATGACTTCAATTTTCCATTGTATATATATGTGTACCATATTTTCCTTATCCATTTGTCTATTGAGGGACACTTAGGTTGTTTCTATGTCTTGGGGGCTATGGTAAATAACATTGCAGTAAACATAAGGGTGCATATATCTTTTTAAGTTAGTGCTTTACTTTTCCCTGGGTAAATACCCAATAGTAGAATTACTGGTTCATATGGTAGCTTCATTTTTAATTTTTCAAGGAATCACCATAGTATTTTTACAGTGGCTGTACCAACTTACATTCACACAAACAATGCATAAAGCTTTATTTCTCTCCACATCCTCACTACACTTGTTGTTTCTTGTCCCCTCAATTTTAGCCATTCTAACAGGCATGAGGCGATAACTCATTGTGGTTTTGATTTGCATTTCCCTGATGATTAGTGATGTTGAATATCTTTTCATTTGTCTGTTCTCCATCTGTATGCCTTCTTTGGAAAACTGTCCATCCTATTGAGGATGATGTTAGCTGTGGGTTTTTCATATATGGTTGAGGTATGTTACTTCTAAACTGACTTTGTTGGGAGTTTTTATCATGAATGGATGTTGTACTCTGTCAAATGCTTTTTCTGTATTAAAATGATCATACAGTTCTTATCCTTTCTTTTATTGGTGTGGTGTATCATGTTGATTGATTTTGAATATTGAACCAACTTGCAACCCAGAAATAAATCCTGTCCACTCCACTCTCTCTTTCTTTCTCCTTCCTCCACAACCAGAGCTCTCTTCCCTGTGCAGAACCCATAATCCTTTCCTCCCCAAAAACCATGTCTCTGCACTTTCTACCTTCCTTGATGTGGCCTCTTCTCTTCCTCTATTGGCGCAGTGTGTTTTATCAGTCAAGTCAATTTTTTGGGTATTTGGAATTATATGATAGTTATTTAGCTGTGTTCTAGGGATGAGGCAAGTCTAGGGTTCTCCTACTACACTGCCATCTTAGCTGGCCAACACAATTTTGTCCTGTTTTAATCCTTGGTCAGAAAATTATATTTTCTCAAACATTTGCAATAATTCTCTTTAATTTGCAAAGTTCAGAAAACTCTGGCAATATGTCAATTTAAGAATTTATAGACAACACTCTGGAAAGAAGAGTCATTATGTTTATCTTCGAATAGATTATTTCCATTTAGATTGAGCTGAAATGAATCATGACTGAAGGAAAGATGCCCTTATGTAGTGCCACATAGTCTTCTAACCCTCAAGGGAGTAAGTCTGACTTATTTGCCAAAAATTAAATAAATAAAATTAAATTTAAAAAATCACCAAGTGTCATGGAAACATGTGGTGGCAAAATAGAGCTAAGATTTGATTTGATTGTGTTACAATTGAGCATCATGAACTTCCTGTACATGCTAATAATAATTTATGATATTAAAATAATTAAAGACTTGAAGCATAAAACTGTAAGAACAGAATGTGAAATGGAAAATGAAAAATGAGACAAACTGGAAAATGAAAAATGAGACAAACTATTCAAATTTTTTGAAATGGACCAATGAAAGTACAATTAGATGAACTGATCTATCCTGCAAGATTACTTGAATTGGAAAAGTTGAAGTCTATATGACTACAAAGTATAGGTTCAACTACTAAAAGCCTACTGTAAAATGTGTCATCTGGGAGTTTTTACATTGGGAATTAAAAGTTACAAGTGGGATATGTATGCTGGCCACATAATGCACATGAAAATTTCAAATTGAGTTTCTAACTAAAATATGTTCACATTTTGTTTTATGATATACTGAATAATTATAAAATTTTTAATTTATTTTTTAAATTAACATATGATGTATTATTTGTTTCAGGAGCACAGGTTTATGATTCATCAGTCTTACACAACACCCAGTGCTCACCACAACACATACCTTCCCCAGTGTCCATCACCCAGCCACACCATACCCTCCTCCAGCAACCCTCAGTTTGTTTCCTAAGATTAAGAAACTCATAAATTATTTTTCTAAAAGACAGTAACCATGTGAAAATGCAGATAACCTCTGAAATCCAGCATGAAGCCACTGATTATTATAAAATATGTTAACTCAGAAGTTTAAAATATGCTTGATAGTATGATAACAATAATATTTTATATGTGAATTAAAAACAACCCTCCGTATAGTAATCCTGAAAAATAACCCTATCTATGATTATTCTTTCTAAGCAGTGTTGCTGGCAATGGCAGTGAATCTAGGATAGACTGGGTTAGGGTGTATTAGAATTAAAGTCTAGGTAAGTGTAAGGTTATATGATTAGTTTAAAAACTTTGACAGGTAATTCTAATGAGCCTTCTAGAACACGATACTCAAATGCCAGATTAACCTTTATAAAATGCTACTTATATCATGTAATAAAAATGTAATAATATTCATCTGATGTTTGATATGGAATTACACCTTCATTAGGTATTCATTGGGAATTTGATAGTTTGCCTATAAATGATTCATCTAGGTGACACCAGTATTATTTCTGAGCATTCATACATTCTGTTATTTCGATTGATTTGTTTTAAAAACAAGGCATGTAGATTATAGGGAAAGGCATCTTGTGAATTTTTCTCTTACTGGTACGAAAATAATCAGCCATTCAGTGCATACATTTATTCATGAACAATCCAGGATTTATTTCCACCCCATAAAGTCACCATTACAGTCACTAGATTGTTTTAATTTGTATTCCATAGTTTCCTTGAAGGGCTGCAGATGAACAAGTTATGACATGGTCATTAATGTAATAGCTCTTTTATATCTCACAGTAATCATCTACAACATGAAAAATGAAATTATTCTTCTCTTTTAGAGACTTAGGAAATAATTTTCATGAAATAGTTAATTTTCTAAATATAAGATAAGAAAAAATATCTATTTTGAATATTTCTATGTTATGAATCGGAGCAGAAAAGTGCCATCAGAAGACTCATCCATTAAAAAATAAAAGACAAATGAGTTAAACCCAATTTTCAAAATTTCCTACAAAGAATCCATAACTGTTAATTTTGTATAATTATTTCATGTTCTGTTCTGTCTGGAAGTGACACAAATTGAAAAATGCAAACATAAGTAAGAATCATTAAAGTAACCACAAGAAAAATAGATAACTGTTTTTTTCCATTAAAAGTTAAAGTTTCAGAAGGCTTTTAAAAAATTCCTTAAAAATTAAATGCTAACAGTTCCACTTAAATATATTGCATGGAGATTTAATAAAAAGACAACCTAGTTAATCACATATGTACAAATATAAAGCCTCTTGTGAATTCACTGAATAAACATACTACTATATTTTAAGTTTGACTGTTTTCTACGAATTATAAAAATAGGTAAAACACTGTTTCAGACTGTAAACTTTGAAACTGTGAGTTGAGAAAGAAATCAAATCCCCACTATGCTGTTAAATTTTAGAATATTTTAAGTGACATAGAGCCATTAATGACCATTTTTAAATGATATAGAAAATTTCATGACCAAAACAACATATCCTAATCTCCACTTGAGCCATTCTGATATTTGTTTAAGCTAATATTAACAGTGGAGTTTATTAATATTACTGTTCGACTTTTGAAACCTCAAAGGAGTGTATGTGATAATGTCAAATAGAACTGTCTTTCAGGAACAGAGTGCTGTTTCTAGTGGTGTATTTTTGTGCTTTGAAGAAAGAACAAAAAGCAATTGTATTCACTAAAAGCAGTCCTTACAAACCCATTCATTCTCTTTTATTTATCCTTAAGAGTATTCGACTTACGAGTGTCTCTTATTTATCCCTAAGAGGATTTGACGTACGAGTGTCGAGAGGGTTAAGTGAGTACACGTTCAGGCCAATTACAGATTCATTCTAGGGCATTTCTTTGGAAAGGTTTTTAGTTGTTACTAGTACAGGTTTCCTAGGGTGGGGTAATATCTTTTTAAGTTAAATTGCCTTATACTCCTCTGTGCAGATAAGCAACTGAATACAAAACTCTTTCTCTTATATCAAAAGTAATATATAGATGATAGATAGATGATAGATAGATGCTACTTCTGTCATTTGACAAAATTTACCTTCTATTCACTGGCAATTTTCATTCTGTTGGTATGTGTATGATTCCATGTTTAACCAGCACATGTTAAATCCTAGATTCCTTTACTTTCGTAAGTAGTTGTTTTCTTAGTCATAGATTCCATTATTTAGGTCTAACACTTTAAAAAATTAAATGATAAATATATACATATGTATATATATACATATATATACACACACACATGCTAGACACATCATATACATATAGTATAGGCACATCATATATATAAAAATGTATGCACATTATATATGTGAAATATATTACTTGGTCTTAATAGAAAATAGAAATATTTTTAACCATTATCCATTATTGTGGAGCACTTATAATCTTACGCTAAACTGGCTTATTTTATATACAACGATTTTTTCTATCAATGCATTAGTATTATTCTGACTTTAAGTTATATACAACAGCTAATTACAGACAAATGTCTACAATATAATTTTTCAGGCATTTAAAAATGTTAATGTTACAGACCTTGCATTTCCAAAAGTTTTGTGTATATAAATGTTTATATTTTAATTTATATACAATGATTTATATGAACAACAATAAATAATTTTGGAATTAAATGAGATTTAACCTATCATTGTGAGCCTATGGTTTCTTTGAGAGACAACAGTCAAATTCAGCATTGCCAGACTGAAAAAATTTGCTCACTGTGTGCTCAATTTAGAAGAGGGGACAGGGAGCTCTTTGGGACTACTTTTTATTTAATTTAATTTTATCTAAATTCAATTAATTTGCATACACTGTATTATTAGTTTCAGAGGTAGAGTTCAGGGATTCATCAGTTGCACACAATAGCCAGTGCTCATCACATCATGTGCCCTCCCCAAAGCCCATTACCCAGTTACCCCATCCCCCCACCCAGCTCCCCTCCAGCAAACCTCAGGTCGTTTCCTATAGTTAAGAGTCTCTAATGGTTTGTTTTCCTCTCTGCTTTCATCTTATTTTATTTTTCTCTCCCTTCCCCTGTGATCCTCTGTTTTGTTTCTTAAACTTCACATATGAGTGAAATTATATAATTGTCTTTCTCTGATTGACTTCTTTTGCTTAGCATAGTACCCTCGAGTTCCATCCATGTCATTGCAAATGGGAAGATTTCAATTTCTGATGGCTGAGTACTATTCCATTGTATATATATCACATCTTTATCCATTCATCTATCGATGGACATCTGGGCTTTTTCCACAGTTTGGCTACTGTGGATATTGCTTCTATAAACATTGGGATGCAAGTGTCCCTTCAGATCACTACGTTTGTATCCATTGTGTAAATTACCTAGTACTGCAACTGCTGGGTCATTGTGTAGTAATATTTTCAATGTCTTGAGGAAACTCCATACTGTTTTCCACAGTGGCTGCACCAGCTTGCATTCCCACCAAGCGTAGTAGGGTTCCCATTTCTCTGCATCCTCACCAACATTTGTTGTTTCCTGACTTGTTAATTTTAGTCATTCTGACTGCTGTGAGGTGGTATTTCATTGTGGTTTTGATTTGTATTTCCCTGGTACCAAGTGATATTGAACATTTTTTTCATGTGTCTGCTGGCCATTTGTATGTCTTCTTTGGAGAAATATCTGTTTATATCTTCTGCCTATTTCTTGACTGGATTATTTGTTTTTTGGATGTTGTGCTTGATAAATTCTTTATAGATCTTGGATACTAGCCCTTTATCTAATAAGACATTTGCAAATATCTTCTACCATTCTTTAGGCTGTTTTTTGCTTTGTCAACTGTATCCTTTGCTGTGCAAAAGCTTTTTATCTTGATGAAGTCCAAATAGTTCATTTGCTTTTAATTCCCTTGCCTTTGGAGATGCGCATAGCAAGACTTTGCCATGGCCGAGGTTAAAGAGGTTGCTGTGTGTGTTCTCTAGGATTTTGATGGATTCCTGTCTCACATTTAGGTCTTTCATCCATTTTGAGTCTATTTTTGTGTATGGTGTAAGGAAATGGTCCAATTTCATTCTTTTGCATGTTGCTGTCCAATTTTCCCAACACCGTTTGTTGATGAGTCTCTCTTTTACCCATTGGGTATTCTTTCCTGCTTTCTCCAAGATTAGTTGACCGAGGAGTTGAAGGTCAATCTCTGGATTCTCTATTCTACTCCATTGACCTATGTCTCCTTTTGTGCCAGTACCATACTGGCCTGATGATTACAGCTTTGTAATATAGCTTAAAGTCTGGCAGTGTGATGTCACCAGCTTTGGTTTTCTTTTTCAACATTCCTCTGGCTATTGGGATCTTTTCTGGTTCCATGCAAATATTAGGATTATTTATTCCAGCTCTGTGAAAAATGTTGATGCGATTTTGATAGTGATTGCACTGAACGTGTGGATTGTTCTGGGTAGCATAGACACTGTAACAGTATTTGTTCTTCCAATCCATGAAATGCTTTTCCATTTTATTGTGTCATCCTAAATGTCTCTCATAAGTATTTGATAGTTTTCAGAGTACAGATACTTTACCTCTTTGGTTAGGTTTATTCCTAGGTATCCTATGGTTATTTGTCCAATTGTAAAGGGGATTGATTCTTTAATTTCTCTTTCTTCTGTCTCATTGTTTAGTGTATAGAAATGCAACTGATTTCTGTGCACTGATTTTATATCCTGTTACATTGCTGAATTCCTATATGAGATCTAGAAATTTTGGAGTGGAGTCTTTTGGGTTTTCCACATAAAGTATCATGTCATCTGTGAAGAGTGAGAGTTTGAGTTCTTCTTTGCCAGTCTGAATGAATGCTTTTTATTTCTTTTTGTTATCTGATGGTTGAGTCTTGGACTTCTAGTAATATGTTGGACAACAGTGGTGAGATTGAACATCCTTGTCATGTTCTTGACTTTAGGGGAAAAGCTCTCAGTTTTTCCCCATCAAGACTGATATTTGCTATGGGCCTTTTGTATATGGCATTTATGATATTGAAGTATGTTTCCTCTATCCCTACACTGTGAAGAGTTTTAATCAGGAAAGGATGCTGCATTTTGTCAAATGCTTCTTCTGCACCAAATGAAAGGATCATATGGTTCTTTTTTTAAATTTAATATAGTGTATTACATTGATTGATTCACAAATGTTGAACCACCCTTGCAGCCCAGGAATAAATCCCACTTGGTTGTGGTGAATAATCCTCTTAATATACTGTTGGATCTTTTTGGCTAGTATCTTGGTGAGAATTTTGAATCCATGTTCATCAAGGATATTGGTCTGTAATTCTCCTTTTTGTGGGGGTCTTTGTCTGGTGTTGGCATCAAGGTAATCCTGGCCTCATAAAATGGGCTTAAAAGTTTTCCTTCCATTTCTATTTTTTGAAATAGTTTCAGAAGTATAGGTACTAATTCTTCCTTAGATGTTTGGTAGAATTCTGCTGTGAGGCCATGAAAGCCTGGATTCTTGTTTGTTGGGAGGTTTTTTATTACTGCTTCAATTTCCTTGCTGGTTATAGGTCTGTTCAGGTTTTCTATTTCTTCCCGTTTCAGTTTGGTATTTTATATGTTCCTAGGAGTGCATCCATTTCTTTCAGATTGCCAAACTTCGTGGCATATAATTGCTCATAATAATGTTCTTTTAAGTGTCTCCATTTCTTCAGTGTTGGTTGTGATTTCTCCTCTTTCATTCATGATTTTATTTGGGTCCTTTCTCTTTTTGATAAGTCTGACTAAGAGTTTATTGATCTTATTAATTCGTTCAAAGACCCAGCTTCTTGTTTCATTGATCTGTTCTACTGTTCTTTTGGTTTCTATTTCATTGTTTTCTGTTTTAGTCTTTATTATTTCTCTTCTGCTGCTGGATTTAGGCTTTATTTGCTATACTTTCTCTAGCTCCTTTAGGTGTAAGGTTAGCTTATATATTTGAGACCTTTCTTGTTTCATGATAATGGCTATATACTTCCCTCTTAGGACCCCCTTTGCTTCATCCCAAAAGTTCTTTTTTTTTTTTAATAATGATTTTTTATTATATTATGTTAGTCACCATACAGTACATCCCCGGTTTTCGATGTAAGGCTCGATGATTCATTAGTTGTGTATAACACCCAGTGCACCATGCAATATGTGCCCTCCTTACTACCCATCACCGGTCTATCCCATTCCCCCACCCCCCTCCCCTCTGTAGCCCTCAGTTTGTTTCTCATAGTCCATAGTCTCTCATGTTTCATTCCCCCTTCTGATTACCCCCCCTTTCTTTATCCCTTTCTTCCCCTACTGATCATTCTAGTTCTTATGTTCCATAGATGAGAGAAATCATATGAGAGTTGTCTTTCTCTGCTTGACTTATTTCACTAAGCATTATCTCCTCCAGTGCCATCCATGTTGTAGCAAATGTTGAGAACTCATTCTTTCTGATTGCTGAGTAATATTCCATTGTATATATGGACCACAACTTCTTAATCCAGTCATCTGTTGAAGGGCATCTCGGCTCCTTCCACGATTTAGCTATTGTGGACATTGCTGCTATGAACATTGGGGTGCATATGGCCCTTCTCTTCACTACGTCTGTATCTTAGGGGTAAACACCCAGTAGTGCAATGGCTGGATCATAGGGTAGCTCAATTTTTAACTTTTTAAGGGACCTCCACACGGTTTTCCAGAGTGGCTGTACCAACTTGCATTCCCACCAACAATGTAGGAGGGATCCCCTTTCTCCACATCCTCTCCAACAATTGTTGTTTCTTGCCTTGTCTATTTTTGCCATTCTAACTGGCGTAAGGTGGTATCTCAGTGTGGTTTTGATTTGAATTTCCTTGATGGCTAATGATTTTGAACATTTTTTCATGTGTCTGTTAGCCATTTGTATGTCTTCATTGGAAAAGTGTCTGTTCATATCTTCTGCCCATTTTTTGATTTGTTTATTTGTTTCTCGTGTTTGAGTTTGAGAAGTTCTTTGTAGATCTTGGATACCAGTCCTTTATCTGTAGTGTCATTTGCAAATATATTCTCCCATTCCGTGGGCTGCCTCTTAGTTTTTCTGACTGTTTCCTTGGCTGTGCAGAAACTTTTAATCTTGATGAAGTCCCATAAATTCATTTTATCTTTTGTTTCTCTTGCCTTTGGGGATGTGTCATGAAAAAGGTTGCTTTGGCCGATGTCGTAGAGGTTGCTGCCTATGTTCTCCTCTAGAATTTTGATGGATTCCTGTCTCATATCGAGGTCTTTCATCCATTTTGGAGTTTATTTTTGTGTATGGTGTGAGATAGTGGTCAAGTTTCATTCTTTTGCATGTAGCTGTCCAATTTTCCCAGCACCATTTATTGAAGAGACTGTCTTTTTCCCACCGGATGTTTTTTCCTGCTTTATCAAAGATTAGTTGCCCAAAGAGCTGAAGGTCCATTTCTGGGCTCTCTATTCTGTTCCATTGGTCTATGTGTCTGTTTTTGTGCCAGTACCATGCTGTCTTTGTGATCACAGCTTTGTAGTACAGCTCGAAATCCGGCATTGTGATGCCCCCAGCTTTGTTTTTCCTTTTCAACAGTTCCCTGGAGATTCGGGGTCTTTTCTGGTTCCATACAAATTTAAGGACTATTTGTTCCAGTTCTTTGAAAAACGTTCTCGCTATTTTGATCGGGATAGCATTGAAAGTGTAGATTGCTCTGGGTAGCATGGACATTTTAACTATGTTAATTCTTCCGATCCATGAGCATGGAATATCTTTCCATCTTTTTATGTCTTCCTCAATGTCTTTTAAGAGTGATTTATAGTTTCTAGAATAAAGGTCCTTTACGTCTCTGGTTAAGTTCATTCCAAGGTAACGTATGGTTTTTGGTGCTATTGTAAATGGGATGGATTCCCTGATTTCTCTTTCTTCGTTCTCGTTATTCGTGTACAGAAATGCAACTGATTTCTGAGCATTGATTTTGTATCCCGCCATGTTACTGAATTGCTCTATAACTTCTAATAGTTTGGGAGTGGCTTCTTTTGGGTTTTCCATATAGAGTATCATGTCGTCTGCGAAGAGAGACATTTTGACTTCTTCTTTGCCGATTTGAATACCTTTGATCCCTTTTTGTTGTCTGATTGCTGTTGCAAGGACTTCTAGTACTATGTTGAATAATAGTGGCGAGAGTGGGCATCCTTGTCGTGTTCCTGATCTTAAGGGAAAGGCTTCCAGCTTTTCCCCATTGAGAATAATATTTGCAGTAGGCTTTTCATAGATGGCTTTTATGAGATTGAGAAATGTACCTTCTATTCCTACACTCTGAAGGGTTTTAATCAGGAAAGGATGCTGTATTTTGTCATATGCTTTTTCGGCATCGATTGAGTCTTTTCTTGTTGATATGATGAATCACGCTGATTGATTTGCGAATATTGAACCACGCTTGCATCCCAGGTATGAATCCCACTTGATCGTGGTGGATAATCCTTTTAATGAACTGTTGGATTCTATTAGCAAGTATCTTGTTGAGGATTTTGGCGTCCATATTCATTAGGGAAATCGGTCTGTAATTCTCCTTTTTGAGGGGGTCTTTGCCTGGTTTGGGGATCAAGGTAATATTGGCCTCATAGAATGAGTTTGGTAGCTTTCCTTCTGTTTCTATTTTTTGAAATAGCTTTAGGAGAATAGGTATTATTTCTTCTTTGAATGTTTGGTAGAATTCCCCAGGAAAACCGTCCGGGCCTGGAGTTTTGTTATTTGGAAGGTTGTTTATCACTGACTCAATTTCTTCATAATTAATTGGCCTGTTTAAGAAATCAATTTCTTCCTTTTTCAATCTTGGTAGTTTATAGGTTTCCAGGAAGGATTCCATCTCTTCCAGATTGCTTAGTTTATTGGCATATAGCTGTTGATAAAAATTTCTAATAATCCTTCCAATTTCAATGGTGTTCGTCGTGACCTCTCCTTTTTCATTCATAATTTTAATAATCTGGGTCCTTTCTCTTTTCTTTTGGATAAGTCTTGCCAGTGGTCTGTCAATTTTATTGATTCTCTCCAAGAACCAGCTTCTAGTCCTGTTGATCTGCTCTACTGTACTTCTGGTTTCTGATTGATTGATTTCAGCTTTAATTTTGGTCAACTGCTTCCTTGTGCGTGGATTAGGCCTGTCCCTCTGTTGCTGTTCCAGCTTCTTGAGGTGAGAATATAAAAACTGCATTTTAGATTTTTCTATTCTTTTGAGTGAGGCTTGGATGGCTATGTATTTCCCCCTTAGGACTGCCTTTGCAGTATCCCATAGGTTTTGGACTGTTGTATTTTCATTCTCATTGGTCTCCATAAATTGTTTAATTTGATTTTTGATTTCCTGGTTTATCGAGTCATTCCTGAGCAGGATGGTTCTTAGTCTCCAAGTGTTTGAGTTTCTTCCAAATTTTTCCTTGTGGTTGAGTTCCAATTTCAGAGCGTTGTGGTCTGAGAATATGCAGGGGATCATTTCAATCTTTTGGTATCGGCTGAGACCTGTTTTGTGTCCCAGAACATGGTCTAATCTTGAAAATGTTCCATGGGCATTAGAATAGAATGAGTATTCTTTGGTTCTGGGGTGTAGTGTTCTATATATATCTATGAGGTCCAACTCGTCGAGTATGGCATTCAAAGCCTTTGATTCTTTGCTTAGTTTTTGCCAGGGTGTTCTGTCTATTTCTGAGAGTGGAGTGTTGAGGTCCCCTACTATTAATGTATTTTTATCTATATGTCTCTTTATTCTGGTTAAGAGTTGGCTTGTGTATCTTGCTGCTCCCCTGTTGGGGGCATATATATTTATAATTGTCATATCCACTTGTTGAATACTCCTTTCAGAATAATATAGTGCCCTTCTGTATCTCTAACTATAGTCTGTAGTTTAAAATCCAATTTATCTGATATGAGAATTGCTACCCCAGCTTTCTTTTGAGGTCCATTTGCGTGAAAGATGGTACTCCATCCCCTTACTCTCAGTCTGAATGCATCTTTGGGTTCGAAATGAGTCTCTTGTAGACAGCAAATGGATGGGTCATTTCTTTTTATCCAATCTGCAACCCTGTGGCGTTAAAGCAAGAATTTAAACCATTAATGTTCAGGCTGAGTACTGAGAGATATGCTTTTAATTCTGCCATGTTGTCAGTAAAGTCTTTGTTTGTATTGGCTGTGACTTTCTGTTTTGTATCACTCTTGGGGCCTTTTTACTTTTATAGAACCCCCGTAATACCTCCTGTAGGGCTGGTTTCGTGGTTACGAAATTGGCTAGTGACTGTCGATTCTGAAATGTCTTTATTTCTCCATCAATTCTGAATGACAGCCTTGTTGGATAAAGGATCCTTGGCTGCATGTTTTTCTCTGAAAGAGCTTTAAAAATGCTCCCCCAACCCTTTCTCTCATTCCAGGTCTGTGTAGACAGGTCTGACGTAATTCTGATGCCTTTGCCTTGGTACGTGAGAAATTTCTTTGCCCTGGCCGCTTTCAATACTGTATCCTTGGATCTCATATTTGCAAATTGCACTATGACGTGACGTGGTGTAGGTCTGTCATGGTTGAGCTTGGGAGGGGTCCTCTCTGCCTCTTGGACACGATTTTTTGTTTCCCTTGCTAGATTAGGGAAGTTTTCAGCTACAATTTGTTCAAATATCTCTTCTAGGCCTCTGTTTTTCTCCACCCCCTCGGGGATGCCGATGATTCTAACATTGGATCGTTTCATTGAGTCAGTAATCTCCCGTAGCCAACATTCGTGGGCGTGGATTTTTTTAAGACCATCTTCTATTTTTATTTTTTCCTCTATTAACCCATCCTCCAATTCACTAACCCTTTCCTCCGCTTCCGTGACCCTGGCCGTCAGAGCCTCTAGTTTTGCCTGCATTTGGCTCATAGAATTTTTAATTTCTGTCAAATTCGCTCTCATTTCCGCCCTTAGGGATTCTATATTCTCAGTAATATTTTCCTGAATACTTTTTTCAAGTCTACACATTATCTTGACCATTGTTACTCTGAATTCCATTTCTGATAATTTGGTTACATCCATATCTGTTACTTCTGTGGCAGAGGCCACTGACTCACTGTCTTTTCTTTGCTGGGGGGGGGCTTCTCCTTCTTGTCATTCTGATGAAGAGAGGTTGCGGGGTTTCCAGAGCCCAAAATTATTGACTGGGTCCCAGGCCGTGCCCCTTGTTTTATAGGGATCTTAGAGATGTGGGCTTCTTCTCTAAAGATTTTATTTATTTACTTATCTGAGAGAGGGAGGCTTACAGTCAGCAAGAACGAAACAGAAGCAGGGGAGTGAGAGAGGAAGAAGCAGGCTCCCAGCGGAGGAGCCCGATGAGGGACTCCTTTCCGGAACGCTGGGATCACGCCCTAAGCCGGAGACAGGCGCTCAATGACTGCGCCACCCAGGCGCCTGGGTTGTGGGCTTCTTGATTTTTCAGCCTGCCTTCTGTGTTCTGGGGGAGGGGCCTGCCGCGCCGATACTCAGGCAACCCTGTTTGGTTAGAGTCTCCGTGTCCCCTGCGAGGGAGGATGGGGATGGGCACTCTCTGAGCCGGTATTTCCAGGCTTTTGTTCTCTGGCGGCTTTCCCTGGCGGCCGGCTTGCATCTTCTGAGGGTCAGAGCAGCAGAGGCTGCATTGTCGCAGAACAGAGGGATTGCAGCCCGTTCTCCACTGATGTTCTGGCCACTTTAACTCTATTACTGTTGGTGCTGCTCAACCCTGCAGTGTCCCGGGATGTGCGCCCCACACCCGGAGTCCCTGCCCTCACTTCCAGGGCTGGCGCGTCTCTGTCCTTTGTGTTTCTAATGCCGCCAGCCACCGGCCGCCCCGTCTCTGTACTTTGTGTTTCTAATGCCGCCAGCCACCGGCCGCCCCGCAGGCTCCCGGGTCTCCCGGTCTCAGTCTATGCCCGGTGAGCACACCTCGATTCCGGAGTTCCGTGAGAAGCCTGGTGGCGCGCGCACCCGGTTCAGGGTCTCAGTCTGCTGTTTCGCGGGTGCCGACCGCGAGTCCGCCCGCTCCCCCGTGCAGGTGGCCCGCCAGCCACCAGCCGCCCCGCGCGCGCTCTCCGGGAGTTCCCGGCCTCAGTCTGGATCCCGTGAGCACACCGGGATTCCGGTGTTCCGGGAGATGCCTGGTGGCGCGCGCGTTCACGGCTCACCGGTCTCAGTCCGCTCTCTCGCGGGTGCCCTCTGTGAGTCCGCCCGCTCCCCCGTGCAGGTGGCTGCCGCTTCCCGGAGCCCAAACGCGGCGGCTCCCTCCCCCTTCTGTTTATCTTCCGATATCCGTGCCCGGTTTACAGCTCCCCTCTTCGTACCTCAATACTCAGCGCTGGAGATGTTCATTTGTAGAGATCCAGATGCATCATCCTGAGTCTCAGGCTGATTCCGTGGTTATTTAGGCTGGTCTGGTACCTATCCAGCTTGACTCAGGGGACCGGCTGAAAAAGGGTTCCCCTACTCCTCCGCCATCTTAACTCCCCTCATCCCAAAGGTTCTGAACTGTTCTGTTTTCATTTTCATTTGCTTCTGTGACTTTTTTTTTAATGTTTTAGTTTCCTGGTTGATCTACTCATTCTTTAGTGGGATGTTCTTTAACTTCCATGAATTTTTGTTCCCCCCAAATTTTCTTTTGTTATTGAGTTCAAGTTTTAAAGCATTGTGGTCTGAAAATATGTAGAGTGTAATCCCAATCTTGTGGTACTGGTTGAGACCTGATTTGTGATCCAGTATGTGATCTATTCTGGAGAATGTTTCATGTTCACTTGAGAAGAAAGTGTATTCTGTTGCTTAAGATGAAATGTTCTGAATATTATCTGTGAAGTCCATGTGGTCCAGTGTGTCATGGAAAGTACTTGATTTCTTATTGATCTTCTGCTTATATGATCTGTTCAATGCTCTGAGTGGGGTGTTAAAGTCCCCTATTATATCATTATCAATGCATTTCTTTAATTTTTGTTATTAACTGGTTTACTTAACTGGCTGCTCCCATGTTGGGGGCATAAACATTTATAACTGTTAGTTCCTCTTGCTGGATTGACCCTTTAATTATGATATAGTGCCCCTCTTCATCTTTTATTAGTCTTTGGCTTAAAATCTAAGTTATCTGATACAAGGATTGCTACCTTAGCTTTCTTTTGATGTCCCTTTGCATGATAAATTGTTCTCCATCCCCTCACTTTCAATCTGGAGTTGTCTTTGGATCTAAAATGAATCTCTGGTAGACAGCATATTGGTGGGTCTTGTTGTTTTATCCAGTCTGATACCTGTGTCTTTTGATTAGAGCTTTTAGCCCATTTACATTCAGAGTAACTACTGAAAGATATGAATTTTGTGCCATTGCATTACCTGTAATGTCTGTTTCTGTAGATTGCCTCTATTCCTTTGTGGTCTTCATTACTTTTTGTCTCTCTTTGCTCAAAGGATCCACTTTAATATTTTTTGCAAGGATGGTTTAGTGATCACAAATTCTTTTAGTTTCTCTTTGCCCTGCAAACTCTTCATCTCTCCTTCCATTTTGAAAGACAGTCTTGCTGGATAAAGTATTCTGGCCTGCATATTTTTTTTTCTCATTTAGTACCTTGAATGTGTCATTTCAGTCCTTTCTGGCCTTCTGGGTCTCTGTGGACAGGTCTGTTGTCAGCCTTATGTTTCTACCCTTGTAGGTTAAGGGCCTCTTTTCCTTAGCTGCTTTCAGGATTTTCTCTTTGTCTTTGCAATTTGCAACCTTCACTATTATGTCGGGGTCTTGACCTTATTTTATGGTTTTTTTAAAGGGGGTTCTCTGTGCCTCCTGAACTTGAATGCTTATTTCTTTCCACAGATTAGGGACACTCTCAGCTATAATTTGTTCAAATATACCTTCTGACCTTCTCTGTTTTCTTCATCTTCTGGAACTCCTATTATTCAAATATTGTTGCACTTTATGGTATCACTGATTTCTCAAAGTCTCCCCCTCATGATCCAGCAGTTGTTTTTCTCTCCTTTTCTCAGCTTTCTTACTTTCCATCATTTTGTCTTCTATATTGGTGATGCTTCTGCCTCATTTATCCTCGCTGTTATAACCTCCATTTTTTACTGCATCTCAGTAATTGCATTTTTAATTTCAACCTGATTAGATTTTAGTTCTTTTATTTCTACATTAAGGCATTCTCTAGTGTCTTGTATGCTTTTTTCACACCTACCTAGTATCTTTAGAATTGGTGTTTTGAATTCTAGTCCTGATATCTTGCCTATACCTATATTGTTCAATCTATGGCAGAGAGTACTACCTGTTTCTTTCTTTTGTTGTGAATTTCTCCTTCTAGTCATTTTGTCCAAAAAGAAAGGAGGAAAGAAAGATAAAGAAAAAAATAATAAAAAAGAAAAATAACAAAAACAGCAATCATAATATCAACAGCAACAATGATAATTCAGGAAGTGATTCTGGTATATGTTGTGTACATTCTGCTGTTGTGTTTTGGCTACCCTTTCCCATTGGTCCTTACTCTACAGAGTTCCTCCTTGCTTGTATTGGGGGTGTTTGGTCCTTTTAGTAAGTATGCTTTGATTTGTTTGTGAAGTTGAGCCAGAAACTGATGTTTTGCAGCTTTCTTTGATCAGTAGACTTGGTATATGCAGGGGTTTGTGTTGATCTTCTGAGGGAGAGGTTTGCTGCACTGGCTTAAAAGCTGACTTGCTCTTGTAATGATGTTCCTTCCAGGTCAGGGGGTGCCGTTTAGTGTAGGAGATTACAGGTTCCACTCGAGGTGCTGTGTTTCTCTCTGTAGTCTGACTGTGCTGGTAGGTGGGAGAAGAGAGGGGTGGTAGAAGAAGTAGAATATGGTGTCACCTCGCTCTCTTGTCCCTGGTGATCAGAACTCCCATCATCTGCTGCTCAGGAGGCCCTCTTAAAAAAGCTGGGAATGTCCTTTGACCCAGGCCCTCATCATTTCCCTGCCATAACCTCTCTGTGCCCAGGTCATCCATATGTCCAGAGCCACAGATCTCCTGTATTTTATCTCTGACCAGTGGCTAGGATTCAAAATTCCAAGTTTTAAAGGGCCTGGTAATGTATGCTCCCACTCTGGTCCCCTGGCAGGGAGACTGGGGGCATGCCTAGCACCACCCCATCCTGAAAAGTCATTGCTCAGTGCACAAACAGAGACTAGAGCTTATTGTAATGCTCAGTGAAAAGCTGGAGCTAGATTATCAGCCATCTACCCTCAACTCAGTTCCCTACTCCCATTTGTTCCAGAAAAGCTGCTGAAGAGGTTTGAATCTATTGTGGCAGACACCAAAAAACACTGGCCAGGTTATCTGCAATCTGCTCCAGTCTCTGTGCTCAACTCCGCTCAGCCCTAGAAAATTGGCTACTTGGGATACACATAGAGGTTTAAGCCTATTGTGGCTCATAGCAAAAATCAGCAGCCAGGTTCTTTGCAATCTGCTCCAGTCTCCGTGCCCTGCTCAGTCAATCCCAGGAAAGTGGCCAATCGGCACATGCACAGAGGTGTAAGCCTATTGTGGCTCACACTGAAAAGTGAAGAGGTTTTCTGTCCCCTGCAAGCCCCTTTGACCCTGCTACTGGGCTCCACTCAATGGCTCCCTGGCTGTCCTTTTGTCTTTGAAGAGGATGAATATGCTCTTCCAAATGCCCTCCAGGATTAGGAGCAATCTCTCCCTGACCCAGGGAATCTCCTCACATGGCTTATTGTACGGTCACAACCCACTGCACTGTTTCAAACTTTTTCCCTCTTCCTGACTTTACTTGGGGAATCAGGCTTCCTCCCCTTCCCTGCCAAGTGGCTTCCCTGTCCCCCAGTTAAGGGTTCTATACCTTGTCTCTGCTAAATTCTCTCGTTCCAACCATGCAGATTGCTTCTGTTCTTCTCCAATCATCTTCCAAGTTGTTCAAAATACTTGAGGGTTGATCTAGTTGTATTTGAAGGATGAAGCAAGTTCAGAGTTCCCCTACTACTCTGCCATCTTGGAACTCCCCTGGGGCTGCTTTTATAAGGACACGAATCTCATATATGAGGGCCCCACCCTCATGATCTACTCATTTCCTAAAAGCCCCACCTCCAAATACAATCATGTTGGGGATTAGGTTTTAATATATGAATTTTGAGGGTACACAAACATTAATTCTATAGTAATGGTCTTCAGACGTTTTCATTATCTCCATTTGAAAAAAAAAGAAAAAAGACTGACGACCAAGCCTAATTTGTGAAAGTATACTCATTCTGTCATAAAAATTCTTAGTATCTAATTGCATGTGATTTTGGTATGTATAAATTTCTTAAATAATTACCTCTAAATTGTATCTTTCACACTGTAAGTAGTTATTTGGATTGATCTATTGTTATGTAGCAAACTATCCCTAATCTTTGGAGCATAAAGCAAAAACCAATTATACTTTACATTTTCTAGGTCAGGAATTTGGATCATTTACAGAAAAGATTATCTCTGCTCCACAATGACTGGTGCCTCTGGGGTGGTTCAAATGTCTTCAGATTGCTAAGATGGCTCATATAAGGCCATAAACTGTAATGTCCAGAATGAATTCTTCACATTGCATCTCTGGCACCTGATCTAGAGTGGTTGGAACACTTAGGCTTTCCTGGGTATTGTATTTTCTTTCTATGCAGTCTTTCCACATGGCCAACTTGAGCTTCTTCACAGTATGGAAGTCTCCCAGTAGTCATACTTCTTTCAATGCAGTTGCTTTTCTCCAGAGTGAGTATTCCAATGGAACAAGCCAAAAACGTCAAGGGTTGGTTACCCAGGGCCTAACTGTATTCAGTATGGTAGAGAACTACATAAGAGTCTTAATACTAAGAGATGAGGTCCATTGAGATGGATATTTTAGGAGATCAGCTACTACATAAGGTAATGTTGCAAACAAAAATAACACTACATCTGGTTGAGTGGAGTTAACACCTCACTGGATGTCATGAATCTTTTGTTTTGGAAGCAAATGCTTCATCTTCATATTTTGGCACGTATGTATTTTTTGTATTCTACTGTAATTACCATAAAATACTGATAGTTTGTTTTTATAGTTACCATCAACTGTTATCCATACCATGTAACTAATTTTATTTTGTAGAAGGTAGAATCTATTTAAGTTAATTCTAATACAGGGGCGCCTGGGTGGCACAATCAGTTAAGCATCCAACTCTTGGTTTTGGCTCAGGTAATGATCTCAGGGTCATGTAATTGAACCCCATGTTGAGCTCCATGCTCAGTATGGAGTCTGCTTGAGATTCTCTCTCCCTCTGTCCCTCCAACTCATGCTCTCTCTCTCTAAAATAAAATAAAATCTTCAAAGAAATTAATAACTTAATTCCAATACAGATTTTTGCCTCTAAAATTCTTGAAAAAGATGATTTGCACTTTTAATTTTCTAAACCTACTTGATTGAATACACCTGTGCTATTATTTACTGTTTCAGCCCACCAGAATCTTATAGCAATAAAATTTTGTTATATTTATCCTTACTTATTTTCAAAAAAATGGATTATTGTCAAATTATATTTAAATAAATCTTTGTTTGAATACTGATCAAAATCTCCAATGTGTTCAAATGTCTAGAAAGATTAATAGCTTACTTTAGAACAAGTTGACTTTTGTGCATCTAGATGTACCTTGTTTAAGAAAATAAGAAAAGTGACTCTACTGCCAGGTGAAGCAGATTTGAACACAAGGCTGACTTCACAAAAGCCTGACAGTTTTTACAACTCAAGATCGTGTTAATGTTACTTCACTAGATATCAGAAATAATACCGGATGGATTAGGTAGTTATTCAGATCATAACTGAAACCTTATAATTTTCTTTCTTCCTTTCAGTCCCAGCGGCGTGTCACATTTCATTTACCAGAAAGCTCTCAGGAAAGCAGCAGTGATGGTGGACTGGGAGACCATGATGTGGGGATTCCCAGCACATCCCATGCCCTGCCCCTTGGCTATCCTCAAGAGCAGTACTTTGATCATACTGCACCCAGTAACCGCACTGAAGGGGACGGCAACTCTGATCCTGAATCCTGTAAGTGATACCTGTCTAGTCCTGCAGGATAAATGCACTTGTTGTATTTGTTAGTCAAATAATTGTAGCTATATGACACTGGTCATTTAATGTTAATATGAGTAGTAACAGATTTTTAAAAAGTAAAAATACAGAATTAAGTGGAAAGTATAAATACAGCAGTTTATAATATATGAACTCTGTGATCATATCTAATATGAAAGTTATTATGTGATTGAAAATAGTCATTTTCTTTAGGCATAGATAAGATTTTTTATTTTTATATACATATAGGTATGTATATATATGTACATAACTAGCCACTTTATTTTGTTATTTATTTAATTTGAGTACATATAAATTATTTTTGTAATTTATATGAATTATTTTCTAGATTTTATTTTTCATTTTTAGTAGAGTTAATAACCATAGGCATTTTTTAAAATTAAACTCATTTTTTCAATATTGAGGATGATAATACTGTGGGTTTTTCATATATGGCCTTTATTATGTTATATAACAAAGAAACTTATTAAAAGTGCAAGAAGCACACTATTTCACTTTAAATGAATTTCTCTTACTTTAACATGGCATACTAATGATATTTTTAACATAGCACATGTGTGTGCTTTGATTAAAAACAAACAAAAAATATCAGATCAAAATTTTCCATAGCAAAGTAATCTTTTCTGACTAACAGAGATGATAACATACTTTGATTGTTCAAGAAGAAACTCTATAACTCTGAAACAGTGGATAATTATGGATTTTATGATATGGAGTAGATGGTAATAAACTAAGCAGTTTTAGTCCATAACACCACAAACAAGAATGTAAGCTGTTAGAGGAAATAAATGCTGTCCTTAAGTAATCAAATTATTTTACACAGTTCCCATTTCATATTTTGAAATTCATTTCATCCTGAATCTGCTTTCTTTTCTGCTACTGAATTGTCCAAAATAGTGCAGTCTTTAAAATTCCTTGTAAGTTCACAAAAATGTAGAAATACATCTATGAATAAGATTTTCCCCAAAATTTACTAGAGATATTTATTAATGCTCCTTTACTTTTTTATTTTAAGTTTATTTTATTTATTTATTTGTCTATTTATTTTTCAGTTAGCCAACATATAGTACATCATTAGTTTTTGATGTAGTGTTTAATGATTCATTAGTTGCATATAACACCCAGTGCTCATCACAACACGTGCCCTCCTTTATACCCATTACCTGGCTATCCCATCCACCCATCCCCCTCTCTTCTGAAACCCTCAGTTTGTTTCCTGGAGTCCAGAGTCTCTCATGCTTTGTCTCCCTCTGACTTCTTCCCCCTCAGTTTTCCCTCCCTTCCCCTATGGTCTTCTGTGCTATTCTTTATGCTCCACTTATAAGTGAAACTGTATGATAATTGTCTTTCTCTGCTTGACTTATTTCACTTAGCATAATCCTCTCCAGCTCTATCCATGTCGATGCAAATGGGTATTCATCCTTTCTGATGGTTGAGTAATATTCCATTGTATATATGTACCACATCTTTTTTATCCATTCATCTGTTGAAGTACATCTCAGCTCCTTCTACAGTTTGGCTCTTATGGACATTGTTGCTATGAACACTGGGGTGCATGTCCCCCTCTTACACTGTTGGTGGGAATGCATGCTGGTAAAGCCACTTTGGAAAACAGTATGGAAGTTCCTGTAGACATTAAAAATAGAGCTACCCTATGACCCAGCAATTGCACTACTAGGTATTTACCCTAAAGATACAGCTGTAGTGAAAAGAAGGGGCATGTTAATGTTATTTTAAAATACAGTTCCCATTGGGGCGCACAGCGGTTAAGCGTCTGCCTTCGGCTCAGGGCGTGATCCTGGCGTTACGGGATTGAGCTCCACATCAAGCTCCTCTGCTATGAGCCTGCTTCTTCCTCTCCCACTCCCCCTGCTTGTGTTCCCTCTCTCGCTGGCTGTCTCTATCTCTGTCAAATAAAGAAATAAAATCTTTAAAAATAAATAAATAAATAATAAAATACAGTTCCCAGGTTGATAAAAATCTGCTGATTAGATAATAAAATTATGGTACTTATACTCTTGAGTCTTTTGCCAGGAATATTAAATGTCCTTACGTTAAAGAAGAAGCAAATAGACTGAATCCAATTATTTCTCTTTCAGAAGGCAAGTTTAATAAAACATCTTGTCTTATTCCATTTGAAAGCTTTTTGAAGTTTTCAATTTCACAGTTGCAATCTCCTGACGTTAGCCTTTGGTATGAGAGCCAAAGCCTATCTCCTAGAGCTTTCCCTAATCATAACGCCAACAAGTTATGTGTATCATTTTCAATGGACTCTGCTCTTTAAAGCTAGCTAATTTGATAAAAATATAAACAGAAATCTAAATCATAAACATCACTATTGTTTGGTGCTGGGTTTCTGTGGATACTATAACAGGTAAATCTTTGACTTCTCAAAGGATTTTATGGAGACACAGAAGAGTGTAGCCCTGGTAGAGAACAGAATGAGACTTGTACTGCTTGGAATTTCATATATCATGATATAGTATTAACTGAGAGGTCTGGAGACCATGTAATCCCCTTGGGACTATTCTAAATACAGTAATCTATATATGGCCCTATGTTCATATCCACTTATTTACAAGTACCATAAGGTAAGACATAATTTGTGGAGAGTTAAAAAATGCTTTTTAACTTTCCTTTGTAAAACATTGCTCTGATATTATAATTCAGACTAAGTTCTGAGACACATGGAAATATTATCAAAGGTCTACCATATTAAACTTCAGAGATGTCTGAATAGTCCATACATATGAAGTCAGAATGTCTGTGTTTTTCCCCCTTAAATAGAGAATGCATTGCTATCTCACACTATTTGTAAGTTGGAGAGAAAAGAGTAACTACTAAATTTCCAGTGATCTGCTGACATATTATAATTTGACATGTCATAGATAACATCTATGTTTCTTTGGAATAGGAATGGTAAACTGAATATTTCTAAAGAGATTCAAATCAATCTTCAGTTTACCAGCCATAAATCAATTAATTTTCAGAGAATATCCTAAACGAAGGGGGAAACAAACTTAGTTTAATCATTGTTATAATCATCTTCAACTGCAATAGTTATGTCATTTGTGTTTTTTAAAACTTCTTCATTGGATATAGTCATTTCATATATGAAGTCCATCTATCTGAAAATGTTACAGTTGTTTTAGTGTCTAAAATTTGAGCTTAGGGGTTGCCTGGCTGGCTTAGTCAGTAGAATATGCAACTCTTGATCTTGAGGTTATGAGTTCAAGACCCACACTGGATGTAGAGATTCCTTAAGAAAATAAATAAATAAACTCTTCTAAAATTTGAGCTTAAAGTAACAAAATATGTCTAAAATTTCATCAACCTTTAAAGTGTTTGTTAAAGTTTTTCTTTTACTTTACTCATTTCTGTCATACAAAAAAAAAATAGAGTTCTAAGAACATTTAGGGCTAAAAAACTTGAACAGTTAAAATAGAAATATGCTGCTGCATGCCATACCCAGCCACTGGGTGCATTGCTGCTGCTATGCACTTTACTCAAACATCGCGAAGCACCCATCTGCTGCACTGTGTCCAACCATGTGCCCACAGTCACCATTGTGCCTGGCCTTGTCCAGCCATTGACAACTGCTGTACCCAACCTTGTTACTCTGACTTCCCTGGTACACAGTGCCCAGCTGCTTCAATGCATCAGGGGATCTGGTATAGGCCTGCTGGCCTAGTACAGATTTTGCTAACACTGCTGCCAAATTCCTCAGTGAACACAATCCCTCAGAGCTGGCCTGACTTGTTCCCACTAATAACACAGAAAGCAAGCATAGCCCACAACAGGCAGATAGTCAGTGCAGATGAATACACCAAAAGGAAAACTCACTTATACAAAACAGTAGGGTGTAAGCAACACATTTAGGATACTCTCCTAAAAGGCTATGTTCTGGTGGACAAGGGACACTGCACTGCAGGGCAATACAGGACCTCTTATTCATAACATCTTTACTTTCAAGAGCAGAAGACATAGCTGAGTTTCCTAACATATAGAAACAGACAGACAGGCAGACAAAATAAGGACACAGAGAAATAAATATATCCCAAATGAAAGGACAGGATGGCATGACCAGAGAGCTAAGTGAAACAGATATTAATAACATTCCTGATAGAGAATTTAAAGCAATAATCATAAGGGTACTTTCTGGATGAGGAAAGAATGGAAAACATGAATGAGAATTTTAACACAGAGATAAGCAACAACATAGCAGAGATCAGGGCTCAATAAACTAAATCAGAAACATGCCTGATGGACTGAACAGCAGGCTAAAAGAAGTAGAAGAACAAATTAGTGACCTAGAAGACAGAGTGATGGGAAGTAATCAAACTGGACAAAAGAGAAAAGAAAACTATGCCAAAAGGGAATAGACTTAGGGAACTCAGTGACTCCATCAAATGTAATAACAATCATATTAAAGGAGTCCCAGAAGAAATGACAGAAAAGGAGGCAGAGAATGTATTTGAAGAGATAATAGCTGAAAAATTCCCTAATCTGGGGAAGGATATATATATATATATATATATATATATATATATATATATATATATATATCCAGGAGGAGCAGAGAACCTCCATCAAAATCAACAGAAGCAGGCAAGAGCAAAACATATTGTAATTAAATTAGAAAAATACAGTGTTAAAGAGACAATTTTTAAAGCAGAAAGACAAAAGAAGACAATAATATACAAGGGAAGACCCATACAGCTAGCAGGGGATTATTCAGCAGAAGCTTTCTAAGCCAGAGGAAAGTGACACAATATAGTCAAAGCACTGAATGATAAAAATTTGCAGCCAAGAATACTTTATTCAGCAAGGCTATCATTCAGAATTGAAGGAAAGATAAAGAGCTTCCCAAACAAAAGCTAAAGGAGTTTTTTAACCACTGAACCAGCCCCACAAGAAATATTAAAGGAGACTCTGTGAAAGCAGAGACCAAAAGTGACTGTATGAGGGTAGGAAACACAAAAGCAGTAAAAATGAATATTTATGTAAAAAAATCATTCAAGTTGTGGCGTCTGGGTGGTTCAGTGGTTTAAGTGTCCGACTCTTGATTTTAGCTCAGGTCATGATCTTAGGGTCAGGAGATTGAACCCCACATTGGGTTCCACACTGAGTGTGGAGCCTGCTTAAGATTCTCTCTCTCTCTCATCCTCTACCCCTCCCCCTTTCTTAAAAAAAATCAGTCAAGGAATTTACAAGATAAAAGTATGTAAAAAAAGTCACCAAATATCTAAAATGTTAGGAAGATAAGAGTAAGAATGGATACACATTTAAAAGCCCATCAATTTAATATAAACTACTACATGCAGAAGAGGTTATATACCAACCCAATGACAACTATATATTGAAACCACTAATAAATATGCAAATAAGAAAAAGAAATAAATCTGAATATCTCCCTAAAGAAAATCAGCAAGGGAAGCCTAGGTGGCTCAGTTGGTCAAGCGTCCAACTCTTGGTTTCAGCTAAGGTCATGATCTCATGTGTTGTGAGATTAAGCCCTATGTTGGGCTCCACACTCAGCAGGGAGTCTCATTGAGGGTTCTTTCCCTTTGCCCCTCCCCAACTTGTGTGTGATCTCACACTCTTTCACTCTCTCTCTCAAATAAATAAATAAATCTTTAAACAAATCAGCAAAACTTGAAAGAAAGAAAAGAAAGGATCAGAGCAAAATGTCAGAAACAACCACAAAACAAATACTAAAATGACAATAAGTACATATTTACCAATAATTACTTTGAATGTAAATAGATTAAATGCTCCAATCAAAAGACATAGGGTGACAGAGTGGATTAAAAAAAATCTATATACTGTCTACAAGAGATTCATTTTAGACTTTAAGATGCATGATTATTGAAAGTGAGAGAATGGAGAAACATCTGTCATATGAATGGATGCCAACAGAATCCTGTAGTAGCAATAGTTTCATCGGACAAAATTAACTTTAAAACAATGACTGTAAGAAGAGACAAAGAAAGACACTACATAATCATTAAGGGACAATTCAACAAGAAGATAAAAATTATAAATATTAATGCACCCTAAATGGAAGCACCTAAATACTTGAAGCACCTAATATATAATCATAAAGGAGGTAAGTGATAGTCATACAATAACAGTAGGGGACTATGACACCCCACTTACATCAATGAACAGATCATCCAAACAGATGATTAGAAAAGAATGGCTTTCCACTCTGCAAAACAATATGGGGTTTCCTCAAAAAGTTAAAAATAGAACTACCTTATGACCCAGGAATCGTACTACCACATGTACCCCAATGTTCATAGAGGCATTATCAACAATAGCCAAATTATGGATAGAGCCCAAATGCCCATTGACTGATGAATTGATAAAGAATATGTGGTATATGTATACAATGGAATATTACTCAGCCATCAAAAAGAATGAAATCTTGCCACCAGCAATGATGTAGATGAAGCTAGAGTGTATTATGCTAAGTGAAATAAGTCAGAGAAAGACAAATCATATGATTTCAGGCATATGTGGAATTTGAGAAACAGAACAGATGAACTTAGGAGAAGGGGGAAAAAAAGAGGAAAGCAAACCATATCAGACCCTTAAATATAGAGAACAAACTGAGGGTTGATGGAGGGGAGGTGGGCTGGAGATGGGCTAAATGTGTGATGGGTATTAAGGAGGGCATATGTGTTGAGTACTGGGTATTAGATGTAACTGATGAGTCATTAAAATTTACTCCTGAAAATAATATTACACTATATGTTAACTAACTAGAATTTAAATAAAAATTTACAAAAAGAAAATAATGACTTTGAATGACATATTGGACAAGATGTATCTAATCAATATACTCAGAACATTGCATCCTAAAACAGCAGAATACACATTCTTTTCAAGTGCACATGGAACATTCTGCAAAATAGTTCACATAATAGGCCACAAAATAATCCTCAATAAATTCAAGAAGATCAAAGTTACACCATGCAACTTTTCTGACCACAATGTTACGGAACTAGAAGTCCACCACAAGAAAAAAAACTGGAAAGACCACAAACACATGGAGGTTAAATAACAAGCTAAGAAACAATAGCTTAGGTCAACCAGGAAATAAAAAGGAGTAATAAAAAATTATATGGAAACAAATAAAAATGAAAACACAATTGTCCAAAAATTTGGGATACAGTAAAAGCAGTTCTAAGAGGTGAGTTTATTGCAATAGAGGTTTACTTCTATAAGCAAGAAAAGTCTCAAATAAACAACTTAAGATTACAAGTAAAGGAGCTATAAAAAGAACAACAAACAAAACCTAAAACCAGAAGAAGGAAGGAAATAATAAAGATTAGAGCAAAAAAAAATATTTGGAATCTAAAAAAAAATAGAACAGATCAATCAAACCAGGAGCTGATTCTTTGGACAAAAAAAAAAAAGATAAACCTATAGATAGAATTATCAAGCAAAAAAGAGAAAAGATTGAAATAAATAAAATCACAAATTAGGAGAAATAACAACCAACACCACACATATACAAACAATGAAAAAAGAATATTAATAAAAACTAAATGCCAACAAACTGGACAACCTAGAAGAAACAGATAAATTTCTAGAAACATATAAACTACTGAAAATGAAACAGGAAGAAAGAGAAAACTTGAACAGACCAATTACCATCAAAGAAATTGAATCAGTAATAAAAAACTCCCAACAAACAAAAGTCCAGGACCAGATGGATTCACAGGCAAATTATACCAAACGTATAAATAAAAGTTAATACGTATTCTTCTCAAACTATTCCAAAAAATAGAAAAAGAAGAAAAACTACCAAATTCTTTCTATGAGGTTAAGATTACCCTGATACCAAAAACAGATAAAGACACCATATAAAGAGAGAATACAGGCCAATATCTCTAATGAACATAGATGCAAAAATCCTCAACAAAATGCTAGCAAACTGAATCCAAAAATACATTAAAAAGCATTCACCATGATCAAGTGGGAATTTTTCCTGGGGTGCAAGGGTGGTTCAATATTCACAAATCAATCAATGTGAGACATCACATAAATAAGAGAAAGGATGAAAACTCTATTTCAACAGATACAAAAAAAAAGCATTTGACAAATTTCAACATCCATTCATGATAAAAACCCTCGAAAAAGTAGTGATACAGTGAACATACCTCAACATATTAAAGGACATATATGAAAAACCTGCAGCTAACATCTTTAACGGGGAAAAACTTATTTTTCCCCATAAGGTCATGGCAAGAGAGGGATGCCCACCCTTATCACTTTTATTCAACATAGTATTGGAAGGCCTAGACTCAGCAGACAACAAAAAGAAATAAAAGGTATCCAAAGGTAAGGGAAGAATAAAACATTGACTATCTGCAGATGATATGCTACTATACATAGAAAACCTGATAGATTCCACCAAAAAACTGCTAGAACTCATAAATGAATTCAGTAAAGTTGCAGAATACAAAATCAACGTACAGAAATCTGATGCATTTCCATATACTAGTAATGAAGCTGCAGAAAGAGAAATTAAGGAAACAATCCCATCTCCAATTGCACCAAAATAATGAGATATGTAGGAGGAAATCTAACTGAAGATGTGAAAAAACTGTACTCTGAGAACTATAGAACATTGTTGAAAGACATTGAAGATGACACAAAGAAATGGAAAGACATTCCATGCCCTTGGGTTGGAAGAATAGAAATTGTTAAAATGTCTTTACTACCCAAAGCAATCTACACATTTTATGCAATCCCTATCAAAATACCACCAGCATTTTTCACAGACCTAGAACAAAAAATCCTAATATTTGTATGGAATCACGATGGAACCAGAATACCCAAAGCAACCTTGAAAAAGAAAAGCAAAGATGGAGGCATCACAAGTCTAGATTTCAAGTTATATTGCACAGCTGTAGTAATAAAAATAGTATAATACTGGCACAAAAAAGACACATAGATAGAACAGAATAGAAAACTTAGAAATGAACCCACAACTCTATGATCAATTAATATTCAACAAAGTAGGAAAGAGCATCCAATGGGAAAAATATTTTTTTTTAACAAAGGGTGTTGGGAAAACTGGACAGCAACATGCAAAAGAAAAAAAAAACTAGTCCACTTTATTATACCATGCACAAAAATGAATTAAAAATGTGTTAAAGACCTTAATGTGAGACCTAAAACCGTAAAAACCCTAGAAGAGAACACAGGCAGTAAGTTCTTTGACATCAGCTCCAGCAACATTTTTCTAGATACGTCTCCTGAGGCAAGGGAAACAATATCAAAAATAAAATATTGGGAGTACATCAAAATTTAAAAGAGTCTGCACAGTGAAGGAAACAATCAACAAAACTAAAAGGCAACTTATGGAATTGGAGAAGTTATTTGCAAATTGCATATCAGATAAATGGTTACTATTCCAAAATATATAAAGAATGTATAGAACTCCATACCCCAAATCCAAAAATCCAATTAAAAAATGGTCAGAAGACAAGTACAGACTTTTCTCCAAAGAAGACATACAGACGGCCAACAGGCACATGAAAAGATGTTCATCATCACTTATCACCAGGAAATGCAAATCAAAACTACAATGAGATATCACCTCACACCTGTCAAAATGGTTAAAATCAACAACACAAGAAACAACAGGTGTTGGCAAGGATGTGGATAAAAAGGAACCCTAGTGCACTATTGGTGGGAATGCAAACTTGTGCATTCACTCTAGAAAACGGTATGGAGTTTCAAAATTTAAAAATAGAACTACCCTATGATTAAACAATGGCACTACTGCGTATTTACCCAAAGAATACAAAAACACTAATTTAAAGGGATACATGCATTCCTGTGTTTATTTACTAGTGCTTAGACATGGAAGCAGCCCAAGTGTCCATTGTGTCCATTGATTGATGAATGGATAAATGGAGAAACTGATGAATGGATATATATATTCCATGTATATGCATATGTATATGTGTATATATGTGGAATATTAGGCAGCCATAAAAAAGAATGAAATCTTGCTATTTGAAATTATGTGAATGGAGCTAGTAAATATATTGCTAAATGAAATAAGTCATTCAGAGAAAGACAAATACCAAATGATTTCACTCATATGTGGAATTTAAGAAACAAAGCAAATGAGCAAAGGAATAAAAAAAGAGAGAGAGGTAGACAAATCCAGAAATAGACTCTTAATTATAAAGAAAAAAAAACCTGATAGTTACCAGAGGGGAGTGGGTGGATGGGTTAAATATGTAACAGGGATTAAGAAGTGTGCTTGTCATGACGAGCACCAGGTGATGTATGGAATTGTTAGGAATAAATAAAATATAAAGGGGACAATAAACATTAGTCTTCTACAGGATGTCACAGAAGAGAGGAGTGAAGATGGCAGAGGAGTAGGTAGACCCAGGCTTGCCTTATCCCTTGAACATAGTTAGATAAAAATCAAATCATTTTGAACACCCAAGAAATCATTCTGAGGACTGAGAGAGAAAAAAGGCACAACTACAGTTGAAAAACTGCCACATTGTAGTAGAAGCTGTGGAGAGTTGATTTGGAAGAGAGAAGGGCTGCTGGTACTACGATGGGGAGGGAGCCTTGACTGGAGAGAGTAACAAGAGAGAGAGAGGGAGAAAGAGAGAGAGAGAGGGATTGAGAGCGAGTAAGCACAGGGAGTTGCACAAGGAAAACTCTTCACAAAACCATTGACTGAGAAAAGGAGAGGGGCTGACTACTGCAAGGTTTTATAAACAGTGGAGAGCAGAGTCTGAAGTTTCAGAGGTCTGCACCATTGCCTGGGTTGCACCTAGTGGGCTTAGCAGTACTCTGGTGGGGAAGGAGAGAGGAGACCCAGGAGCAGGCAGGGTGGTCTGAGGATTACCTGGGTTGCACAGGGAGAAGCAGTTCCCCTCCTTGGAGTGCATTTGGAACAGGTGGCATGACCTCTCTGGGGGCAAAAGACATGGTGGGCACATTGAGCTGCCTCTTTGACTAACTTAGGAACAGGAATGCTGGCTGAAGTCAGCAAATTGCATATCAATGGGTGCTGCCTTTTTGCTGTGCTTTACCATAAACTCCGAACTGCTGTGCAGGCATGCAACCAATTTCTGGACAAGCTGACATAATCTACAATGTGGTGAGACCCTCCCCCAGAGGATCAGTTCAGGTCCACACTGACCTGCTTTCTAAAATTTGGATATATGAAACCCACCCATGTCCCTGAGATAAAACACTAGAGTCTTGTGCTGCCTGGCAAGTTCACAGTTCAGATGCAGGTAGGGTAAAGGCGGGGATGTGACGGAAGCCACAGACACAGGAGAGGTGATAGGTTGCTCTTCCGTGAGGGCTTCATGAAGAATGGCAGGCAAAAATTCTCCACTCCAGGGACTAGAGAAGGGTATGATGACATTTTCACACCATCCATCAGCACTGACAGACTTCAATAAGGAAAACAGTACCAAGTGGAGGACAGAGCTGCTTTCACCAAGCAGTGCCCATGTGTGCCCAGCAGGTGCATCTCCACCAGGGTGAGTCTGTCTGAGAATCAGCTCAACAGGCCTCATTCCCAGAAGACCAATACAAACCCCTTCCACACACCAAGTCTACTGATCATAGAATGCTACAAAGCTTCAGCTCTAGTGGAAATAGAATCTAACTACTTTTGTAATTTTTTTCCTTAAGACACAGAAAAAGCAATTTTTATTTTTTAATCATATATATATATATATATATATATATATATATATATATATATAAATTCTGGGACTCCTATGATACAAATATTATGCTTTAATAAGTCATTGAGTTCCTTAAGTTTGAATTTGTGATCCAATACCTTTCTCTCTCTCTTCTTCTCTGCTTCATTGTTATCCATAATTTTATCTTCTATGTCACTGAGTCCCAGAATATATATAGAGAAAAAAGGGCAGAAGGTTTATTTAAGCAAATTATAGATGAAAACTTCCTTAGCCTGGGAAAGGAAACAGACATCAAACTCCAAGCACAGAAAACTCAAAAGGCAGCCATCACCAAAATATATCATAGTCAAATTCACAAAATACACAGACAAGGAAAGAATCCTGAAAGCAGCAGGGGAAAATAAATCCTTAACCTACAATAAAGACGGATCAGGTTCATAGCAGATCTGTCCATAGAAACTTAGCAGGCCAGAAAGTGTGGTATGATATAATCAATGTGTTGAATGGGAAAAAAATATGCAGCCAAAAATACTTTATCCAGCAAGTCTGTCATTCACAGTAGAAGGAGAAATAAAAAGTTTCCCAGACAAACAAAAACTAAAGGAGTTCATGACCATTAAACTAGCCCTGCAAGAATTATTAAAGGGAGCTCTTTGAGTGGGAAAAAAGGACCCAAAGTAACAAAGTCTAGAAAGGAAAAGAGAACATCACCAGTAACACCAACTTTAAAGGTAACACAAAGTCACTAAATTCATATCTATCAATAATCATTCTAAATGGAAATGGACTAAATGCTCTAATCAAAAGCCACAGAGTATCAGAATGAATAAAAAAAAGACCCATCTATATACTGCCTATAGGAGACTCATTTTAGACATAAAGACACCTGAAGATTGAAAGTGAGGGGCTGGAAAATCACCTATCATTTCGATGGACAGGAAAAGAAAGCCTAAGTAGCCATACTCTTATCAGACAAATTAGATTTAAACCAAAGGTTGTAACAAGATATGAAGAAGGGCATTAATTCATGACTAAGGGATCTAATCAAGAAGATCTAACAAGTGTCAATATTTATTCCCACAACATGGGAACTCCCACATATTTAAGTCAATTAATAACAAACATTAAAAAGCTCATTTACTTTTTTTTGTCCATCAATTGCATTTTATTTTACAGCAAAGTTCTTTTTTTTTAAATGATTTTTTATTATATTATGTTAGTCACCATACAGTACATCCCCGGTTTCTGATGTAAGGCTCGATGATTCATTAGTTGCGTATAACACCCAGTGCAGCATGCAATACATGCCCTCCTTACTACCCATCACCAGTCTATCCCATTCCCCCACCCCCTCCCCTCTGAGGCCCTCAGTTTGTTTCTCATAGTCCATAGTCTCTCATGTTTCATTCCCCCTTCTGATTACCTCCCCTTTCTTTATCCCTTTCTTCCCCTACTGATCTTCCTAGTTCTTATGTTCCATAGATGAGAGAAATCATATGATAGTTGTCTTTCTCTGCTTGACTTATTTCACTTAGCATTATCTCCTCCAGTGCCGTCCATGTTGCAGCAAATGTTGAGAACTCGTTCTTTCTGATAGCTGAGTAATATTCCATTGTATATATGGACCACAACTTCTTAATCCAGTCATCTGTTGAAGGGCATCTCAGCTCCTTCCACGATTTAGCTATTGTGGACATTGCTATAAAAAGCTCATTTATAACAATACAATAATATCAGGGGATTTTAATACCCCAACTGCAGCAACAGACAGGACATCTAAGCAGAAAATCACAAGGAAACAATGGTTTTGAATGACACAATGGACCAGATGGACTTAAAAGTCATATTCAGAAAATTTCATTCTAAAGTAGAATACACATTCTTCTTGAGTACATACAGAACATTCTCCAAAATAAATCACATACTGGTCATAAATCAGCCCTCAACAGGTAAAAAAGATTGAGATCATACCATGCTTATGTTCAGACCACAATGCTATGAAACTTGAAGTCAACCACAAGAAAAAAATTAGGAAAAACCACAAATACACGGAGGTGAAAGAACATTCTACTAAAGAATGAATGGGTTAACCAGGAAATTAAAGAAGAAATAAAAAAGCACACAGAAGCAAATGAAAATGAAACCATGACAGTCCAAAACCTTTTGGTTGCAGCAAAGGCAGTCCTAAGAGGGAAGTATATTACAATACAGGCCTACCTCAAGAAGCAAGGAAAGTCTCAAATACACAACCTAACCTTACAGCTAAAGGAGCTAGAAAAGGAGTAGCAAATAAAGCCTAAATTTATTAGAAGGGAAATAATAAAGATTAAAGTGGATGAATCACATGTGTGCGCACATGCACATGCACACGCACACACACACACACATACACACACACACACACACACACACACACACACAGAGTAGAAAAGATCAACAAAGCTAAGAACTGGTTCATTGAAAGAATTTATAAAATTGATAATCTTCCGGCCAGACTTATCGAAAAGAAAAGAGAAAGAACCCAAATAAAATAAAAAATGAAAGGAGAAATCACAACAAACAGAACAGAAATACAACCAATTGTAAGAGAATATTATGAAAAATTATAGAACAAAAAGCTGGGCAATCTGGAAGAAATAAATGAATTCCTAGAATCATACAAACTACCAAAACTGAAACAGGAAAAAATAGATAATTTAAACAGAATGATAACATCAAAGAAAAGAATAAGTAATCAGGGGCGCCTGGGTGGCACAGTGGTTAAGCGTCTGCCTTCCGCTCAGGGCGTGATCCCGGCGTAATGGGATCGAGCCCCACATCAGGCTCCTCCGCTATGAGCCTGTTTCTTCCTCTCCCACTCCCCCTGCTTGTGTTCTCTCTCGCTGGCTGTCTCTATCTCTGTCGAATAAATAGATAAATCTTTAAAAAAAAAAAAAAAAAAACAAAACCAAAAAAAGAAAGTATGATCTTTAAAAAAAAAAAGAATCAGTAATCAAAAAGCTCCCAACAGATAAAAATCCAGGGCCAGATGGCTGCCCATGTGAATTCTACCAAACATTTAAAGAAGAGTTAATATCTATTCTTCTCAAAATGTTCCAATAACTAGAAATGGAAGGAAAACTTCCAAACCCATTCTACAAGGCCAGCATTACCTTGATTCCAAAACCAGAGAAAGACCCCACTTCAAAAGAGAATTACAGTCCAATATCCCCGATGAACACGGGTGCAGAAATTCTCAAGGATACTAGCAAATTGAATCCAACAGTACACTAAAACAATTATTCATCATGATCAAGTGAGATTTATTTCTGGACTGCAGGGGTTGTTCAATATTTGAAAATCAAACAATGTAATACATCACATTAATAACAGAAAGGATAAGAAATACATGATCCTCTCAAAAAATGCAGAAAAAAGTATTTGGCAAAGTAAAGCATCTATTCTTGATAAAACTCTCAACAAAGTAGGGTTAGATGGAATATACCTCAAAATCATAAAAGTCATATATGAAAGACTCACAGCTAATATCATCCTCAATGGGGAAAATCTGAGAGCTTTTCCTCTACAGCCAGGAACAACAGGGATGTCCACTCTCACTATTACTATTTAACATAGTACTAGAAGTCTTAACCTAAGCAATCAGACAACAAAAAGAAGCAAAAGGTATCCAAATTAGCAAGGATGAAGTCAAACTTTCACTATTTGCAGAGGACATGATACTCTATTTAGAAAACCCAACAGACTCCACCAAAAAAAAAAAAATGCTGGAACTAATATATGAATTCAGTAAAGTTTCAAGATATAAAACCAATGTACAAAAATTTCTTGATTTCTATATACCAATAGTGAAGCAGCAGAAAAAGAAATCAAAGAATCTATCCATTTACAATTGTACCAAAACCTACATAAGATACCAAGACATAAACCTATCCAAGGTAGTAAAAGACCTGTGGTCTGAAAACTATAGAACACTTCTGAAAGAGATTGAGAGGATAGAAAGAAGTTGAAAATGTTCAATGTTCATGGATTGGAAGATGTTAAAATGTCTATCCCACCCAAAGTTATCTACACCTTTAACGCAATCCCTATCAAAATACCACCAGCATTTTTCGCAGAGCTAGAATTTGTATGGAACCACAAAAGATCCTGAATAGCCAAAGCAATCCTGAAAAAGAAAAGCAAAGGTGGAGGCATCACAATTCCAGACTTCAAGCTATATTACCAAGCGGAAGTCATTGACACAGTATGGTACTGGCACAAGGACAGACACATAGATCAATGAAACAAAATAGAAAACCCAGAAATTGACTCACAACTCTATGGTCAACGAATCTTCAACAAAGCAGGAAAAAAATATCCAATGGAAAAAAGTCTCTTCAAAAATGGTGCTGGGAAAACTGGACAGGAACATGCAGAAGAATGAAACTGGACTGCTTTCTTACAACATACCCAAAAATAAATTCAAAATGGATGCAAGACCTAAATGTGAGATAGGAAACCATCAAAGTCCTAGAGGAGAACAGAGGCAGCAACCTCTTTGACCTCGGCCATAGCTACTTCTTAGTAGATACATCACCAGAGACAAAGGAAACAAAAGCAAAAAGGAACTATTGGGACGTCATCAAGATAAAAAGCTTCTGACCAGCAAAGGAAACAATCAACAAAATTAAAAGCAGCCTACAGAACAAGAGAAGATATTTGCAAATGACATATCAGATACAAGGTTAGTATCCAAAATCTATAAAGATTTGTCCATCTCCACATCCAAAACACAAATAATCCAGTTAAGAAATGGGCAGAAGACATGAACAGACATTTTCCAAGGAGGACATCCAGATAGCTAACAGACACATGAAAAGATGCTTAACATCACATAACATCAGGGAAATACAAATCAAAACCACAATGAGATATGACCTCACACCTGCCAGAATGGCTAAAATTAACAACATAAGAAATAACAGTTGTTGATGAGGATGTGGAGAAAAGGAACCCCCTTGCACTGTTGGTGGGGTTGCAAACTGGTGCAGCAACTCTGGGAAAACAGTATCTAGGTTCCTCAAAATGTTAAAAATAGACCTACCCTATAATCCAGAAGTTGCACTAATAGGTATTTACCAATAGGGTACAAAAATACAGATTCAAATGTGTACATGCACCCGATGTTTATGGCAACATTATCAACAATAACCAAACTATGGATAGAGCCCAAATGCTCAGACTGATGAATGGATAAAGAGGATGTGGTATCTGTATGCAATGGAATATTTCTCAACCATCAAGTGGAAAAAAAACCTGCCTTGCAAGGACATGGATGGAGCTGGAGTTTATTATGCTAAGCAAAATAAATCAGGCAAAGACAAATACTATATGATTTCACTCATGTGTGGAATTTTGGAAACAAAATAGATGATCATATGGGAAAAGGAATAAAAAGAGAGGGGAAAACTAACCACAAGAATCTCTTTAACTATAGAGAACAAACTGAGGGTTGAAGGAGGGAGGTGAGTGGAAGATGGGTAAATGGATGATGAGTATTAAGGAGGGCACTGATTCTGTTGAGCCCTGGGTGTTATATGTTGGTGACAAATCACTAAATTCTACTTCTGAAAACCATTTTACAATGTACATTAACTAAGTAAAATTTAAATAAAAATTTGAAAAAAAAGAAAACCAAAAGAAACAAACAAAAAGAGTATCACAGAAAAGTACCTAATTCCAGTTTACCAAGTGTTTACCCATATAACTTAATTAGGTATTTTTGGTTTTTGCCAAATACTCAGGAAATTTGATTTCATAAGCCCACTAATATTTCTTTAAAATGATTTTTGAGGGAAACCACACATTAGTTCCTATATTACAGTAAAAAAAAAAGATGAATGCCATCATTTTGTTATTATCATTATGTGAAAAAAAGCAAGAAATTTATTCAATGTAAGAAGTTATGTTCCTTTTCCAGATTAATTATCCACTCAGGCAATTTCTGTCTTGACTGGCTATGTATTTCAAAGATAGTTTAATAAATTATTTAATCAGTTCAGCAAACCTGAAGTCACGTATTTTGAATGATAAATTCATCAGTATTTCTAAGGAGTGCTGTCATCAATTGTCAATTCTATTAGTTATATCCCACTTGGAGGAGGGACTGAACTCAGTGTCCTTGGATTCTGGAGATATAAGACAAATGCTTGGTAACTCACATTGACTTGCCAATAGAAATGACATATACCTTTATTCTTCTTTGAAATTTAAAAATTTCCCTTCATATATGGTAATATTCTTAAAGCTAACGATAGTATCAAAATCACTTTTACTTTTTCTCAAAGGGAAATCATTGCATTTATGCTATTTATGACAACCAGGTTATTTAGTCTCTGGTGTGTTACATGAATAATAGTGTATATAAACATACTAGAAACGGTTCCACCCAAAAGGTCAGCTGCTTGTCATTTCTTGGGAAATAATAAGGCACACTTGATAATACCTTATATACGAAATGAGCTTAGGCAGATATAAATAGTGATCTAGCAGGAGGTGCTTTGCAGTATGTATTAATTGTATCATTTAAACAGATATGCTTTTGTAAAGTTGTTTTTTTTCTCTATTCAAACTTATGAGAGTTTTAAAAGTTATCATAATACAATGGGTGAAACAAACCTTACTATACCATCCTATCACATCCAACTTTGCTATACAGGTAATGCAATCACAATACAGAACAATTGAAAAATGACTTCTTTGGAGGATCTAGGTTTTGTAAGGGCAATGAAGGATTTATACTACAAATAATCATTTAAAAAGTCACAAAAGTCGTGAATGAAAATGAAAAGTGTATCTTTAAAGTTGGAAACTAGAAGACATTTACAGGATTCCATTTGGGTGACAGCTTCTGACAACAGTATATGTTTAGTATCTTAAATCTAATATGGATTAGATAGAGGTTTATCTCTTAACAGCAGGCCACTCTAAGTGAAGCAATCTTCTATTTGAAAAAGACAAACACTAAGAGCCTGGCACAAGGTTGTCAATTGAAAGCCAATGCCAGGAGGTCTAGAATGTAAATAAGCTTGGATAACTGCCTTCAATGATAGAGTATAGGTGGCATTCTCTTCACGATAAGCCTTCCTTTGCTTTCCAATTTTTATTAGGCTACCCACACCATATAATAAAGTCCATTTGACATTTATATTTCTATTATTTATGAGCAATGAGGCAGTTCATTGTGTGACCTTCTTTTGTCTTCCTTCAGCTTCTTTTATCTTACTCTCAATCCTCATTTTCCTTTGCCTATAAGACAAGACTGTTTGCCATTTGTTCTATTTGTAGTTGTTTAAAAGATAATATAATCAGTAATGCAACATGCAACTTTTGAGTGACTTGCTATATTTAGTAACATTACCCACACATCAATTACTTGTTTTAAAGTAATTTGTAAATTTTAATGAATGAAGGGCATTATAGGAGTATATTTTGTCCCTATGACACTTAAATTGTGCAGTAACTAGCAGCCATCATAATTGGTTTCATTAACAGAATACTCAACAACTAGGAAGCATAACAAATAATTCATTAAACAATGAATAACTATAGACAATCTGTCTTACTATGAGTTCTGCAATTTGTTCATTTACATTGTTATTGAATATTGAAAATCCCCAATAGAGAATAGAAGTGACAGTGTTTGTTGAACCAATTTTTCCCCATTTTAATCAATAATCTTAGTAATTGTCTGAGTTCCACTAAAATAAAACATAATCTTCAACTGAAAGTTTATTTTTATCAATCTTAAATTGGAAAAATTTGTAGGCTACTTAATGAAGTCCTTCTAAATAGTATATATGAAATTAGCCTTTAAAAGTTTTTTTTTTTCTTGGAAATGTCTTCTCCTGTAATTTGTATAGATCTCAAAGGCAATGAGAAATCAGGTAGTTTTAAGTAATATTTTGAGACATCTCTTTAAACAATACTTTCTAAAAATTTGGATGTTGACTAATAATACTTCATTCTATAACCATTATTCATGACACTGCAATTAACTAGCTATGTGGCCTTGGATAGGCCTTTTAACCTCACTGTGTCTTCTTTCCTTTAGCTAGGAAATGAGGGAATTATACTTATCTCTAAAGCCCTCTCTAGGGTCATAATTTTCTAACTACTAAAATCCCCAATGTACATGTTCAGGTGTTGCCTTTTATATAGTCTTTTAATTTTAGGGTTTTAAGGGACCTTAATGCCATCTAGTCCAATTACCTCATTACGCAAATGAAAGAACTGAAATTTGTGCCCTTTTAAGCAACAGACTAAAGATGTCCTAAACCAATAAGTTGTTTATCATGTTCTAAACTAGAAGAGTCACTATTGTTGGTAAGCAGCCATCTTTTGTAATTTAAATGAAGTAACTTGTTGAGAATAAATGAGTACAAAAGTTAGGTATTTACTATCCCTTAAGGGGAATGTTATTGTATTATATCTATACAAAAATATTTTTTTAATCTAGGTAATGAGGCCTTGTATTAAAATTTTTTTAAAAGTTTCTAACTTAGCATCTTCTACAACTGTAAAGGCAATTTGATCAATATGGACTGCTGATTTCTAAAATCACTATTAGTACTAACCAGTGAGAGTTTTCTAAGGAAAATTACAAACATGCTAAATGTTAATGATCACAAAATCACAAAACCCAGTTAATCTTTACTATCATTATCTAATAACATAGATAAATTTTTTATTGTCTGTGTGTTCATGTGTACTACTTAAAAAGAAAATTGGTATTAAAAATGAATAGTAGAGGGGCGCCTGGGTGGCTCAGTTGGTTGAGCATCTGCCTTCAGCTCAGGTCATGATCCCAGGGTTCTGGGATCAAGTCCCACATTGGGCTCCCTACTCAGCGGGGAGTCTTCTTTTCCCTCTGCCCCTCCCTCCCATGCTCTGTCTCTCTCTCAAATAAATAAAATCTTTAAAAAAATGAATAGTAGAAAGTAAATTTCCCATGAATATGGTGAAAAGTACATAGAAAGTATCTTAAGGGGGTAAAACACAGAATGAATATGTAAATATATTCCTCATTCATTCTGCTGAAAATTCAACTCGTCTATTCTGAAATTCCTATAATTCTATGAAACTTCATTCAAGCAGAAAAGTTATAATTAAAAGGAAAGTGATTTTGATTGACTCAAGTCTACTGAGTTAATAGTGTGCTGTAGAGTAAAAATGAGTGGAGTAAACATTGTAATAGTCTTTTATGGACAATGATTAGAAATGGAAATGAAAGCAGAATAACTTCAGGAGCTAAAAGGGAACTGAACTCTATTCAAACTAAGAAATTATATGAAGCTATCTGTCTTATATAGGAAGTGTGTTAGATTTTATTTATACCAAATTGATAACATGCGATGTAAATCTCTGGATTGAGAAAGTCATACTAAAATTTAAAAGTAATTTGAAAAAAATACCTTTGGTCTCAAAAATAGCATTATTTTGTAGCACAAAATTATCTTAACATGTAAAATATCATAACTTCTAATTGAATTTTAGAACATTCTACTCCTATTCTTTGGCTTATTGATATTGTATTGGCACAATATAGTTTTTATTTCCCAACATTGTGACCAGATTGTATTTCCTTTATACCTGTGCATGTAACTTAATCCAAAAGTGGACTGGGAAATTTTTTTTAAATTTTTAAATAAATAGATAGATATTTCTATTTAACTGTACCCGGCTTACCTCTTTGCAAAATGTGTGTCCCCAGAATGTATAAATGCTTCTTGGCTTTGATTTGAAGGAAGAGCCAATTTTATGGTCTTTTTAAAGACTATAACAAATTAATTGATTATTTGAAACTAAGTTGAGTATAAAGGAACTAAGGGATTCTTTGCTTAATTCAGACTGTAGTTACAAGGATGCAATACTCATCAGAGATATTTTTGAAATATGAATGCACCGAAGGCCTTCTAGGTTGTTGAATCTTCATGCTTTTAAATCAACTCTTTTTTTTATTAAGATTTTATTTTAATTCTAGTATAGTTAACATACAGTGTTAGATAAGTTTCAGGTGTACAAAATAGTGATTCAACAATTCTATATATTACTCAGTGCTTATCATGATAAGTGTACTCTTTAATCCCCATCACCTATTTCACCCATCCTCCCACACACCTTCCCTCTGGTAACCATCAGTTTGTTCTTTATAGTTAAGCATCTGTTTCTTGGTTTATCTTTCTCCTTTTTTCCCCTTTGTTTATTTGTTTTGCTTCTTAATTACTCATATGAGAGAAATCATAAGGTATTTGTCTTTCTCTGGCTGATTTAATTCACTTAGCATTATACACTCTAGCTCCATCCATGTCCTTGCAAATGGCAAAATCTCTTTCCTTTTTATGACTGAAGAATATTCAAATATATATATACCAGAACTTTTTATCTATTCAACTATTGATGGACACTTGGGTTGCTTCCATAACTTGTTATAAATAATGCCACAACAAACATAGGGGTAGATATGTCACTTTGACTTAGTGTATTTATATTTTTGGGGTAAATAAATACCCAGTAGTGCCATTACTGAATTATAAGGTACTTCAATTTTTAACTTTTGGAGGAACCTCTATGCTGTTTTCCAAAGTGGTTGCACCAGTTTGCATTCACACTAAGAGTGCACAGGGGGTCCTATTTTTCATATCCTCTCCAAAAGTTGTTGTTTCTTGTGTTTTTTATTTTAGCCATTCTGACAGGTGTGAAGTGATACCTCGTTGTGTTTTTTTTAAAGATTTTATTTATTTATTTGACAGAAAGAGGGAGAGAGCAGAGGGAGAGGGAGAAGCAGACTCCATGCTGAGCAGGGAGCCCTATGTGGGACTCAATCCCAGGGCCCTAGGATCATGACCTGAACTGAAGGCAGATGCTTAATTGACTGAGCCACCCAGGCTCCCCTCATTGTGTGTTTGATTTGTGTTTCCCTGATGATGAGTGATGTTGAACATATTTGCACATGTTTATTGGCCATCTATATTTCTTCTTTGAAGATATGTCTGTTCATTTCTTCTGCCCACCTTTAATTTGAATTTTTTGGGTTTTTTTGGGGGGTGTTAAGTTTTATAAGATCTTTATATATTTTGTATACTAACCCTTTATCAGATATGTCATTTGCAAATATCTTCTCCCATTCTGTATGTTGTTTTTTAGTGTTGTTTCTTTTGCTGTGTAGAAGATTTTTATTTTAATGTAGTCCCAAAAGTTTATTTTTACTTCTGTTTCCCTTGCCTCAAGAGACACATCTAGAAAAAAGTTGCTAAGTTCAGTGTCAGAGAAATTACTATCTGTGCTGTCTTCTGGGATTTTTGTAGTTTCAGCTCTTACATTTAGGTCCTTAATCCATTTTTAATTTATCTTTGTATAAGGTTTAATCCAGTGGTCCAGTTTCATTTTTTGCATGTAGCTCTCAGGTTCTCCCAACACCATTTTTTGGAAATACAGTCTTTTCCCTATTGCATATTCATTCTTCCTTTGTCAAAGATTGATTGACCATGTAAGTTGAGTTTATTTCTGGGTTTTCTATTCTATTCCTTTGGTCTATGTGCCTATTCTTGTACTAACACCACACTGTTTTAGCTACTATGACTTTGTATTATAACTTGAAATCTGGAATTGTGATACCTCCAGGTTTTTTTTTTTTTTAAGATTGTTTTGGCTATTCTGGGTCTTCTCTGGTTCCATACATATTTTAGGATTATTTGTTCTCATTCTGTGAAAAATGTTGTTGGTATTTTGGTAGGGGTTGCATTAAATCTATAGATCGCTTTGGGTATTATAGACATTTTAACAATATTTGTTCTTTCAATATTTGAACATGGGGTATCTTTCCATTTGTTTGTGTTGTTTTCAGTTTCTTTTATCAATGTTTTCTATATTTCAAATTGCTGGTCTTTCACTTCCTTCGTTAATTTATTTCCAGGTATTTTATTATCTATGGTGTAATTGTAAATGGGATGGCTTTCTTAATTTCTCTTTTCATTACTCCATTATTAGTACATAGATGTGCATGGATTTCTGTACATTAATTTTGTATCCTGCAAAGTTACTGGATTCGTTTATCAGTTCTAGTAGTATTTTGGTGTCATGTTTAGTATTTTCTATGGAGTATCATGCCATCTGCAAATAGTGAGAGATTTACTTCTTCCTTACCAATTTCAATGTCTTATTCTTTCTCTTGTCTGATTGCTATGACTAGGGCTTCCAGTACTATGTTAAATAATAGTAGTGAGAGTGGACACCCCTGTCTTGTTCCTGACATTAGGGGAAACACTCACTTTTTCACTATCGAGTATGATGTTATTTTTGGGTTTTTCATATGTGGCCTTCATTATGTGGAGGTATGTTTCATCTATACCTACTTTGTTAAGGGTTTTTATCAAGAATGGGTGTTTTATTTTGTCAAATGCTTTTTCTGTGTTTATTGAAATGACCATATGGCATTATCCTTTCTTTTATTGATGTGATGTATCACAGTGATTGATTTATTAATATTGACCCACCCTTGCATCCTTGGAGTAAATCCCACTTCATAGTGATGAATGATTTTTTAAATAAATATATTGCTGGATTTGGTTTGATATATTTTATTGAGGATTTTTGGGTCCATGTTCATTGGAGATATTGGCCTATACTTCTCTCTCTCTTTTGTTTTTTGGTGGTGTCTTTATCTGGTTTTGGTATCAGGGTAAAGACAGACTTGTAGAATGAATTTAGAAGTTTTCCATTCTCTTCTATTTTTGAAAGTTTGAGAGCAATATGTATTAACTCTTCTTTAAATGGTTGATAGAATTAATCTGTGAAGCCATCTGATCCTGGACTTAACATTTGTTAGGAGTTTCTTGATTACTGATTCAATTTTATTGTTCGTAGTCAGTCTGTTCAAATTTTCTATTTCTTCTTGATTCTGTTTGTGAAAATTACACATTTCTAGGAATTTATCCATTTCTTCTAGGATGTCCAAATCATTGGGATATAATTTTTCATAATCTTCTCTTATAATTCAGTGTATTTCTGTGGTTTCAGGTGTTATTTATTGTCTTTCCTTTCTGATGTTTATTTGAACGTTCTCTTTTTTTTTCATGAGTCTGGCAAAAAGTTTATCAATTTTGTTGATTGATGAACCATGAGATACTATGGACCCTGGGAAACAAACTGAGGGTTTCAGAGGGGAGGGAGAGATGGGGTAACAGGGTGATGGGTATTAAGGAGGGCATGTGTTGTGATGAGCACTGGGTGTTATACACAACTAATGAATCATTGAGCACTACATCAAAAACTAATGATTTACTATATAGTGGCTAACTGAGTATAATAAAAAAATAAAATTAAAAAAAGGAAAAAATAGAACCAACTCCTGGTTTCATTGATCTGTTTTATTGTTTGTTTCTTTGTTTAAGTTTCTATATCATTTATAGCTGGTCTGATCTTTATTATTTTCTTCCTTCTACCAGTTTGGGGTTTGGGTTTTTTTCCTCCTTTTTCTACATTCTTTAAATGTAAGGTTAGATTGTTTATATAAGGTTTTTTTTAAAATTGTGTCTTGAGTTGGACTGATATTGTAATAAACTTCCCTCTTAGAACAGGTTCTGAGACATCCCAATATTTTGGGTGGCTGTGTTTTCATTTTCATTTGTTTCCACGTATTTTTTTTTTCACCTTTGATCTTGGTTGACCCATTCATTGTTTAGTAGCATGTTTTTAGCCTCTATGTATTTGTGCTATTTCCAGATTTTTTTCTTGTGGTTGATTTCTGGTTTAATAGTGTTGGGATCAGAAAAGATGCATGACTGACTTTGATCTTTTTGAATTCGTTTAGACTTGTTTTGTGACCTATTATGTGATCTACTCTGGAGAATGTTCCATGTGTACTTGAAAAGACTGTGCATATACCTGATTTAAGATGGTATGTTCTGAATATAGCTTTTAGATAAATCTGGTCCAATATATCCTTCAACATCATCATTTCCTTGTTGATTTTCTGTTTGGATGATCTGTCCATTGATGTAAGTGGGGTGTTAAAGTCTCCTACTATTATTATATTACTTTCAACTACTTCTTTTATGCTTGTTATTAAGTGCCCCACGTGTTTGGGTGCTTCCATGTTGGGTGCATACAAATTTACCATTGTGATACCTTACTGTTGGATTGGTCCCTGCATTATTATTATTATATATTGTACTTCTTTGTGTCTTGCTACAGTCTTTGTTTTAAAGTCTATTTTGTCTGATATAGGGGTGCCTGGGTTCTGCAGGTTAAGCATCTGAATCTTGTTTTCAGCTCAGGTCGTGATCTCAGGGTTGTGAGGACAATGCCCCTCAGGGCAATATCTACTTGAAATTCTCTCTTCCTCTTCCACTGGTTCTCTCTCTCTCTCTCTCTCTCACAAAAAAAATAAATAAATCTTAAAAGAATAAAAATCTATTTTGTTCAATATAAATATTGCTACCCCAGCTCTTTTTCACATCCATTTGCATCATAAATGCTTCTCCATGCCTTTACTTTCAATCTACAGGTATCCTTAGGTCTGAAATTACTCTCTTGTAGGCGACATATAGATGGGACTTGATTTTTATCTATTTACTCACACTATGCCTTTTGATTGGAGCTTTTAGTCCTTTTACATTCAAAGTAATTATTAATAGGTATGCATTTATTGCCATTTTGTTACTTATTTCATGGTTGTTTTTATAGTTTTTCTCTGTTCCTTTCTTCTCTTGCTCTCTTCTCTCACAATGAGTTGGCTTTCTTTAGTGATATACTTGGATTCCTGTCTCTTTTTGCATATCTATTACTGGTTTTTTTTCTTAATTTGTGGTTACCATTTGGTTTGTATATAACATCTTCTATATATAGCATTGTATATTAAGTTGATGGTCACTTACGTTTGAACCAATTCTTTACTCCTCTCCTCCCCATATTTTAGGTATATGGAGTCTTTTCACTGACTTTTGCAGATATACTTATTTTTTACCGATTTGTGCTTCCTACTTCCCTTCCTCTTGCTTAAGGTTTCTTTTTCTTTGCACTCAGAGAGTTCCCTTTAACATTTTTTGTAGGGCTAGTTAAGTGGTCATGACTCCTTTAGTTTTTATTTTTCTGGGAAATTATCTCCCTTTCTATTCTGAGTAATAGCCTTGCTGGATAAAGTATTCTTGGTTGCAGGTTTTTCCCTTTGAACACATTGAATATATCATGCCACTTTTGTATGGCCTGCAAAATTTCTGTTGAAAAATCAGCTCATAGCCTTATGGGGTTTCCCTTGTATGTAACTGCTTTCTTTTATCTTCGTGCTTTTAAAATTAACTCTTTATCACCACTTTTTGCTATCTTAATTACTATATGTCTTAGTGTGGCCCACCTCCAGTCTTCTCTGCTTCCATCCCACTGCTGGGTCCTCTGTCTGACTGGTGTGTGTGGTTATCTTCCCCTACCTGCAGGGCAGGAGTAACTTTGGAGTGATGTTGGCCACTGTAGGGGCTGTATGCACAGTCAGACCTTAGGCCTGTGGCACCACCGTGTATAACCTCTGGCCAAGAGGGTATTAGAGAGGACAGATCTGCTGAAGCACAACACTGGAGAATAGAGCAGTGGGGTGGGAGTGCTATCAAGCTTTGTGTGCTGCAATTCCTCTCTGCAGGAGGAGCCCTGCAGTGTCTGGACTGAGTTGGATTGTCCAGAGGGGTGGATTGGCATAACATGGGGTGTGGGAGGCAGTGCTTGAAAGTTAGGTAGGGAGTTCAGCTGGCTGCCATGTGTTTACACTGGGTTGTGGAGGAAGGTAATGGCACTACCAGTTACTTTGTTCCTGGAGGAGTTCCCCAATGATTTCTGTTCCTCTGGGTCATGCTCTGAGATTAGCAAATAACTCTTCTTTTTGTATACCCTCCACCTTTCAAACTGCTGTTTTTATGCTGTATTTCTGTGGGCTGTTTGTCATTCTGTCTCTTTAAGGGCAGGGACTCAGTTTCCTCTTTTTTTAAAAAAGATTTTATTTATTTATTTGACACAGAGACAGCCAGGGAGAGAGACAGCCAGTGAGAGAGAGACAAGCAGGGGAATGGGAGAGGAAGAAGCAGGTTCCCAGCAGAGGAGCCTGATGTGGGGCTCGATCCCAGGACTCTGGGATCACACCCCGAGCTGAAGGCAGATGCTTAACGACTGAGCCACCCAGGCGCTCCTCAGTTTCCTCTTAACCCCTGGCTCCCCCAGAGCCAAGCCTACTGATTTTTTTTTAAATTCCAGGTTTTAAGTACCACTGGTTGTAAGAACTCATGAAATTTGGCCTTCAGGTTTTCAAAGCCAAATGTTATGGAGTATTGTCTTCCCCATACAGACTTCCCAGTGTTTGGGTCTATTTCTATCCCCTCTCACAACATGGCATCCCTCCCTCCTGTGGACAGCCCCATGGGTCCCTTTAGTTCCTGACTACATCTCTGCCCTTCCTACCCTCTTCGATGTTGTCTTTTCTCTACATTTAATTATGGAGTTTATTCTGCCAGTCTTTGGGTCATTTTCTGGGTTATTTATACTCATGCGAATGTTATCTAGTTATATCCATGGGACTTGGTGAACCTAGCATCCTCTTACTCTACCATCTGCCCTGGAAGTCCCTCAACTATTTCTTTTTGTTTTTCTTTTCAGAGAGAATTTTCTGTAAAAGCTAGTTTTGTTAGTTTAGAACTATTACAAACATAAAAAAAAAAGAACTATTACAAACATTACAATACTGAAGTTTTCTGTTTTTTTTCCCTCCTCCCAGCATTGATTCTGAATTGAATTGGACAGAAGAACAGAATATATTGGAAAATGTCATGAAAATATCTTTTTTTATTCAAGTAGAAAATTGGAGTTTCAGGATTCAATCAGAATTAAGTTAAACTACTGAAATTCTAATTAAAGTGCCATCATATTGAACTATTAATTCTTCCCTTCTGAAAGATCTAGCCATTACCTTTTTGGAGAACAGCTTAACTTCTAAAATATAATATCTTAAATCCAAATATCATGGGAAAATATTTTAAACACACTAAACCCAATTCAATACCCATGTAACTCTTTGAAATATCACCTCTGGGTTTCAAAAGATATGACCTGTGGCTAAGTAAAAGGCAAGCAAAGAAGCACCATCTTTTATCTAGAAATATCCCATAATACCCAACAGTCTGAAGTTAATATATCTATACATTATCACTCAACATAGGGTAAAAGCAGACTGTTTTCAGGGCACAGAGTGATAGACCACTGCATAGATGAAATTAATCATATATTTTAGACAGTTTTTTCAGCTGTTTAAGCAATACTATTTTTGCAAAAGGAAAAAAGTGGGAAATTCAAGGTAAGCTTAAGAAAACTTAATTTTAAAAACCATTGATGTTCTTTATTTTCCCATTCCCAGTAGATATTTTTTTAGATATTAATACTTTAACTCTCATAAGATTAAAAAATGCATTAAGATGTAAGAGGTGTAAATTTGTTTTATCCCCTCCCATTGCTGTTTTAGTGTCTCATCTAAAAAAGTGAACCTAGTTGTTAGTGTAATATGTATGATTAAATAATTAGATATGAAAAGAAGCATTCTAATGGTATGGGGTCAGACTGCATGGTTAAACTCAGTACGCCACTTACTACTGATATGACATTTGGTAAAACATTTAACTTCCTTGTGCTTCAGTTTCCCTCATCGTATAAGTGGAAATAATAACAGCTGCCTCATGACATTGTTGTATTAAATGAGTGTGTGTATATGTATCTCAGTATATGCATATACTTATAGCACTTAACAATATTTTTGGGGGGATAACACATATTTTTCACATGGTACATGTGGTACTTTTCAGAGTTTCATGTGTACACACACCGCTTGGAAGTCTTGGTAAAATTCAGACTCCGTAGTGTGGTGTGGGAACCTGAGATTCTACCTTTCTAACAAACCCCCAGGCAAAGTTGATGCTGCTATTCTGAGAACACTTTGAATAGCCAAATTCTAAAAATTCTAAAAGCCAAAATAAAGGTGAGGGAGAGCAGTGAAACAATTGGTTATAAAAAATGAAGGCATTCAAATAACTACTGATGATCTGTGATAAATTCTCAAAAAACATTATATTATATATATTTTTAAAGATTTTATTTATTTATTTGAGTGAGAGACAGATTAAGCATGAGGGAGAGGGAGAAAGAATCTGAAGCAGACTCCATACTGAGCTCAGAACTGGACGTGGGACTCAATCCCACAACTGTAAGATCATGACCTGAGCCAAAACCAAGAGTCAGATGCTTAACTGACTGAGCCACCCAGGCACCCTTGTATTATATTTAAAGATATATATATAAATTTACTGTACTGGAGGTTATACTATAGACACTTTGGACTAAGTCTTGTACTGAAGTGTAGAAAACCATTCCATATAGTTTCGAAGTGTTAATGTGTACTCATTTGATTCTTCAACAGAAAAGATTTTCTTCCCTTATTGTCTCTTGATGTATACATATGTACACACACAGTGCACACATCCTATTGAAAATTCTGACTTAAAAAACAATGCGTTCCATTTATGTCACCATGTCATCCAAGTGAAGATAAATGCTATTTTTATTCTTGGTGTGTACTATATACAGGCTCTTGATTTCTAGGAAACTAATTAGCAAAGTATTGTACTAGCGGCATAATTAATTTAGTCAGCAAACAACTTATATGCACATGAAGTCATTATGCGTCCCATTACACACAAGCTGATTAAGAATCTTTCTGGATCTTTCTTAATGTTGATGTTCTGATTTCTCTTAACTATTGTCAGAATGGGGAAGGTGGGGAAGGTGAATAAAAGAAGCTGAGAAAGTCACAGAAAGTAAATGCAAAGAGATCACTTCCCGTTGAATGTGGGGTGTTGAACTGTTTCATTTGACTAATTTTGCATGTATCCAGAAGAATCTGCTTTTTGTGTATGTCTATTGAATCATAAAAAAGAAATGTCCTGCTGTTAAAGTCCTAATAATTTTGAGAAAGCAATTTGCTTAGCAATTCAATATGGTTGTATTCTATGATAGGAAGTTTAATTGAGTAACTGCTAATTATGTGTGATTTTTATTTCTTTATTTCTTTGCTTACTAATATATCCTAGTTTAGTTCTAAAGAGTGAGAAATTACTATTTGTTCTTGCATTTTGTTTTATTATCATCATTTGTTTTCTTTGCAATATTTCCCCTTACTCTCCTCCCAGTATGTTTTGGAGGCTCTATGCCTTGAGTCTAATGGACATAAAATGAAGGGAATCTCTGCTGTTAGTATGCATAATGCTTATTGATTATAGATGCTTAAGGAAATGGTAAACAGATGTGTTTCATCTCTCATGGTATATGGCTCTTTTTATTCCATGGTAGGAATCAAAATTAACCAAATTCTACTCAACATTATGGTTTATTTGAATTAAAACTTCACACAGTTTGAAATGTATTAATTATTCTATTTTCCAAATTATTTTAGAATTCTCAAAGTAACCATCAGAACTTTTCCCAAAGATTAAACATTTAGGATTATAACAACAGTAGAAGCAGCAGCAGCAGCAACAGCAATAATAATCATATAAGTAAAAGTAAAATGTTCATGTTTAAATTTACAGACTATATAATTTTCCTTGTAAGTAGATGGATTGATACGTTAGAAGGAGTAGATTGAGAATGTTGCTGCTAATTTGTAAATCAGGCTTATCCTCATATTGTGGGTATGAGTGCAAATAAATATTCATTTCCAAAGTGAGAACTGAACATACTGAAAGTAAAGCAAACTAACTTACTCTCAGCAGGAAATAATAAAAAAGAACACTTGCCATTTTTATAATTTTCAACAATTTTTAGAGACATAAATCATCTTCAACATTAGGTTTTTGTTGTATAAACATAGCAACCCATTTTTTGCTATGTTACAAGAGTATTTCATTGTAGATTATATATTTTAAATGTTCTGCACAATTATTATATTATATGGGATCAAGCCATTTTATTGTAATATTTTCAGGTGATTTATTGCAAAGAACTCCATGGCAGAATCCCATTTTTCTAAAAAAAATCATAAGTAAGCACAAAAATATGTTTTTAATCAATGAAATTTGTTTTAAAGTGTTTTATCTTAATCTTAGTAAAGAAACTGCTATACATCCAGAATGCTGAATGTCCCATCAGTCTTCAGCCTGTGCTGATTTATAATGAGTAGTTATCTAATAAAGATAGTGTTAGGCACATATGCAAGTTCTTGAAACAATAATTTGCAGTTTTGATAAATTAATGTAGATCAAATAGTGATGTCTTATTGGTATTCTCTCTTCTCTTTCTTGAATCTACGGTTTTAAGCAAATACAGAAATGACTTTTAAGAGAAATATTCATTTGTATGGAAAAGTAAATTGTCCTTAGATGGATACATGATCTAATTCTTAGTGTCCTCTTAAGTTACCTCTTCCTGTTTTTGAAGGAAAGAATAGTTTTGTATTCAAATAATAGGCACGCATCTACTTGGTATTGCATATTCAGTGAAAGAATATGATTAGGGATAAAAGGACCAGATATAGTCTAGATTTTGTCTATAATTCTTTGTAACCTTGAAGAAGTCAGTTACTCTCTTTAGGTCTATGCCACATATTTTTAAAATAACAAGCTTAGAATAGCTCCAGAATTTTGTGGTTCAAGTTTCCCCTACATAATATTGTATCCCATCTAAGTGGCAATTTTAACATTCTTTACTTTTTTTCTGTTATACTACCTTACTTTGTTAATGTTGAGTAATAGCTATACTAATATCTGTTTCTCATCCCAAAGGACTTAATCTGATGTTTCTTTTTTTTTAAATATGAAACATTTTATTATCACTAATGTTCTATAGTCATTCTTTATAAGTAGACAGATGCTTTACAGATTTTTTTGCCCCCTATATGTATTTCATTTTTATTTTTTATAAATATATTGTATGTTTTATTTCTTTTTTTATTAATAATTTTTTTTATCATATTACGTTAGTCACCTTACAGTACATCCCTAGTTTTTGATGTAAAGTTCCATGATATAACACCCAGTGCACCATGCAATACGTGCCCTCCTTAATACCCATCACCGGCCTATCCCAATCCCCCACCCCCTCCCCTCTGAAGCCCTCAGTTTGTTTCCCAGAGTCCATAGTCTCTCATGGTTCATTCCCCCTTCTGTTTAATCTGATGTTTCTTTTTGAGCTAACAAAATGGTATGCAGTGTAAAAACACAATAATTTCAAAATGAAGTTTAAAACCTTAGAATGTCTCAAAAACTCATTGGCTAAATTCCTAGGAGAATATTTTATATATAAAGAAGAGTTAAATATATAATCATGAGTTGCTTTTATTAGTTGAAGAAAACACTGACTAGCCAGATGTTAGAATAAAAATATATACTTTTTCTCTGTGTAAACCTGATGAGAGCTTTTTATGGATTAATGATAAGCCTTACCTCCCACTTGTGAGTTGGTGAGTAGAAATTATTATTTCATTAGATTGCATTGGTGGTGGGAAAGGAGAGTGTATGCAATTAAAGGCAAAGTTAATTATATACTGTGTTCTTTTCTTTAAAGATTTATTTATTTATTTATTTGAGAGAGAGAGAGGCAGTGAGGGGAGGGTAAAAGGGAAAGAATCTCAAGCAGACTCCCTGCTGAACATGGAGCCCAATGTGGGACTTTATCTTGGGATCCTGAGATCATGACCTGAGCTGAAATCTAACTGACTGAGCAACCCAGGTACCCCAAATTTTATTTTTTAATATAATGTGAAAAAAATTGCTTCATTAAGCACAGACCAAGTAATGATGTTTAATTATTTTGTATTTGTTAGAAGCTATAATACAGTTAAGATAAAGCAATGAATACTCTTATGTGAACAAAGTCTCACATTGGGAGCAATTAAGTATTTATACAATACAAATACACAAACATTTTTTTCAATAATGTGCATCTTTTGTGTTATTTCTGAAATGATCTATAAAGTTCTTAAGCTCATGGAAATATTACATTAAAGTCTTATATTACATACCTGACATATCCCTGAAACCAAATCACTTTAATATATATATATATATATATATATATATATATATATATATATATATATATATATATAAATCCACTAAAAAATAGTTTCTAAGAAATGTAACATAGTGCAGTACATTCTTAAGAACTCATATTTTGTCATCAGGCCATTAATATGTTGAAATGGTGAATTTTTTTAAATTTAAATTCTAGTTAATTGACATACAGTTCAATATTGGTTTCAGGAGTAGAGTTCAGTGGTTCATCATTTACATATAACACCCTGTGCTCATCATAACAAGTGCCCTTCTTAATGCCCATCATCCATCTATCCCATCCCCCATCCACCTCCTTTCATCAATCCTCAGTTTGTTCTCTACAGCTAAGAGTCTCTCATGATTTGTTTCCCTCTCTCTCTCTTTTGCCTCCCTCCCATATGTTAATCTGTTTTGTTTCTTAAATTCCATGTATGAGTGAAATCATATGGTATTTTATTTTCTCCGATTGACTTATTTTTCTTAGCATCATACACTCCAGCTCCATCCACATCATTGCAAATGTCAAGATTTCATTCTTTTTTATGGTTGTGTAGTATTCCTTTGTATATGTACACCATATCTTCTTTATCCATTCATCAGTTGATGGACATTTGGGCTCTTTCTATAGTTTAGTTATTGCTGACAGTGCTGCTATAAACATCATGGTGCATGTACTCCTTCAAATGTGTATTTTTGTATCCTTTGTGTAAATAGATACAGTGAATTCTTGACAGTTTCAGACACAATTTCTGATACCTTTACTGCCTACCATACAAAGACAATACTACAGAGGCCACTCCCATTGTCATCATTTTGGTTTAATGGATTATTTGTAATTTATGTACTTAAATATCTTGGGAATTTAATCCAAGTTAAGCTATTCATCATGTTTAAACTCCAAGGCAATTTGAAGTTCTCTATAGAAATGATCATGGCCTTTATATGACAGTAGGGTTTTTTTTTGTCTGTAAAGAAATTTTAACTTGATATGATATCTCCATTTTTAAAATTTGCACTATAGAATTATGGCTAGATCATCACAATTTCCTTACAATTCAATATTAAACAACAGCCACTTTTTCTGAGATTATTACTTACTTCTGATGTTAACTTTACTTGTAAGGATCACCAATAAGTGATATTTTATTGGACTTTTAAAAAAAATGCCCTAAATCCTATCATCTGTAAATTTTGCTTCTCTTCTTTGCTTATTTTATAACTCAATCAAAAATTAGTGACAGATTTTTTATTAAAAACCTGACTCGACAAAGATCATTCATAAAATATGTTAGAAATAAATGCCTTGGATAGAAAGCTTATTTAAAAAAATAAAAATAAAAAAAGTCATAGCTAAAATATACCTTAAGATGATCAAGCTATGGTATTGACTTGTATTTTCTAAACATTATGTAAGAACTAAATTTCCTTCTCAGCTAGATTACCTTTTCCAACGTCAGTATGTATCAAAGGCAAAGATCTAGTGATGATGAATGACTTTAGTGACTTATTTTATGCATATAATGACAAAACAAAAAAGACTCAATTAATTTTGGTTTGAAAATTAAATGTACTAGATTTTCATAGATTTTAATTAGAGATGAGTAGTGAAATTCCAGGGAATTTTACTAGAATTTCTCAGTTACTAATAATAGAGAGCTTCCAGAACAAACTAATACATTGAAAAAAAATGATAAACCATAAATCATTAGTACAATATAACAAGTCCATTTTTATTCAACTTAAGATAAAGATGACTTGGGGCTCCTGGTTGGCTCAGCCAGTTAAGCTTCTGACTCTTGATTTTGACTCAGGTCATGATCTCAGTGTCCTGGGATTGAGTTCTGCATCAGGCTCTGAGCTCAGCATGGAGTCTGCTTTTCCCTCTACCTCTGCTTCTCCTCCTGATCTCTCTTTCTATCAAATAAATACTATCTTTAATAAAAAAGGATAAAGATGACTTACTGAGAAGAGACAGTCTGAAGATTACTGTTTGTCTTGAGGTAATGAAGCTTCTTCATATCTTAGATATTTTCCTGGGTATTATATGAGCTCAGATCAGTCTAAATTATCAATTTCCACCCACATTGTCGACTTTAAAATCCATAGAATCCTATTTATTTTAGTTTAAAAAAATGTTATATTGTATATGTACAATATACAATATTGTTGTTATATGTACTCGAGTACCTGAGTATCTGCCTATATGTTTGCTCAGAGGTGTGTGTCAGATATATACTTGCTACTTATTTTGTAGATTGTGAATTTGAAACCAATTCATGCATTTCTCCCATGAATTTAAAAACAAATCTCTCCTGGTTGCTAAATCAAGTTGTAAATACCTTATTTAGTCTGCTACTACAGTAACTCATAACAAGGGAATGGTTGTTTTTACATATTTTACCTCTGGCCTCATCTTATGCCAGTGACTGTTGATTATAAGTACTATTGATGAAACAGAAATCAATATGGAGCACTCAAGTTGCTTTTCAAATAAAGTTCTTGTTTCAGCATTTAGTTTCCCAAAAGGCTTTTAATCAAGATTATGGGAAATCTACAAATTTTCTGCTGAATATTTAACAAGCTGGAAGTCACTGCAAACATGTCTTAATCAAGGGCAAGGGAAATGATATTGCAATCATGAAAATAGAATACTCATGATAAGCAAAATTTGTCTCATAGATAAAATCTAATGAAAAATCAAAGTGACTCACATTTTCACCTTTTTTTGGTAAGATTTAATTTTTCTAGTTTGAGCCATATTTTTTTCAAAGAAGGTAAATAGGACTGAGTAATTAATTTGATTTGAATCACTAACCCATTTTAAGATGGTGATTGGAATTGATTCTGCACAATGGAGATACTGACAGAATTTAACTAAGAAGCCCACCAAAGTTTCATGTTTAATATTAAAAGCATAATTCTTTTCGATAAAAAGAAATTTTAAAATGTCATGTGATATTTGTACATTTTCTTTCTTTTTTAAAAAAGATTTATTTACTTATTTGAGAGAGAGAGAGAAAGAGAAGGAAAGCACGTGAGCGTGCTGGGGGTAGGGCAGAGGGACAGGGTGAGAGTCTTAAGCAGACTCCATGCTGAGCATGGAGCCTCACACAGTGTGGGGCTTAATCTCACAACCCTGAGATCATGACCTGAGCCAAAACCAAGACTTGGACATTTTTTTTCAAATAATTTTTTATTATGTTACATTAGTCACCATACAGTACATCCCTAGTTTTTGATGTAATATTCCATGATTCATTACTTGCGTATAACACCCAGTGCACCATGCAATACATGCCCTCCTTAATACCCATCACTGGCCTATCTCAATCCCCCCCTCCCTTCTGAAGCCCTCAGTTTGTTTCCCAGAGTCCACAGTCTCTCATGGTTCATTCCCCTTCTGTTTACCCCCACTTCATTCTTCCCTTTCTTCTCCTACCGTTCTTCCTTTTTCTTATGTTCCATAAATGAGTAAAACCATATGATAATTGTCTTTCTCTGCTTGACTTATTTCACTTAGCATAATCTCCTCCAGTCCTGTCCATGTTGCTGCAAATGTTGGTAATAGTTCTTTTTGATGGTTGAGTAATATTCCATTGTACATATATGGACCACATCTTCTTAATCCGGTTGTCTGTTGAAGGGCATCTCAGCTCCTTCCACAATTTAGGTATTGTGGACAATGCTGCTATGAACATTGGGGTGCATATGGCCCTTCTCTTCACTACATCTGTATCTTTGGGGTAAATACTCAGTAGTGCAATGGCTGGATCATAGGGTAACTCTATTTTTAACTTTTTAAGGGACCTCCACACTGTTTTCCAAAGTGGCTGTACCAACTTGCATTCCCACCAACAGTGTAAGAGGGATTCCCTTTCTCCACATCCTCTCCAACATTTGTTGTTTCCTGCCTTGTCAATTTTTAACATTCTAACTGGTGTAAGGTGGTATCTCAGTGTGGTTTTGATTTGAATTTCCCTGATGGCTAATGATGTTGAACATTTTTTCATGTGTCTGTTAGCCATTTGTATATCTTCATTGGAAAAGTGTCTGTTCATATCTTCTGCCCATTTTTTGATTTGATTATTTGTTTCATGTGTATTGAGTTTGAGAAGTTTTTGTAGATCTTGGATACCAGTCTTTTATCTATACTGTCATTTGCAAATATCTTTTCCCATTCCGTGGGCTGCCTCTTAGTTTTTTTGACTACTTCCTTGGCTGTGCAGAAGCTTTTTATCTTGATGAAGTCCCACAAGTTCATTTTATCTTTTGTTTCTCTTGCCTTTGGAGATGTGTCATGAAATAAGCTGCTGTGGCCGATGTCAAAGAGGTTGCAGCCTATGTTCTTCTCTATGATTTTGATGGATTCCTGTCTCACATTGAGGTCTTTCATCCATTTGGAGTTTATCTTTGTGTATGGTGTGAGACAGTGGACAAGTTTCATTCTTTTAATATAGCTGTCCAATTTTCCCAGAATCATTTATTGAAGATGCTGTCTTTTTCTATTTGATGTTTTTTCCTTCTTTGTCAAAAATTAGTTGATCATAGAAATGAGGGTCCAGGGGCGCCTGGGTGGCTCAGTCGTTGAGTGTCTGCCTTCGGCTCAGGGCGTGATCCTGGCGTTATGGGATCGAGCCCCACATCAGGCACCTCCACTGGGAGCCTGCTTCTTCCTCTCCCACTCCCCCTGCTTGTGTTCCCTCTCTCTCTGGCTGTCTCTCTCTCTGTCAAATAAATAAATAAAATCTTTAAAAAAAAAAAAAAGAAAAAAGAAATGAGGGTCCATTTCTGGAGTCTTTATTCTGTTCCATTGGTCTATGTGTCTGTTTTTGTACCACACTGTCTTGGTGATCACAGCTATGCAATATAGCTTGAAGTCAGGTAAAGTGATGCCCTCAGCTTTGTTTTTCTTTTTCAACATTCCCTTGGTAATTCAGCATCTTTTCTGATTACATACAAATTTTAGGATTTTTTGTTCTAGCTCTTTGAAAAATGCCAATGGTATTTTAATAGGAATGGCATTGAAAGTGTTAATTGCTCCAGGCAGGATAGACATTTTTAACAGTCCAAAAGACTTCACCCCCAAATTACTAGAACTCATACAGCAATTCAGCAATGTGGCGGGATACAAAATCAATGCACAGAAATCAGTTGCTTTTCTATACAGTAACAATGTAACTGTAGAAAGAGAAATTAAGGAATCTATTCCATTCACAATAACAACAAAAACGATAAGATACCTAGGAAAAAACCAAACTAAAGAGGTAAAGGATCTATACTCTAGAAAATACAGAACACTTATGAAAGAAATTGAGGAAGACACAAAAGGATGGAAAAATATTCCATGCTCATGGATTGGAAGAATCTACTTTTTTTTTTTTAGATTTCTTTTTTTATATTAGAGAGAGAGCATGAGCAGGAGGGGCAGAGGGGGAAGGAGAGAGAATCTCAAGCAGATTCCATGCCCTGCACAGAGCTAGATATGAAGCTCAGTCCCAGAACCCTGAGATCATGACCTGAACCAAAACCAAGTCTGATTCTTAACCAACTTCACCATCCAGGTGCCCCTGATCTCAATCTTTCTGTACTTGTTAAATAACATTGGTGAGAGTAGACTTCCCTATTTTTTTCCTGACTGTAGAGGAAGAGCTCTCTGTTTTTCCCCATTGAGGATGGTATTAGTGGTGGGTTTTTCATATATGGCCTTTATTATGTTTATGTATGTTCCCTCTATACCTCCTTTGTTAAGGGTTGTTATCATGAATGGATGTCGTACTTTGTCAAATGCTTTATCTGTGTCTATTGAAAAGGATCATATATTTCTTATTTCTTTTATTGATGTGTTGTATCACATTAATTTGTGAATATTGAGCCACACTTGTCACCCAGGAATAAAACCCGCTTGATCGTGGTGAATGATTTTTTCGATGTATTGTTGGATTCAGTTTGCTAATATTTTATTAATTTTTGCATCCATGTTCATCAAGGATATTGGACTGTAGTTCTTATTTTCAGGGAAGTCTTTATCTGGTTTTGGTACCAAGGTAATGCTAGCCTCAGAATGAATTTTGAAGTTTACCTTTCTTTTCTATTTTGGAATAATTAGTAAATAATAGGTATTAACTGTTCTTTAAATGTTTGGGAGAATTCTGTGAAGGCACCTGGCCCTGGACTTTTGTTTGTCAGCAGTTCTTTTTGAAAACTGATTCAATTTCTTTGCTGGTTATTGATCTGTTCAAGTTTGCTATTTCTTCCTGTTTCAGTTTTGGTTTATTTATATGTTTCTAGGAATTTATTCATTTCCTCTAGGTTATTTATTTTGTTGACATACAGTTTTTTTCATAATCTCTTATAATTGTATTTCTGTGGTTGTTATATATCCTCTCTCATTTGTGATTTTACTTAATTGGTTTCTTTCTCTTTTCTTTTTGATAAGTCTGGCTAGAAGTTTATCAATTTCATTAACTTTTTTGAAGGACCATCTCCTGGTTTCATTGATCTGTTCTACTGTTCTTAGTTTTTTTAGTTTCTAGTTCACTTATCTCTTCTCTAAACTTTATTATTTACTTCCTTCTGTTTACTTTAGGCTTTGTTGTTCTTTTTCTAGCTCCTTTATGCATAATGTTAGGTTGTTTATTTGAGGTCTTTTTTGCTTCTTGTGATAGGCTTGTATTACTAAATAGTTCCCTTTAAGGACTGCTTTTGCTGCATCCTAAAGATTAGACCATTGTGTTTCCATTTCCATTTGTTTCCTTGCATTTTTAAATATTTAAAAAACTTATTTATTTATTTATTTATTTTTTCTAAGTAATCTCTACACCCACTATGGGACTTGAACTCACAACCCCAATATCCAGAGTCACATGCTCTACCAACTGAGTCAGTCAGGTACAACATCCTTGTATTTTTTAAATGTCTACTTTGATTTTCTATTTCACCCATTCATTATTTACTAGCGTGTTGTTTAGCATCCATGTATTTCTGTTTTTCCAAATATTTTCTTATGCTTGACATCTAGTTTCTTAGCGTTGTGGTCAGAAAACGTGCATGGTAGTATTTCAATCTTTTAGTGTTTGATAAGGCCTTTTTTGTGACCTTATATTTGATCCATTCTGGAGAATGTCTCATGTTCACTTGAAAAGAATGTGTATTCATTTCATCTTTTTAGGATGAAATGTTCTGAATACATCTGTTAAGTCCATCTGGTGCAGTGTGTCATTCAAAGCCATTGTTTCCCTGCTTATTTTCTGTTTGAATGATCTGTCCATTCATATAAGTGGGGTGTTAAAGTACCCTACTAATACTGTATTTTAATCAATCAATTCCATTCTTTGCTATTAATTGTTTTATAAATTTGGGTTCACCTATATGGGGTGCATAATATACACCCATATTAGGTGTATAAATATTTACAATCGTATCTTCTTGTTGGATTGCCCTCTTTATTATATAGAACCCTTCTTTATCTCTTGTTATACTCTGTTTTAAAGTCTAGTTTTTGTGATATAAACAGTACAACTCCACTTTCTTTTTACATCCATTTGCGTGTTAAATGTGTCTGTATCCTCTCACTTTCAATCTTCAATATCTTTAGGTTTGAAATGTGTCTTCTGTAGGCAGTATATAGGTGGATTTTGTTTTGTTTTGTTTTATCCAAACTGACACTGTATGCCTTTTGATTGGAGCATTTAGTCCATTTACATTGAAAGTAATTATTGATATATGTATATATGGTCTATTGTTGTGTTCCATAATTCTTCATTCTCATTCTCACAACTTCATTTATTTCCATTACTTGGCTTCTAAGTCACTAATTTGTTCCTCTGCTTCTTCCAGTCTGCTGGTCATTGCATCAAGCTTGCTTCCAATCTCATTGATCTTATTCTTCATCTCTGTTTGATTCTTTTTTAACCCTTTTATCTCTGTGGTAAGGGTCTCACTGATGTTTTCTATTCTTTCCTCAAGCCCAGTGAGTATCCTTGATTGTTGCTTTAAATTCTCCCTCAGGGATCTTACTGATACTGTTTTGATTAGCTCTCTGGCTGTGATGTTATCTTGTTCTTTCTTTTTGGTTAAATTCCTCCATCTTGGTATTTTGTCTAAGTCTCTGCCTTTTTCTCTGCATTAGAAAAGACAGTTATGTCTCCTGCTCTTGAAAGTAATGGCCTTATGAAGAAGAGGTTATATAGTGGTCAGGGCCTGGCACTTCAGGTAGTGTCTGCAGTGTGTGCTGCTTGCAATCTGCTGTTGTGTTTTGGCTGTTCTATCCTTCAGGCCATTCATCTGCAGAACTTCTCCTTTCTTGCTGTGGAAAGTGTTTGGTCCCTGGTCTGAATGTGGTGTTTTAACTAGGTGTCTTCTGGTCTGCTTGTAGAATGAGACATGACACTACTTCTATGAGAACTGAGACCCTACAGAACTCTGGTGGAAGACCAGTGTGGGCAGGGGTTTGTGCTGGTCTCCTGGGGATGGGGTCTATGGCACTGGAACTGAGACAAACCTGACTGAGAAGGGCAGTCTTGCTAGAGTGCTAGGGTGTGGAGGTTGGTGTAGGCTAGTTCCACAGCCAGTGGTGACACTGTGCTGCTTCCTGCAGATGGCTCTGTTTTTATGCTGAGGGGCAGGAAAAGGAAATGGTATAGGCCAGCTCCTTTGTTCCTGGAGAGGCGTATCTGTGATCACTGCCTCTCAGGGATGCAGTCTAAAAGATAAAATAAACTCCCCCTGTATGCCCCAGGTGTTCTTTAGTTCGCTGTTTCTTCACTGTCTATCCTGGATTTTTTGCCTACCTTCTTTCAGAAACAGCACAGTGCTCTCTGGGTTCTACCCCAGCCAAGACTGATGACCTTTAAAACCAGGCTTTAAGCCCCACTGATTGCAAAAACTTATGAAATCTAGCCCCTCTCATTTTCTAAGCCAATGGCTTGGGAGAAATGTTCTCCTTGTGCATTCTCCTGTGAGCTCCTCTCTCTCTCACCCTTCTTTGCATCCATGGCTACCTCCCCTCCACAACAGTCATGATCTATTTCTCCCCTAAACTATGTCTCTGTACTTCCTACCATCTTTTATGTGACCTCGTCTCTCTATTTATTTATGGAGGTTTTTTTGTTTGTTTGGTTGGTTGGTTGGTTGGTTTTTTTGGTCAGTCTTCAGGTCAATTTCTGGGCTATTTAGGATGATTTTACAGTTACATAGTTGTGTTCGTGGGACAGCATCCTCCTACTCTGCTGCCATCTTCATCTCATATCCAAAATTTGAATTTTTAAAAATTGAAACAGTGAAGCCAATGGGAGAAACAAGTTTGTGGTTAAAAAAAATGATGGAGGGAGGAGGGGAGTTAAGATGGCAGAGGAGTAGGGGACCCCTTTTTCAGCCGGTCCCCTGAGTCGAGCTGGATAGGTAACAGACCAGCCTAAATAACCACGGAATCAGCCTGAGACGCAGGAAGATACATCTGGATCTCTACAAATGAACATCTCCAGCGCTGAGTATTGAGGTACCAAGAGGGGAGCCGTAAAACCGTGCACAGATATCGGAAGATAAACGGAAGGGGGAGGGAGCTGCCGCGTTTGGGTGCTGGGAAGTGGCAGCCACCTGCACGGGGGAGCAGGCGGACTCACGGAGGGCACCCGGGAGAGAGCAGACTGAGACCGTGAGCCGGGAGCGCGCCACCAGGCATCTCCTGGAACACCGGAATCCCAGAATCCCGGTGTGCTCACGGGATCCAGACTGAGACCGGGAGCTCCCGGAGCACGCGCGGGGCGGCTGGAGGCTGGTGGGCCACCTGCACGGGGGAACAGGCGGACTCGCGGTCGGCACCCATGAAACAGCAGACTGAGACCCTGAACCGGGTACGCGTGCCACCAGGCTTCTCACGGAACTCCGGAATCGCGGTGTGCTCACCAGGCATAGACTGAGACCGGGAGACCTGGGAGCGCGGGGCGGCCGGTGGCTGGCGGCATTAGAAACACAAAGGACAGAGACGCGCCAGCCCTGGAAGTGAGGGCAGGGACGCCGGGTGTGGGGTGCACATCCCGGGACGCTGCAGGGTTGAGCAGCACCAACAGTAACAGAGTTAAAGTGGCCAGAACATCAGTGGAGAACGGGCCGCAATACCTCTGTTCTGTGACAATGCAGCCTCTGCTGCTCTGACTCTCAGAAGAGGCATAGCCAACCACCACGGAAAGCCGCCAGAGAACAAAAGCCTGGAAATACCGGCTCAGAGAGTGCCCATCCCCATCCCCCCTCGCAGGGGACACGGAGACTCTACCCAAACAGGGTTGCCTGAGTATCGGCGTGGCAGGCCCCTCCCCCAGAACACGGAAGGCAGGCTGAAAAATCACGAAGCCCACAACCCGGGGCGCCTGGGTGGTGCATTCATTGAGCACCTGTCTTCGGCGTGATCCCAGCGTTCTGGAAAGGAGTCCCTCATCGGGCTCCTCTGCTGGGAGCCTGCTTCTTCCTCTCTCACTCCCCTGCTTCTGTTCCCATTCTTGCTGACTGTCTGTCTCCCTCTCTCAGATAAATAAATAAATAAAATCTTTAAAAAGAAGCCCACATCTCTAAGATCCCTATAAAACAAGGGGCACGGCCTGGGACCCAGTCAATAATTTGGGCTCTGGACAACCCCGCAACCTCTCCTCATCAGAATGACAAGAAGGAGAAGCCCCCCCCCAGCAAAGAAAAGACAGTGAGTCTGTGGCCTCTGCCACAGAAGTAACAGATATGGATGTAACCAAATTATCAGAAATGGAATTCAGAGTAACAATGGTCAAGATGATTAGACTTCAAAAAAGTATTCAGGAAAATGTTACTGAGAATATAGAATCCCTAAGGGCGGAAATGAGAGCGAATTTGACAGAAATTAAAAATTCTATGAGCCAAATGCAGGCAAAACTAGAGGCTCTGACGGCCAGGGTCACCGAAGCAGAGGAACGGGTTAGTGAATTGGAGGATGGGTTAATAGAGGAAAAAATGAAAATAGAAGATGGTCTTAAAAAAATCCACGCCCACGAATGTTGGCTACGGGAGATTACTGACTCAACGAAACGATCCAATGTTAGAATCATCGGCATCCCCGAGGGGGTGGAGAAAAACAGAGGTCTAGAAGAGATATTTGAACAAATTGTAGCTGAAAACTTCCCTAATCTAGTGAGGGAAACAAACATTCGCGTCCAAGAGGCAGAGAGGACCCCTCCCAAGCTCAACCACGAGAAACCTATGCCACGTCACGTCATATTGCATTTCGCAAATATTAGATCCAAGGATAAAGTATTGAAAGCGGCTAGGGCAAAGAAATTTCTCACATACCAAGGCAAAGGCATCAGAATTACGTCAGACCTGTCTACACAGACCTGGAATGAGAGAAAGGGTTGGGGGAGCATTTTTAAAGCTCTTTCAGAGAAAAACATGCAGCCAAGGATCCTTTATCCAGCAAGGCTGTCATTCAGAATTGATGGAGAAATAAAGACATTTCAGAATCGACAGTCACTAACCAATTTCGTAACCACGAAACCAGTCCTACAGGAGGTATTACGGGGGGTTCTATAAAAGTAAAAAGGCCCCAAGAGTGATACAGAACAGAAAGTCACAGCCAATACAAACAAAGACTTTACCCACAACATGGCATCATTAAAAGCATATCTCTCAGTACTCAGTCTTAATATTAATGGCTTAAATTCTTCCTTTATTGACACAGGGTTGCAGATTGGATAAAAAGAAATGACCCATCCATTTGCTGTCTACAAGAGACTCATTTCGAACCCAAAGATGCATTCAGACTGAGAGTAAGGGGATGGAGTACCATCTTTCATGCAAATGGACCTCAAAAGAAAGCTGGGGTAGCAATTCTCATATCAGATAAATTGGATTTTAAACTACAGACTATAGTTAGAGACGCAGAAGGGCACTATATTATTCTTAAAGGAAGTATTCAACAAGTGGATATGACAATTATAAATATATATGCCCCCAACAGGGGAGCAGCAAGATACACAAGCCAACTCTTAACCAGAATAAAGAGACATATAAATAAAAATACATTAATAGTAGGGGACCTCAACACTCCACTTTCAGAAATAGACAGAACACCCTGGCAAAAACTAAGCAAAGAATCAAAGGCTTTGAATGCCATACTCGATGAGTTGGACCTCATAGATATATATAGAACACTACACCCCAGAACCAAACAATACTCATTCTATTCCAATGCCCATGGAACATTCTCAAGAATAGACCATGTTCTGGGACACAAAACAGGTCTCAGCCGACACCGAAAGATTGAAATTCTCCGCTGCATATTCTCAGACCACAACGCTCTGAAATTGGAACTCAACCACAAGGAAAAATTTGGAAGAAACTCAAACACTTGGAGACTAAGAACCATCCTGCTCAGGAATGACTCAATAAACCAGGAAATCAAAAATCAATTCAAACAATTTATGGAGACCAATGAGAATGAAAATACAACAGTCCAAAACCTATGGGATACTGCAAAGGCAGTCCTAAGGGGGAAATACATAGCCATCCAAGCCTCACTCAAAAGAATAGAAAAATCTAAAATGCAGTTTTTATATTCTCACCTCAAGAAGCTGGAACAGCAACAGAGGGACTGGCCTAATGCACTCACGAGGAAGCAGTTGACCAAAATTAGAGCAGAAATCAATGAATTAGAAACCAGAAGTACAGTAGAGCAGATCAACAGGACTAGAAGCTGGTTCTTTGAGAGAATCAATAAAATTGACAGACCACTGGCAACACTTATCCAAAAGAAAAGAGAAAGGACCCAGATTATTAAAATTATGAATGAAAAAGGAGAGGTCACGACGAGCACCATTGAAATTGGAAGGATTATTAGAAATTTTTATCAACAGCTATATGCCAATAAACTAAGCAATCTGGAAGAGATGGAATCCTTCCTGGAAACCTATAAACTACCAAGATTGAAACTGGAAGAAATTGATTTCTTAAACAGGCCAATTAATTATGAAGAAATTGAGTCAGTGATAAACAACCTTCCAAATAACAAAACTCCAGGCCCGGACGGTTTTCCTGGGGAATTCTACCAAACATTCAAAGAAGAAATAATACCAATTCTCCTAAAGCTATTTCAAAAAATAGAAACAGAAGGAAACCTACCAAACTCATTCTATGAGGCCAATATTACCTTGATCCTCAAACCAGGCAACGACCCCCTCAAAAAGGAGAATTACAGACCGATTTCCCTAATGAATATGGACGCCACTATTATTCAACATTGTACTAGAAGTCCTTGCAACAGCAATCAGACAACAAAAAGGGATCAAAAGTATTCAAATCGGGGGCGCCTGGGTAGCGCAGTCGTTAAAGCGTCTGCCTTAGGCTCAGGGCGTGATCCCGGCGTTCCCGGATCGAGTCCCACATAGGGCTCCTCCGCTAGGAGCCTGCTTCTTCCTCTCCCACTCCCCTGCTGTGTTCCCTCTCTCGCTGGCTGTCTCTCTGTCACATAAATAAATAAAATCTTTAAAAAAAAAGTATTCAAATCGGCAAAGAAGAAGTCAAAATGTCTCTCTTCGCAGATGACATGATACTCTATATGGAAAACCCAAAAGAAGCCACTCCCAAACTATTAGAAGTTATAGAGCAATTCAGTAACGTGGCGGGATACAAAATCAATGCTCAGAAATCAGTTGCATTTCTATACACGAATAACGAGAACGAAGAAAGAGAAATTAGGGAATCCATCCCATTTACAATAGCACCAAAAACCATACGTTACCTTGGAATGAACTTAACCAGAGACGTAAAGGACCTATATTCTAGAAACTATAAATCACTCTTAAAAGACATTGAGGAAGACATAAAAAGATGGAAAGATATTCCATGCTCATGGATCGGAAGAATTAACATAGTTAAAATGTTCATGCTACCCAGAGCAATCTACACTTTCAATGCTATCCCGATCAAAATACCGATGACATTTTTCAAAGAACTGGAACAAATAGTCCTTAAATTTGTATGGAACCAGAAAAGACCCCGAATCTCCAAGGAACTGTTGAAAAGGAAAAACAAAGCTGGGGGCATCACAATGCCGGATTTCGAGCTATACTACAAAGCTGTGATCACAAAGACAGCATGGTACTGGCACAAAAACAGACACATAGACCAATGGAACAGAATAGAGAGCCCAGAAATGGACCCTCAGCTCTTGGGGCAGCTAATATTTGATAATGCAGGAAAAAACATCCGGTGGGAAAAAGACAGTCTCTTCAATAAATGGTGCTGGGAAAATTGGACAGCTACATGCAAAAGAATGAAACTTGACCACTATCTCACACCATACACAAAAATAAACTCCAAATGGATGAAAGACGTCGATGTGAGACAGGAATCCATCAAAATCCTAGAGGAGAACATAGGCAGCAACCTCTACGACATCGGCCAAAGCAACCTTTTTCATGATACATCCCCAAAGGCAAGAGAAACAAAAGATAAAATGAATTTATGGGACTTCATCAAGATTAAAAGTTTCTGCACAGCCAAGGAAACAGTCAGAAAAACTAAGAGGCAGCCCAAGGAATGGGAGAAGATATTTGCAAATGACACTACAGATAAAGGACTGGTATCCAAGATCTACAAAGAACTTCTCAAACTCAATACACGAGAAACAAACAAATCAAAAAATGGGCAGAAGATATGAACAGACACTTTTCCAATGAAGACATACAAATGGCTAACAGACACATGAAAAAATGTTCAAAATCATTAGCCATCAAGGAAATTCAAATCAAAACCACACTGAGATACCACCTTACGCCAGTTAGAATGGCACAAATAGACAAGGCAAGAAACAACAATTGTTGGAGAGGATGTGGAGAAAGGGGATCCCTCCTACATTGTTGGTGGGAATGCAAGTTGGTACAGCCACTCTGGAAAACAGTGTGGAGGTCCCTTAAAAAGTTAAAAATTGAGCTGCCCTATGATCCAGCCATTGCACTACTGGGTGTTTACCCCAAAGATACAGACGTAGTAAAGAGAAGGGCCATATGCACCCCAATGTTCATAGCAGCAATGTCCACAATAGCTAAATCGTGGAAGGAGCCGAGATGCCCTTCAACAGATGACTGGATTAAGAAGTTGTGGTCCATATATACAATGGAATAGTACTCAGCTATCAGAAAGAACGAGTTCTCAACATTTGCCACAACATGGATGGCACTGGAGGAGATAATGCTAAGTGAAATAAGTCAAGCAGAGAAAGACAACTATCATATGATTTCTCTCATCTATGGAACATAAGAACTAGAATGATCAGTATGGGAAGAAAGGGATAAAGAAAGGGGGGTAATCAGAAGGGGGAATGAAACATGAGAGACTATGGACTATGAGAAACAAACTGAGGGCCTCAGAGGGGAGGGGGTCGGGGAATGGGATAGACCGGTGATGGGTAGTAAGGAGGGCACACATTGCATGGTGAACTGGGTGTTATACACAGCTAATGAATCATCGAGCCTTAAATCGGAAACTGGGGATGTACTGTATGGTGACTAACATAATATAATAAAAAATCATTATAAAAAAATGATGGAGGGAGGGGCACTTAGCTTTTTGATACCTTTTCATGAAAATAAAGGTATGAAGTAGGTGCTGGATTTTAGGCAAGATATCTTTACTTGAAGTTTAGATTGATAGTTGGATTTTAAAGCCATGGAACTGAACTGGATAAATTCACCTAGGGAATGAGTATAGAAGGAGAAGATAAAGGTCTGATTCCTAGGACATTTCAAACTTTAGAGGTGGAAGAAGTGATAAGAAATAAGCAAAGTAGACTGAGAACAGTATGATGTTAGAGAAAAATTCAGTGGGAAACTGCAAGCCACAAGAAGAATTTCAAGGAAGGGGAATAATAATCAACGATATCAAATGGAAAGTCAAGAAAATGAGATCTGTCTATTTAAATTAAATTTGAGAATTAACTATTTGATTTTAGTACCATGGAAGTTATTTGTACCTTGGTAAGAGAATTTTCAGAGTAGTACTGAAAATGAATGTCTGGATCAAGTGGGCTCAAGACAAAATGGAAATAGAAAAATTGGATACATCTGGCATGGACAATTATTTTAAGGAGTTTACTAAAAGGGAAGAAGAGAAATTGTGTGAGTTCAAGGAAGGATTTTCCAAAGGAAAAAATCTAGAATGTTTGTATTTTGATAAAAGATTAGGATTTTATTAATATGTTCCTTCTTTCAATTGTTGCATTCATTTTTCTATTTTGTAATTATGCTATTTAGCAATTGATAGATACCTATTAACCTTAAAGTATAATGGAATTGATCAAAATACTCTACTCCTAATAAATAGAGCATAAATAATATTTTCATATTAGGACATTCCATAAGGACATTTCAATAGTTCTAGACTTCAGGCACTGGAGCAAGAAATTTGAAGCATCACTAAGCATTCTGTTTTAAGAGAACAATACAAGGTAAAGAAAGAGGGAAACCTAAAATTTTTAAGCAATGTATTTTCATTAATTTCATGAATATTATAAAAATAATTTTACCTCCATTACTTTTGGATTACATATTTAAGACTGATACATATATTTCAAAATAAGGAAAAATTTGTATTAAACTATAATTTCATGTAGATGTTAAAAACAAGTATAAGGGACAATATGAAGGCTCAGTTTTTACAAGATCATAGCTAATATCAATTCTTGAATATTGTTATATAAAATAATACTATTTCAGGAAATTTCATTTTTTATATTCATGAAGTTGAAAATGTGTTGAAATGGTGAAAACTGGGCATTTATTTTTAACATGCTCTTTTCAAATGGCATTTTATCTTACAATGTAAGGTGGAAATACTAGAGAAGATAATATAATTTTATTTGGAAGGGACCCTAGAGGAGATCTAGTCTAAGTTTCTGTATTTATAAATGTAGAAATATAAAATCAGTGTATATAATTATTAGCACAATGTAACATGACCAATTTTGTCAAAGTTTGGTATTGGATGGTTTTCAGAATTCTTGCCTTTACTATTCAGAATTACATTACAGAGGAAAATTAAACATATTAAGAAAATGTTTTTCTTCTTTCCTCTCTTCTCAGCCTTCACTATCTCCCCTTTTCCTTTTCCTCTCTTCTTTCTTTTGTCTCTACTCCCTTTTGGCTTTTTTTTTTCTTATTCCTCTCTTTTAAGAAAGTGAGATTTAATTGGTAACCAAGTGAGAGAACGTTGGAAGAGGAAAATAATTACCCTAAAGCTTTCCCTTACAATTCTTTACCTTCACACACACACAAACACAACCATTTGGAAAACATAATGCAAAGAGATCTAATATTCTAATTTATTTATTTTATTAAGATTTTATTTATTTTTTTGACAGAGAGAGCAGAGAGCGCAAGAAGGGGGAGCAGTAGAGGGAGAGGGAGAAGCAAGTTCCCCACTGAGTAGGAAGCCCAATGTGGGATTCCAGGACCCTGGGATCACGACCTGAGCTGAAGGCAGACACTTAACCATCTGAACCACCCAGGTGCCCCTCTAATTTATTTTTAATTTAAAAAAAAAAACACCTCTATTTCAGAGAACAAAATGTTCCACATATCCTGGGACAGAAAGAAATAACAGTAACCCTAGAAATTTATTTCATGAATTTCCCAAATCAATCATATTCTAATGTTCCTGTTTTCTCTTGGCTATTGACCAGTATACCTAAAATTTAGTGGTTTAAGAGTGCAGACAGCCATGGTTTTGAATCCCACTTCTCATAGATATCAGTCTTTTAAAATTTGCAAATAATTTAACACCTGAGAACTTTAGTTTGCTAATCTAGAAAATAAAGATGATAATAAGCCTACCTTATAAAGCTATTACCAGCTTTAAAGGGTAAACCTTGAACAGCATAAGTATTCATAAGTGTTAATTATTTTATCATTATTATCAATATTGTTATCATTACCAACAACTTTCAAATGGGAAATAACTGCCTGAAAACTCATGGACATATTAATAGTCCTTATTTCAAAGAATAGCCATAAGTAGAATCTGTGAACTATTATGGAGCTGATCTACTTAAAATTCAGTTAATGATAAAATTCAGTTAATGAAATAATGGAGACATAAAAATAGATAATCTAAAGTAATGTTATCTTTGTTCTGGGATTTTTGTCATTTGTCTGTTTCTATCCTAAGAAATCAATTCTTTCAATAATTGTAATCAAATTGAGCTTGTTATTAGAGTGTTTAACTATATTATTGAAATGTGTTTTTTAGCCCAAAAGTGATATGGAGGATATTATTTATGAGCCTCAAGCATTCACTAATGACATTGTAATTTCTTATACAATTATGAAAATTGTATAGGAACATCTCTTAGAGGTGCTACCTTCAGAGTCATAACAAAAGTCTTGCAGAACATGTATTGTAAAGGAAGTAACAATGATTTTTCTCTGGGAACTGATAGCCCTTATTAGCATGAATTGAAGTGTGCATCTGTGTCCATAACTTTGATGTGGCAGTGGATTACTTTGTACACATACCTGTGAGTTTGCCCTGCTAAGTATTATTCTCTTATTCAGCTCACCCAAGTGAGAGTGAAGTTTTCTCTTCTCAACTTTACTGTCTGTAGATAATGGAGGAAGGCAGGACCACGTGTAAGCAAATGTACCAGTTATCATAGTCTCCCTTTTCTGGTGTCCTTCTTTATTTCCTTTAGTGTTATTTTTGTTGTGGAAGACTGGTTTAAAATAGTTGATCCAAATATTCTGAAAATACAACATAATAAAATTGCAGTTTGTCATATGTGGTTCATTGTCATTAATCAGAGGCAACACTATATATGTAGTATAGAAAACAAAATGTATCCATTTCTAATTCATAATAACATGTGTTTTATAGTGCTGACTGTTAAGACAATATATCTTTTATTCTCATAACCTTGACTTTGAAATTTCTTTGCTGATAAGAAATTAATGCTTGAGAATTAAAAGATAAATGAATCCCATTGTGCTTAGTCTTCTACTGAGTTTACAAAATGCAGGTTTACCTGATGGAGACTTTTTCTATCCTTTACTTTTATTTTTGTTTTTCTTTTCTTTCTTTTCCTTTCCTTTCCTTCCCTTTTCTTTTCAATTTTTTTGTTTACTTTTTTCTTTCCTTCTTTCTTTTAAAGATGAAAATGTGAAAAAAAAGCCAATTTCACCTTGTACTATATAATAATATTATCTTTTGGAAATAAAAGTAAAAAATTCCTAACACTGTCCCTCAGAATATAACTGGAAAAAAGTGAATTTTCATCACATTTCTTTAATACATATAGCTGTACGTCCTCATATTTGTGAAGAAAAGGCTTTGCTGATGTTTTGTGTGGTAGAAGCAATGCATTTATAAAATTTGTTTGTAGATAGACACTTCCCATTAAAGATATCTGACCTTTAGATAATTGTACTATAAAAGGGGATGATTTTTTCCTAGATGATAATACTATCATTGAATTAGCACTATGATAAAAGGGAAACATACAGGATTTAACAGAATTTCATCTGAGTTTAAGACTTAAAAAAAAACCTCCATTTTTGACAGGCTTACTAACATCTGTAAGGGAAAATGTGGTTACAAGTAATCAAAACATTTGTAAGCATATAGAAATTAAAGATAATTATTTTGGAAGATGAGGGGTCATTACCATGGAGCTTTTATTGTCTCTCGTGTCTGATATGTTTATTAATTCAACACATAACCATCTTAATTACATTATCTTCAAATGCTGTGAGAACAAACTCTCAGTCTGCTTATATCCTTTTCTGCCTGACAAATCACGAACTTAGAACAGAGAATCAAGCTAATCATTTGAGAGGATGCATATTATTTAAGAACTGATTTATCTCACTGTGTATCAACTATATGAAAATTAATTAACTTATGTCTACGGGTCTATCTGTTTCTTGTTCCTCTGAAAAATAACTAAGGTTAGAAACCTAAATATATATTTTTAAATTTCCTTTAAAAAACACTATAAAGGAAACACTCCTTCTAATTCTTCAATTTGATTTGTATTAAACTAGTAATTAACTAGAATTTTTAAAAATATTTTAGTAGCAGTTAAGAAATGTTTGGGAAATACATTTTGTTAACATTATTGACTCAGAAATGCACCACCCAACAGATATGAATAAAAGCATCTTTCAAATAGTAATAATGAATTGACTGTTTTATCACAGTTAATGATCCCTTTGAATTTTTATACCAGGATTTTTGTTGTTGTTTTTGTTTCCATTTCTTTTTATTTTTCTTGCCATTCTTATTTCAGAGTGATTTTTAAAATTTTATTGTCATTTTTGTATTTTTAATTGATTACAAGTAATGCAACACCATTCTTTTGAAGATTTTATGACCAGTTTCTCCTATAACCAGCTGTATTTTTGTATCAGTAGCTTTCAACAGAAATATCATTTAGACTGGTTCAAAAGATTTCATAGATTAGATTTTGCACATTTAGCTCTACTTTATTTATTTATTTTTATAATAATTTTTTATTATGTTATGTTACTCACCATACAGTGCATTCCAAGTTTTTGATGTAAAGTTCCATGATTCATTACTTGCGTGTAACACCCAGTGCACCGTGCAATATGTGCCCTCCTTAATACCCATCACCGGCCTATCCCAATCCCCCACCCCCTCCACTTTAAATCCCTCAGTTTGTTTCCCAGACTCCACAGTCCATCATGGTTCATTCCCCCTTCTGTTTATCCCCCCTTCCTTCTTCCCTTTCTTCTCCTACCGAACTTCCAACTTCTTGTGTTCCATAAATGAGTGAAACCATATAATAATTGTCTTTCTTTGCTTGACTTATTTCACTTAGCATTATCTCCTCCAGTGCCGTCCATGTTGCAGCAAATGTTGAGAAATCATTCTTTTTGATAGCTGAATAATATTCCATTGTATATATGGACCACAACTTCTTAATCCAGTCATCAGCTCTACTTTAAACAGGATATTTAACGATAATCTATTTTAAAGTTGTATTCCCCAGAATGTGATGTTCTTAGATATAAGTAACATCAAAACCACCTCTTCAAGAATTGAAAATTACCATCACGTGGATTTATAAATACAATATAGGGGCACCTGTGTGGCTCAGTCAGTTAAGTGTCTGCCTTCAGCTCAGGTCATGATCCTGGGGTCCTGGGATCGAGCCCCACATCGGACTCCTTACTCAGTAGGGAGCCTGCTTCTCCCTCTCCCTCTGCCTGCTGCTCCCCCTGCTTGTGCTCTCTTTCTCTCTGTCAAATAAATAAATAAAATATTTTAAAAAATAAATGCAATATAACCCCAAATACTTCTGTTTTTTTAAATTTTATTTTGCTGCATTTCCTTTTGTAGTTCAGTGCTTGATATCTAGTGGGAGATGAATAAATATTTGTAGGATGTGCATGAGGAAGAGTTGCTAAAGAAATTCTGCCAGAATGCAACTGTAGCTTCTATGGAAACTCCTTGTTAAACTGAAGGGTAGGCATTTATTTATCCAGAAATATGATTTCCAAAAAAGTCAAAATGTAATTATTTAATAAGTATCTACTCCGTATATTGGTGGCACAATTATAGTTTTATGACTACTGGCTATGAAGTTTTATACTTAGAGTTCTGAATCATTAGGAAAATCAACAGGAAAATCTGAGCAAACTTTCGTAAGTTTTCAAGATTTATATTTTTCATACTTCATGTCAATTAAGACATAATTTTGAAATAGGTCATCTGCAACACAGTTTCAGTTGAGACACACTAAGTCGTTATATTACTCCAAAGCATGCTGTAAATGTATTACTATGTATTTAGACATAGCAAAATATAGTTTGGCTTAATAAGGAATAGATAAGAAATGAACTATATTTATGTTTGCAGTAGAAAATGACAGGGGAGAGGTTTTTGTAGTGGTGTTTTTTGTAGCATATATATACAAAATATATCTATATGTAAAATATATATTTAATATATAAACATATATTATATATTAAGTATATAAATATTTATGTAAATATATTACATATTAAGTATACAAATATACATAATATATGTAATATATTGTACATGCATATATATGTGTAAATATATATATAATATATGTAATATATGTTATATATTATATATATATATATATATTTAGAAGCTGTTATTGTTATTGCTGTTAGGGAATATAAACCAACAATAAACTTATTCATAAAAAAGGTTTATAAACCATTTAGTGCTTTAAAGCTTCAATATTTCCTTTGTCCTTTGACCTTACCAAGCAACAAAAAATAGTGACAAAATGAATAGTGAACATAGAAATAAGAGATTATTTGCAGTAATTATAATAAATAAATAAAATTCAACTTTATTTCTTGGTTGGTGCCAGAGGGTAACATACATTTTGGAGATATTTTGTAGAGGCCTACTTTCACACTGTGGACTACTCACATTTTTTGTCATTATTAACATAAACTCTTATGAATATATGAAGGCAGTGCAAGGCAGCTGGAAGATGTCCCATAAGCTTTATTTCTTTTTCTTACATTTTATGTTCTGAGAACATCTGTGATAGGAGTCCTTGCTGTGTTGCCAAAATGTCAGCGTTATGAAAATTTGCAATTGATTTCAAAAATGATTCTCAGAATAAAATAGTAAAGGGAACATGAGTTTTAGAATCAATCCTGAAAGTGAATTATCAACTTTGCTGTAAAATGGATATAATAATATTTACTTCAGTGGTTAGATGTGAAGATCAAATGACATATGTATGTTAAGCTCATAGTGTAAGGTTTATACTTACTAGCTGTAAATTATGACACATTATTGTTTTTGTCATTGTTTTTGTTGATATGTGGAGATTTAGGAATAGAGGTGCAACTTGACATGTACATATCTTTTTGTGATCAGATGGTTAGTGATGTGAATAATGGTAAAACAGTGAGAAATGGCTCTGAACACACAGTAGTCTCATGGAAGCAGAATACCAAAAACAAACTTACTTTGAGTATGTTAGCTTCATACTCTAGATGTAAGGAAAATCTGTTATATCATTTTTTTCTCTTCTAAGATCATAAGGTATAAACACAGGATTCTTTTAGATATAGTTTAACCTAAATTCTATCATCTATCTATCTATCTATCTATCTATCATCTATCTATCCATAATCTATCTTTTACCTATGTTTCTATTTATACATTCATGCTATGATGTGCAGATAAACTTTTGCTGTTTTCCAGTTGCTTAACATTTGGTTCAACAAAAAGAAGCTGAATGAAAAGAACATGAATGACCATCTTTCATAGCTACCACACATATGTTTCAAAAATCATATCCAGATTTCATAATTAGACAACACTATTTTTTTTCATTGCCATAGTTTAAAGGGGAAAAAAGACAAAATGTAAGTGTCAGTCTTTGGCAGAGTGTATTAAATAAAATTTAAATGGCAAAAAATGTAGACTGAATTTTTAAAAGCATATATTCAAGTAATGAATAACTTAAATAATGGTGTATGGCCATATCCAAAATTTAAATGCCCTCATTTTTTGGACAGGCTGTCCACTACCAACTTAGGAAAAAATTGCCATAAGGCAAGACTCACATTAAAATCCATTAATTGGGGCTCCTGGGTGGCTCAGTCAGTCAAGCATCTGCCTTAAGCTCAGGTAATGATCCCAAGGTCTTGGGATCGAGTCCTGCATTGAACTACATGCTCATGGTCAATCTGCTTCTCCCTCTCCCTCTGCCCCTCCCCTCCTCTTGTTCTCTCTCTCTCTCAAATAAATAAATATAATCTTTAAAAAATACATTACTTCATAATAAAATAACTTGGAGGCTAAAACAAATTAAATAATCTTCAACATTTGAAAATAAACAATAGCATCTTTTGTTCAAAAAAAGTAAAACTGTTTGAAATTTTAAATTTTGAGCACTGGGTGTTATACACAACTAATGAATTGTTTAACACTACATCAAAAACTAATGATGTACTATATGTTGGCTAACTGAACATAATAAAAAATAAAATAAAAAATTAAGAAAAAAATAAATTTTAGGTAATTTTAAATACTGCAAACAAAAATCTCTTATTTTAATTCATATAAAGCTTCCATGGACAAAACAGAATGACAGAAAAGAGTAAATTCTAAATGGATAAACAAAATAATAATAGAAACTATAATAGCTGACTTATATTTTCATTATGGCAATAAATGTAGTAGAAAAATTCCTCTACAAGACATGGATTTAATGTAAGTTTTAAAAAGAACTGGGGAAAAATCAATAATTCTGGAAGCTAGAAATATACATAAGATCCTGAATTCTCCTGATTAAAACAAGTATTTCTACATGGTTATATCTTACAGTCAATTCCCTTGCTTCCATAGATTTGTGGGTATGCTATTCAGGGAATTAAAGTAAGCATTAAGTCTGATATTTCATTGTTTTCTCTAACTATAAAAAAATCAACAGTGTATCAATGTCAACTAACTTTGAAGTCAACAGTGATAATGGGTTCACTGTCATCCTTAATAGCTGTATCTCAGTACAGGGCAACTCCAGAGACAATAGCTGGGTATATACATGGTGATTTTTTCAATATTGCATTCCAGTACTACTGGGAAGAAAAATTTTTCATTTAATCCTTCAAATGTTCTTCTGTCTGGTCCAATAATTAAATTGACCTAAAACAGATTAACAGGAGAAAATAAATTTAATTTCATACATAAAGGAACCCCTCATATATGAGAGGTTCAAAGACAAAGCTAAATGAGGTATATATATCATTCTGAGCTAAGTAATGGTATTAAAGCCTGGGGCTTCAAAGGGGAGGAGGACAATTAACAGGACAATAAGCAGAACAAATATTTGGTAATTAGATGTTTGTTTTGTCATAGAGATGAGTCACTCAGATAAAATTTATTTTAGGTAATAAATCAGGTAATAAATTTAATTGCAGAAAAGACCCTCAATTTATATTCTTCCAGGTAGTTAAGGGAGGTACAAAAGTTTCTCTTGAGCCCACAGAGTCTCAATTCCCTTCATTTCAAAATCATTCTCATGCCAAACTGTCACATTATGGAGAGACTTGTTCTGAGCCAAGTCAGCAAATTTATTGTTGTCTTCCTGTGAGTACAAAATAGCTGTGTGTAGGTATATTTAATAAGGAAAACCCAAATACTAAAATTTCTCTGTTTGATATAAGCCTCAACTGTCAACCTATAAACAATAATATTATTAACATTTAATCTGGTTAAAATGCCTGAGATGTAAAACTTTATATCTTTTACTTTTCGTTCTGAAATAATTTGTGTCTGAGTGTATCACCTCATCAAGGAGAGGGTAATCATCAAATTTGAGTGTGTGTTATAGCAAGAGTTTTATCCAGGTTGCTAATATACTACCATTTAGAATCTATAATTATATTTAACTTTAATAAAGGGTATGAATATTAGATTTAGTGCAAAGCCAGCCCCAAAACCCAAAATAAGTGTTGAATAAAATAAAAACTTTAACCTGTTATCAAGAAAAATGGGTAACAGTATGGCTGAAACAACATGGGTTATAAATATGGAAGTTTTAGGTGAGAATTTTCAAAGACAGACATTGAAAAATTCATTGTCTTCTTAATAATAAGACACTAAATAACTGAAAATCCACACATCACTTTTACAAAAATAGAGGGATATAGTGGATGTATGTATGTTTAACATTATGGATCAAGATCAACATCACACAACAATAATAGGAATGGTGGCTGGCAAAATAGTAAGTCAAAATTATATTTATAGCTCTAATTAAAGATAATCATATAATTATTTCAGTAAAATTCCATATCTTTTCTACAAATATCAGTAAAATTTTATAGTCTAAGCTTTGGTGGATCTCTACTAAGGAAATCAGCATCTTTGAAAGGTGAATGTAAGTTGAAAAGTCATATACTGATAATGAAAGATAAATCACCTTACTTGGAGGAGAGTTAAGATGGCGGAGGAGTAGGGGACCCTTTTTTCAGCTGGTCCCCTGAGTCAAGCTGGATAGGTACCAGACCAGCCTAAACAACCATGGAATCAGCCTGAGACGCAGGAAGATACATCTGGATCCCTACAAATGAACATCTCCAGCGCTGAGTATTGAGGTACGAAGCGGGGATCCGTGAAACCGTGCACAGATATCGGAAGATAAATGGAAAGGGGAGGGAGCCGCCGCATTTGGGCGCCGGGAAGCTGTAGCCACCTGCACAGGGGAACGGGTGGACTCACGGACGGCACCCGTGAGAGAGCGGACTGAGACCGGTGAGCCGGGAGCGCGTGCCACCAGGCATCTCGCGGGAACTCCGGAATCCCGGTGTGCTCACTGGATCCAGACTGAGACCGGGAGCTCCCAAAGCGCGCGCGGGGTGGCTGGCGGCTAGAGGCCTTAGAAACACAAAGGACAGAGACGCGCTGGCCCTGGAAGTGAGGGCAGGGACGCCGGGTGTGGGGCGCACATCCCGGGACACTGCAGGGTTGAGCAGCACCAATAGTAACGGAGATAAAGTGGCCAGAACATCAGTGGAGAATGGGCCGCAATCCCTCTGTTCTGTGACAATGCAGCCTCTGCTGCTCTGAATCTCAGAAGAGGCACAGCAGACTGCCAGGGAAAGCCGCCAGAGAACAAAAGCCTGGAAATACCGGCTCACAGCGTGCCCATCCCCATCCCCCCTCGCAGGGGACACGGAGACTCTACCCAAACAGGGTTGCCTGAGTATCAGAGCGGCAGGCCCCTCCCCCAGAACACAGAAGGCAGGATGAAAAATCAAGAAGCCCACATCCTGGGGCACCTGGGTGGCGCAGTCATTGAGCGCCTGTCTTCGGCTTAGGGAGTGATCCCGGCATTCCGGAGGAGTCCCTCATCGGGCTCCTCCGCTGGGAGCCTGCTTCTACCTCTCCCACTCCCCTGCTTCTGTTCCCGTTCTTGCTGACTGTCTGTCTCTCTCTCTCAGATAAATAAATAAATAAATAAAATCTTTAAAGAAGAAGCCCACACCCTAAGATCCCTATAAAACAAGGGGCACGGCCTGGGACCCAGTCAAGAATTTGGGCTCTGGACAACCCTGCAACCTCTCATCAGAATGACAAGAAGGAGAAGCCCCCCCCCCCGGCAGCAAAGAAAACACAATGAGTCTGTGGCCTCTGCCACAGAAATAATGGATATGGATGTAACCAAATTATCAGAAATGGAATTCAGAATAACGATGGTCAAAATGATGAGTAGAATTGAAAAAAGTATTAACGAAAAGGTTACTGAGAATATAGAATCCCTAAGGACAGAAATGAGAGGAATAAGACAGAAATTAAAAATTCTATGAGCCAAATGCAGGCAAAACTAGAGGCTCTGATGGCCAGGGTCACCAAAGCAGAGGAAAGTGTTAGTGAATTGGAGGATGCGTTAATAGAGGAAAAAACGAATATAGAAGCTGGTCATAAAAAAATGCACGCCCACGAATGAAGGTTATGGGAGATTACTGACTCAATGAAACGATCCAATGTTAGAATCATTGGCATCCCTGAGGGGGTGGAGAAAAACAGAGGTCTAGAAGAGATATTTGAACAAATTGTAGCTGAAAACTTCCCTAATCTAGCGAGGGAAACAAACATTCGTGTCCAAGAGGCAGAGAGGACCCCTCCCAAACTCAACCACAACAAACCTACGCCACGTCACGTCATAGTGCAATTCGCAAATACTGGATCCAAGGATACAGTATTGAAAGCGGCCAGGGCAAAGAAATTTCTCACGTACCAAGGCAAAGGCATCAGAATGATGTCAGACCTGTCTACACAGACCTGGAATGAGAGAAAGGGTTGGGGGAGCATTTATAAAGCTCTTTCAGAGAAAAACATGCAGCCAAGGATCCTTTATCCAGCAAGGTTGTCCTTCATAATTGATGGAGAAATAAAGACATTTCAGAATCGCCAGTCATTAACCAATTTCATAACCATGAAACCAGCCCTACAGGAGATATTAAGGGGGGTTCTATAAAGGTAAAAAGGCCCTAAGAGTGATACACAAAAGAAAGTCACAACCAATACAAACAAAGACTTTACTGGCAACATGGCATCATTAAAATCATATCTCTCAGTTCTTAGTGCCAATGTGAATGGTTTGAACGCTCCCATAAAAAACCACAGGGTTGCAGATTGGATAAAAAGAAATAACCCAACCATTTGCTGTCTACAAGAGACTCATTTCGAACCCAAAGATGCATTCAGACTGAGGGTAAGGGGATGAAGTACCGTCTTTCACACAAATAAACCTCAAAAGAAAGCTGGGGTAGCAATTCTCATATCAGATAGATTGGATTTTAAACTAAAGACTATAGTTAGAGATGCACAAGGGCACTATATTATTCTTAAAGGAAGTATTCAACAAGTGGATATGACAATTATAAATATATATGCCCCCAACAGGGGAGGAGCAAGATACACAAGCCAACTCTTAACCAGAATAAAGAGACATATAAATAAAAATACATTAATAGTAGGGGACCTCAACACTCCACTATCAGAAATAGGCAGAACACCCTGGCAAAAACAAAGCAAAGAATAAAAAGCTTTGAATGCCATACTTGACGAGTTGGACCTCATAGATATGTATAGAACACTTCATCCCAGAACCAAAGGATACGCATTCTATTCTAATGCCCATGGAACATTCTCAAGAATAGACCATGTTCTGGGACACAAAACAGGTCTCAACCGATACCGAAAGATTGAAATTATCCCCTGCATATTCTCAGACCTCAACGCTCTGAAAATGGTACTCAACCACAAGGAAAAATTTGGAAGAAACTCAAACACTTGGAGACTAAGAACCATCCTGCTCAGGAATGACTCGATAAACCAGGAAATCAAAAATCAATTCAAACAATTTATGGAGACCAATGAGAATGAAAATACAACAGTCCAAAACCTATGGGATACCGCAAAGGCAGTCCTAAGGGGGAAATACATAGCCATCCAAGCCTCACTCAAAAGAATAGAAAAATCTAAAATGCAGTTTTTATATTCTCACCTCAAGAAGCTGGAACAGCAACAGAGGGACAGGCCTAATCCACGCACAAGGAAGCAGTTGACCAAAATTAGAGCAGAAATCAATCAATCAGAAACCAGAAGTACAGTAGAGCACATCAACAGGACTAGAAGCTGGTTCCTTGAGAGAATCAATAAAACTGACAGACCACTGGCAAGACTTATCCAAAAGAAAAGAGAAAGGACCCAGATTATAAAATTATTAACGAAAAAGGAGAGGTCACGACGAACACCATTGAAATTGGAAGGATTATTAGAAATTTTTATCAATAGCTATATGCCAATAAACAAAGCAATCTGGAAGAGATGGAATCCTTCCTGGAAACCTATAAACTACCAAGATTGAAAAAGGAAGAAATTGATTTCTTAAACAGGCCAATTAATTATGAGGAAATTGAGTCAGTGATAAACAGCCTTCCAAATAACAAAACTCCAGGCCCGGGCGGTTTTCCTGGGGAATTCTACCAAACATTCAAAGAAGAAATAATACCTATTCTCCTAAAGCTATTTCAAAAAATAGAAACAGAAGGAAAGCTACCAAACTCATTCCATGAGGCCAATATTACCTTGATCCCCAAACCAGGCAAAGACCCGCTCAAAAAGGAGAATTACAGACCAATTTCCCTAATGAATATGGACGCCAAAATCCTCAACAAGATACTTGCCAATAGAATCCAACAGTACATTAAAAGGATTATCCATCACGATCAAGTGGCATTCATACCTGGGATGCAAGCGTGGTTCAATATTCGCAAATCAATCAGCGTGATACATCATATCAACAAGAAAAGACTCAAGAACCATATGATCCTCTCAATCGATGCCGAAAAAGCATTTGACAAAATACAGCATCCTTTCCTGATTAAAACCCTCCGGAGTGTAGGAATAGAGGGTACATTTCTCAATCTCATAAAAGCCATCTGTGAAAAGCCTACTGCAAATATTATTCTCAATGGGGAAAAGCTGGAAGCCTTTCCCTTAAGATCAGGAACACGACAAGGATGCCCACTCTCGCCACTATTATTCAACATAGTACTAGAAGTCCTTGCAACAGCAATCACACAACAAAAAGGTATCAAAGGTATTCAAATCGGCAAAGAAGGAGTCAAAATGTCTCTCTTCGCAGATGACATGATACTCTATATGGAACCCCAATAGAAGACACTCCCAAGCTATTAGAGGTTATAGAGCAATTCAGTGTCGTGGCGGGATACAAAATCAATGCTCAGAAATCAGTTGCATTTCTATACACGAATAACGAGAATGAAGAAAGAGAAATTAGGGAATCCATCCCATTTACAATAGCACCAAAAACCATACGTTACCTTGGAATTAACTTAACCAGAGACGTAAAGGACCTATATTCTAGAAACTATAAATCACTCTTGAAAGACATTGAGGAAGACATAAAAAGATGGAAAGATATTCCATGCTCATGGATCGGAAGAATTAACTTAGTTAAAATGTCCATGGTACCCAGAACAATCTACACTTTCAATGCTATCCCGATCAAAATACTGAGGACATTCTTCAAAGAACTGGAACAAATAGTCCTTAAATTTGTATGGAAACAGAAAAGGCCCCGAATCTCCAAAGAACTGTTGAAAAGGAAAAACAAAGCTGGGGGCATCACAATGCCGGATTTCGAGCTGTACTACAAAGCTGTGATCACAAAGAGAGTATGGTACTGGCTCAAAAACAGACACATAGACCAATGGAACAGAATAGAGTACCCAGAAATGGACCCTCGGCTCTTTGGGCAACTAATGTTTGATAAAGCAGGAAAAAACATCCGGTGGGAAAAAGACAGTCTCTTCAATAAATGGTGCTGGGAAAATTGGACAGCTACATGCAAAAGAATGAAACTTGACCACTATCTCACACCATACACAAAAATAAACTCCAAATGGATGAAAGACCTCAATGTGAGACAGGAATCCATCAAAATTCTAGAGGAGAACATACGCAGCAACCTCTGCGACATCGGCCAAAGCAACCTTTTTCATGATACATCCCCAAAGGCAAGAGAAACAAAAGATAAAATGAATTTATGGGACTTCATCAAGATTAAAAGTTTCTGCACAGCCAAGGAAACAGGAAAACTAAGAGGCAGCCCACGGAATGGGAGAATATATTTGCAAATGACACTACAGATAAAGGACTGGTATCCAAGATCTACAAAGAACTTCTCAAACTCAAGACACGAGAAACAAATAAACAAATCAAAAAATGGGCAGAAGATATGAACAGACACTTTTCCAATGAAGACATACAAATGGCTAACAGACACATGAAAAAATGTTCAAAATCATTAGCCATCAGGGAAATTCAAATCAAAACCACACTGAGATACCACCTTATGCCAGTTAGAATGGCAAAGATAGACAAGGCAAGAAACAACAATTGTTGGAGAGGATGTGGAGAAAGGGGAACCCTCCTACATTGTTGGTGGGAATGCAAGTTGGTACAGCCACTCTGGAAAACAGTGTGGAGGTCCCTTAAAAAGTTAAAAATTGAGCTACCCTATAATCCAGCCATTGCACTACTGGGTGTTTACCCCAAAGATACAGACGTAGTAAAGAGAAGGGCCATATGCACCCCAATGTTCATAGCAGCAATGTCCACAATAGCTCAATTGTGGAAGGAGCCGAGATGCCCTTCAACAGATGACTGGATTAAGAAGTTGTGGTCCATATATACAATGGAATAGTACTCAGCTATCAGAAAGAACGAGTTCTCAACATTTGCTGCAACATGAACGGCACTCAAGGAGATAAATCTTAGTGAAATAAGTCAAGCAGAGAAAGACAACTATCATATGATTTCTCTTATCTATGGAACATAAGAACTAGGATGATCAGTAGGGGAAGAAAGGCATCAGGAAAGGGGGGGTAATTAGAAGGGGGAATGAAACATGAAAGACTATGGACTATGAGAAAAAAACTGAGGGCCTCAGAGGGGAGGGGGGTGGGAGAATGGGATAGACCGGTGATGGGTAGTAAGGAGGGCACGTATTGCATGGTGCACTGGGTGTTATACGCAACTAATGAATCATCGAGCCTTACATCGGAAACAGGGGATGTACTGTATGGTGACTAACATAATATAATAAAAAATCATTTAAAAAAAATCACCTTACTTCATTTCATAATTGACCTTAATAATAGAGGTTTAAGTATGAGTATAATTAATTTGCTAATTGTTCTTGTGTGCCCTCCCTTCGCTCTTTAAGCTTAGTGTCTGCTCATTAATTAATTTCACTGACTTTGTTAATTGTATCATGTGCTCTGGCAATGTGTTATTATTGACATTGAGGGTTTTAACGAAACAGAAGATTTCTCACATGAAATGGTACACAGTTTTAAATCAAACTAGAAATCCTGCAAGAGGTGCAAAAGTTTTCTTAGGTGGTATGTAATATACGTGATTGTTGTATGCATAAGCTACATCTGTAAGATAGAAATTGTAAATTAGAATTAATCTGAAAGCACTGAAAAGTAGGAAAAAAATCCTGTTATAAACCTTGTTTAAAGTATAGCTTGCAGAAATTGAGGAGTTAAGATGGCGGAGGGGCAGGGGTCCCCTTTTTCAGCTGGTCCCCTGTGTCGAGTTGGATAGGTACCAGACCATCCTGAAAACCCACGGAATCAGCCTGAGATGCAGGAAGATACATCTGGATCTCTACAAATGAACATCTCCAGCGCTGAGTATTGAGGTACGAAGCGGGAAGCCGTGAAGCTGCACACAGATATCAGAAGATAAACGGAAGGGGGAGGGAGTCGTCACATTCGGGTGCCAGGAAGCCGTAGTCACCTGCACTGGGGAGCCGGCTGACTCGCAGACCTGTGCCCGGGAAAGAGCAGACTGAGACCATGAGCCAGGAACGCGCATGACCAGTCTGAAAACCTGACCTCCGGAGTGCGCAAAGGGCACTGAAAAGGAGCTCCGGAGCGTGCATGGGGGCGGCTGACAGTGTTAGAAACACAAAGGACAGAGATGTGCTGGCCATGGAAGTGAGGGCTGGGACGCCAGCTGTGGGGTGCACAACCCGGGATGCAGCAGGGTTTAGCAGCACCAACAGAAACCGAGTTAAAGTGACCAGAGGGGCCCAATGGAGAACGGTCTGCAATTCCTCTGTTCTGAGACAGAGGCTGGGATTCGGCTACTTCTGCTCTGACTCTCAGAAAAGGCACAGCAAACCACCAGGGAAAGCAGCCAGAGAACAAAAGCCTGGAAATACCAGCTAACAGTGTGCCAATCCCCATCCCCCCTCGCAGGGGACAGGGAGACTCTACCCAAACAGGGTTGCCTGAGTATCGGAGTGGCAGGCCCCTCCCCCAGAAGGCAGTCTGAAAAATCAAGAAGCGCACATCCCTAAGGTCCCTATAAAACAAGTGCACTCTGTATGGGTCCTGGTCAATAATTTGGGCTCTGGACAACCCCGCAACCTCTCCTCATTAGAATGACGAGAAGGAGAAATCCCCCCCAGCAAAGAAAAGACAATGAATCTGTGGCCTCTACCACGGAACTGATGGTTATGGATATGACCAAATTATCAGAAATGGAGTTCAGAGTAACAATGGTCAAGATGATGTCTAGGCTTGAAAAAAATATTAACAAAAATATTAACGAGAATATAGAATCTCTAAGGGTGGAAATGAGAGTGAATATGGCAGAAAATAAAAATGCTATGAATCAAATGCAGTCAAAACTAGATGCTCTGATGGCAGGGTAAATGAGGCAGAAGAACGAATCAGTGAATTGGAAGATGGGTTGGTAGAAGAGAAAGCTAAAACAGAATCTTGGGTCAAAAAAATCCAATCTCAAGAATGTAGGTTACAGAAGATTACTGACTCAGTGAAATGTTCCAATGTCAGAATCATTGGCATCCCTGAGGGGGTGGAGAATAACAGAGGTCTAGAAGAGATATTTGAACAAATTGTAGCTGAAAACTTCCCTAATCTAGCAAAGGAAACAAGAATTCATGTCCAAGAGGCAAAGAGGACCCCTCCCAAGCTCAACCACTACAAACCTATGCCACATCACCTCATAGAGCAATTCGCAAATATTAGATCCAAGGATACAGTATTGAAAGGGGCCAGGGCAAAGAAATTTCTCACTTACCAAGGCAAAGTTATCAGAATTATGTCAGACCTGTCTACACAGACCTGGAATGAGAGAAAGGGTTGCGGGGGGGGGGGGGCATTTTTAAAGCTCTTTCAGAGAAAAACATGCAGCCAAGGATCCTTTAACCAGAAGGCCGTCATTCAGAATTGATGGAGAGATAAGGGCCTTCTAGAATCGCCAGTCACTGACCAATTGGTAACCATGAAACCAGCCCTAAAGGAGATATTAAGGGGGGTTTTATAAAAGTAAGAAGGCCCCAAGAGTGATACAGAACAGAAAATTACAATCTATAGAAACAAAGTCTTTACAGGAAACATGACATCATTAAAATCATATCTCTCAATAATCACTCCAATGTGAATGGCCTAAATGCTCCCATAAAGCACCACAAGGTTGCAGATTGGATAAAAAGACATGACCCATCCATTTGCTGTCTACAAGAGACTCATTTTGAAACTAAAGATACATCCAGAATGAAAGTAGAGGAATAGAAAACCATTTTTCATGCCAATGGACCTCAAAAGAAAGCTGGGGTAGCAATTCTCATATCAGACAGATTGGATTTTAAACTAAAGACTGTAGTTAGAGATACAGAAGGACACTATATTATTCTTAAAGGATGTATCCAACAAGTGGATATGACAAGTATAAATATCTATGTCCCCAAGAGGGGAGCAGCAAGATACACAAGCCAACTCTTAACCAGAATAAAGAGACATATAGATAAAAATATGTTAATAGTAGGGGACCTCAACACTCCACTATCAGCAATAGACAGATCACCTAAGCAGAAAATCAACAAAGAAACAAGAGCTTTGAATGCCATACTAGACCAGATGGACCTCATAGATATTTATAGAACACTACACCCCAGAACAACAGAATACTCCTTGTACTAAAATGCACACAGAACATTCTCCAGAATAGATCATGTGCTGGGTCACAAAACAGGTCTCAACTGATACCAAAAGACTGAAATTATTCCCTGCATATTCTCAGACCACAACGCTCTGAAATTGGAACTCGCCACAAGGAAAAATTTGGAAGAAACTCAAACACTTGGAAACTAAGAACCATCCTGTGCAAGAATGATTCATTTAACCAGGAAATTAAAAATCAATTTAAATAATTTATGGAGACCAGTGAGAATGAAAACACAATGGTCCAAAACCTATGGGACACTGCAAAGGCAGTCCTAAGGGGAAAATACATAGCCATCCAAGCCTCATTCAAAAAAATAGAAAAATCTAGAATCCAGTTTTTATATTCTCACTTCAAGAAGCTGGAACAGCAACAGAAGAACAGGCCTAACCCATGTAGGAAAAAGCAGTTGATCAAGATTAGAGCAGAGATCAATGAATTAGAAACCAGGAACACAGTAGAGCAGATCAACAGAAGTAAAAGCTGGTTCTTTGAAAGAATAAATAAAATAGATAAGCCACTGGCAGACTTATCTAAAAGAATAGAGAAAAGACCCAAATTAATACAATTATGAATGAAAAGGGAGAGGTCACAACCAACACCAATGAAATAAGAAGGATCATTAGAAACTTTTATCAACAGCTTTATGCCAATAATTTAAACAAGCTGGAAGAGATGGACGCCTTCCTGGAAACCTATAAACTACCAAGACTGAAACAGGACAAAATTGATTTTTTAAACAAACCAATTAATTATGAAGATCGAAGCAGTGACTAAAAACCTTCTAAAAAACAAAACTGCAGGGCCTGATGGATTCCCTGGGGAATTCTACCAAACATTCAAAGAAGAAATAATACCTATTCTCCTAAAGCTGTTTCAAAAAACAGAAACAGAAGTAAATCTAGCAAACTCATTCTATTAGGCCAATATTACCTTGATCCCCAAACCAGGCAAAGACCCCATCAAAAAGGAGAATTACAGACCTATATCCCTGATGCATATGGACGCCATCATTCTCAACAAGATCGTAACTAATAGGATTCAACAGTACATTAAATGGACTATCCATCATGACCAAGTGGGATTCATCCCTGGGATGCAAGGGCAGTTCAACATTCGCAAATATACCAGTGTGATAGATTATATCAACAAGAAAAATGTCAAGAATCATATGACCCTCTCAATCGATGCAGAAAAAGCATTTAACAAAATACAGTATCCTCGATTAAAACACTTCAGAGTGTAGGGATAGAGGGTACATACCTCAATCTCATAAAAACGATCTATAAAAAGACTACAGCAAATATCACTCTCAATAAGGAAAAGCTGGAAGCCTTTCCCTTAAGATCAGAAACACGACAAGGAAGCCCACTCTTGCCATTATTATTCAACATAGTACTAGAAGTCCTTGCAACAGCAGTCAGACAACAAAAAGGTATCCAAATCGGCAAAGAAGAAGTCAAACTGTCTCTCTTCACAGATGACATGATACTCTATATGGAAAACCCAAAAGAAGCCATCTCCAAACTACTAGAAGTTATAGAACAAGTCAGTAATGTGGCAGGATACGTATCAATGCTCAGAAATCGGTTGCATTTCTATACACGAACAATGAGACTGAAGAAAGAGAAATTAGGGAATCCATTCCATTTACAATAGCTCCAAAAATCATACGTTATATTGGAATTTACTTAACCGGAGACATAAAGGATCTATATTCTAGAAACTACAAATCACTCTTGAAAGACATTGAAGAAGACACAAAAAGATGGGAAAATATTCCATGCTCATGGATCGGAAAAATTAACATAGTTAAAATGTCCATGCTACCAGAGCAATCTACACTTTCAATGCTATCCCGATCAAAATACCAATGACATTTTTCAAAGAACTGGAAGAAACAGCCCTTAAATTTGTGTGGAACCAGAAAAGGCCCCGAATCACCAAGGCATTGTTGAAAAGAGAAAACAAAGCTGGGGGCATCACAATGCCGGATTTTTAGCTGTACTACAAAGCTGTGATCACAAAGACAGCATGGCACTGGCACAAAAACAGACACATAGACCAATGGAACAGAATAGAGAACCCAGAAATGGACCCTCAGCTCTTTGGGCAACTAATCTTTGATAAAGCAGGAAAAAACATCCAGTGGAAAAAAGACAGCCTCTTCAATAAACGGTGCTGGGAAAATTGGACAGCTACGTGCAAAAGAATGATACTTGACCACTTTCTCACACCATACACAAAGATAAACTCGAAATGAATGAAGGACCTCTATGATGACAGAGGATTCCATCAAAATCCTAGAGGAGAGCATAAGCAGCAACCTCTATGACATTAGCCACAGCAATATTTTCATGACATATCTCCAAAGGCAAGAGAAACAAAGGAAAAAATGAACTTGTGGGACTTCATCAAGATCAAAATCTTCTGCACAGCCAAGGAAACAGTCAAAAAAACTAAGAGGCAGCCCACGGAATGGGAGAATATATTTGCAAATGACACTACAGATAAAAGACTGGTATCCAAGATCTACAAAGAACTTCTCAAACTCAGTACATGGGAAACAAATAATCAAATCAAAAAATGGGCAGAAGATATGAACAGACACTTTTCCAATGAAGACATACAAATGGCTAACAGACACATGAAAAAATGTTCAAAATCATTAGCCATCAGGGAAATTCAAATCAAAACCACACTGAGATACCACCTTATGCCAGTTAGAATGGCAAAAATAGACAAGGCAGGAAACAACAAATGTTGGAGAGGATGTAGAGAAAGGGGAACCCTCCTACATTGTTTGTGGGAATAGAAGTTGGTACAGCCACTTTGGAAAACAGTGTGGAGGTCCCTCCAAAAGTTGAAAATTGAGGTACCCTATAATCCAGCCATTACACTACTGGGTATTTACCCCAAAGGTACAGACGTAGTGAAGAGAAGGGTCATATGCACCCCAATGTTCATAGCAGCATTGTTCACAATAGCTAAATCGTGGAAGGAGCCGAGATGCCCTCCAACAGATGACTGGATTAAAAAGATGTGGTCCATATATACAATGGAATATTACTCAGCCATCAAAAAGAATGATTACACAACATTTGCAGCAAGATGGACAGGAATGGAGGAGACTATGCTAAGTGAAATAAGTCAAGCAGAGAAAGACAATTATCATATGGTTTCACTCATTTATGGAACATAAGAAATAAGAAGTTCAGTAGGAGAAGGAAGGGAAGAATGAAGGGGGGATAAACAGAAGGGGGAATGAACCATGAGAGACTGTGGACTCTGGGAAACACACTGAGGGCTTCTGAGGTGAGGGGCGTGGAGGATTCAGATAGGCTGATGATAGGTATTAAGGAGGGCACATATTGCATGGTGCACCAGGTATTATATGCAAATTATGAATCATGGAACATCACATCAAAAACTGGGGATGTACTGTATGGTGACTAATATAACAAAATAAAAATTATTTAAAAATTTTGAGGTGCCTGGGTGGCGCAGTCATTGGGCATCTGCCTTCGGCTCAGGGCGTGATCCCAGCATTCTGGGATTGAGCCCCACATCAGGCTCATCCGCTGGGAGCCTGCTTCTTCCTCTCCCACTCCCCCTGCTTGTGCTTGCTCCCTCTCTCGCTGGCTGTCTCTCTCTCTGTCAAATAAATAAATAAAATTTTTAAAAAATTATTAAAAAAAATTTAAAAACTTTTTCCTTATGTCATTAGGGAATGGAGGCATCACATTTAATTTCTTTTCAGGGCCAAGCTAAATTATAAATTACTATTTTAATAAGCATTATTTTTTTTAATTTTCCAAATAAACGTTTTCATTCTTAAGATGCAAGTTTCTCTTGCTCTGCCCTTGCCAATTGGTGTATACACGAAAAGATAAATTACAATTAATGTTTATCTAAGTTGGAATTTCCCAAAAACATATTCTAAAAGCAGTGATCTTTAGATACTCCTTGCAATAAATGTTTGCCTTGGGCAAATAGTTTTGGATACACACAGTTTCTATCTCTTGGAAATGATCAATATAAAGTCGCATTTTTTAGTGTGAGGTTTTTGGTAGACAAAAAAACATGAACTCTAATACTACTCATTTTTCTAATTAGTTATGTGGTTTTTAGGTAATTAATTTCCTGTTTTTAAAATTTATTTTTATTTTTCATCGAGATACAATTGAGATAGAACAGTATGTAATTTTATGGTATACAATGTGTTGATTTGATGCATTTATCTATTACAATATGATTACTACAACAGCTTTAGTTAATACCTGTATGATGTCACATAATTATTTTTTTGAGGTGATAACATTAAGATATAGTCTCATAGCAGTTTTAAAGTATAAAATGTAGTGTTGCTGACTATAATCACCAGGCTGTGCCTCAGATCTCCATCCTCTAGTTGCAAATTCATATCCTTTGGGTCATTTTATCTCTCTTGACCCTGTTTCCTCATATGTATACTGAACATGTTGAATTCGAGGACTTTTTAACGGCTCTGTTTTTTAGTCTGTGAACTTATTTTATTCTAGATAAAATTTAGGTTGTATCTTTGTGCCCTTTGAAGTGCTTAGGTAGTGTCAACATTAAAAAAAAGTGACATTTGAAGTACTATGTGTTATAGTGGTTCCAAAGATATCCCCTACATAAAAGAGCAAAAAATATAGCAAGTAGTTTATGGATTAGAAAGATTTTGTGATGACTAAGAAAAATGAGTTCAGAAATTTAAAAAGACATACATAAAGGCCTTCAGTTATAGGATGAATAAGTCACAGGAATAAAGGACATAGCATAGGAAATATGGTCAGAAACATTGTAATTGTGTTGTATGGTGACAGATGGTAGCTTCATTTGTGGTGAGCATAGTATAATATATAGAGTTGTCAAATCCCTATGCTATATACCTGAAACTAATATAACATTGTGTGTCAACTATACTCAAATTTAAAAAAAATTAAAAAGAATATTCACAGTAAAAAAAAGACATGTATAACTCGAAGTTATAAAGAAAAGGAACTATTTGGCATGGTACAGCATGTTTGGTCAAATAAAATTCTATTAACATAGAAAATGGTAATTGCGTATTTAATGAAAATGCCTCCTTTCAATTTTTAAGGTTCTAGTTACCTCTATAATAAAGCCAATACTATAACGTCAGTCATTGTCAATTTTGAAGTGAATATTTCTTTGATCCAGTAGTAAACTAACTTAGGGAAATTCAGGACCCAGAGGGATATGGGTAGAAATATTAATATACAGATATGAGAAATGTATTTTATATTTGCAACATTGCTTTCACTGTAAATACGATGCTTATTATATTAATCACCTCACAAGTTTTGCATTTTGTATTCTTTTTTTTTTTAAGATTTTATTTATTTATTTGACAGAGATAGAGACAGCCAGCGAGAGAGGGAACACAAGCAGGGGGAGTGGGAGAAGAAGAAGCAGGCTCATAGCGGAGGAGCCTGATGTGGGGCTCGATCCCACAACGCTGGGATCATGCCCTGAGCTGAAGGCAGACGCTCAACCGCTGTGCCACCCAGGTGCCCCGCATTTTGTATTCTTAACCTTTCACACAATTTGAACAGAAAATTTGATTTGAACTCCACCATTTTTGTGGTTCAGAATATGCAATCTACATAAGTACAATAATGTCACAGCTTATTTTTCAATCAACTGGAGATACACTTGGGTAACTTGAATTATACATCAAAATATTTGGATTTTTTAAATCATATCTTGCAGAATGATTTCAAATTAGCATTATTCAAAGGAAACTAAGTATTGGCCTGTTAACTTGTTATTACAAACTTAAAGTATGTAATTTTGTTTTAATACTGATTCTGTTATATTCTGCAACCTTCAGTACTTATGTAGCTTAGCATAAGGAAATAAATAAAGAATTTGCTCTCAAGAGTTAGCCCATAGTAACTTAGAACATGTGTTCGGTTTTAGGTAAATTGAATCTTGATTTACCATTTTTTTTCTCTGTATTAGAAAGCACAATAAATATTATAATGCACTAAGTTAAGGAGGAGAAATAGATGAATGTTATATAAAGCATTATCTTTCAATTGACTCTGGTGGCAAAGATATTTATTTTCAATTCAGTACCTTTAAAAATGTTTTCAAATCTTATTTACCTCCCAAATAATGGCCTTTTACAATTTTATTAAAGAAGATCATGTGAATTTTAAAATTATACATGAGGGGAACCTGGGCATCTCAGTTGATTAAGCATCTGCCTTTGGCTCAGGTCATGATCTAAGGGTTCTGGGATTGAGCCCCATGTCGAGCTCCCTGCTCAGTGGGGAGCCTGCTTCTCTCTCTCCCCCCCTCTGCATCTCCCCCTACTTCCTCTCTCTCTCTCTCTCTGTGTGTCAAATAGATAAATGTTTTTTAAAAATTAAAAAAATTAAAAAAATACATGAGAAAACAATTGCAAGTGTTACTACCTTATTGAAGTAAATGGCAATTATAGGTCTATGCATGATTCTTGATAAACAAATATTACACTAACACTATCAATTTTGTGGTGAGCTCTGTTGACATTTTAGTGATTTGAGCATTATCTATTTATCAGTAATTCTTTCACACGCAGTCAGATGTTTCTAGAGAATGTTACGTTCTTGAATATTTGTGTTAGGATTACAAAGGAAATATTAAAGTACGCCTGTATTGAATAATACAGCATGTTTTGATACTGTTTTCATGATAAATTTTAGTAATTTTTATGTGATTTAAGTAGGAGCTGCATTTTTTACTATCAAATGTGTTTCCTTAATTTAAACTTTATAGTATAGGAATCACAGTAATTTCTTATTCATTTATTTTTTAGAGAGAGAGCGAGCATGCATGCATGAGTTGGAGGAGGGTAGGGACAGAGAGAGAGGGAGAGAATCCCAAGCAGGCTCCAAACCCAGCACAGAGCCTGATGTGGGCTCGACCTCATGACCCTGAGATCATGACCTGAGCTGAAATCAATAGTCAGATGCTTAACTGACAGAGCCACCCGGGTGTCTCAAGAATCCCAGAATTTCTATTGTTCTAAATAACTAATTAAGATTTGTTTGGGTCACAAAAGAAGCCACTCCCAAACTATTAGAAGTTATAGAGCAATTCAGTAACGTGGCGGGATACAAAATCAATGCTCAGAAATCAGTTGCATTTCTATACACGAATAACAAGAATGAAGAAAGAGAAATTAGGGAATCCATCCCATTTACAATAGCACCAAAAACCATACGTTATCTTGGAATTAACTTAACCAGAGATGTAAAGGACCTATATTCTAGAAATTATAAATCACTCGTGAAAGACATTGAGGAAGACATAAAAAGATGGAAAGATATTCCATGCTCATGGATCGGAAGAATTAACATAGTTCAAATGTCCATGCTACCCAGAGCAATCTACACTTTCAATGCTATCCCGATCAGAATACCGATGACATTTTTCAAAGAACTGGAACAAATAGTCCTTAAATTTGTATGGAAACAGAAAAGGCCCCAAATCTCCAAGGAACTGTTGAAAAGGAAAAACAAAGCTGGGGGCATCACAATGCCGGATTTCGAGCTATACTACAAAGCTGTGATCACAAAGACAGCATGGCACTGGCACAAAAACAGACACATAGACCAATGGAACAGAATAGAGAGCCCAGAAATGGACCCTTGGCTCTTTGGGCAACTAATCTTTGATAAAGCAGGAAAAAACATCCGGTGGGAAAAAGACAGTCTCTTCAATAAATGGTGCTGGGAAAATTGGACAGCTACATGCAAAAGAATGAAACTTGACCACTCTCTCACACCATACACAAAAATAAACTCCAAATGGATGAAAGGCCTCAATGTGAGACAGGAATCCATCAAAATTCTAGAGGAGAACATAGGCAGCAACCTCTACGACATCGGCCAAAGCAACCTTTTTCATGATACATCCCCAAAGGCAAGAGAAACAAAAGATAAAATGAATTTATGGGACTTCATCAAGATTAAAAGTTTCTGCACAGCCAAGGAAACACTCAGAAAAACTAAGAGGCAGCCCACGGAATGGGAGAATATATTTGCAAATGACACTACAGATAAAGGACTGATATCCAAGATCTACAAAGAACTTCTCAAACTCAAGACACGAGAAACAAATAAACAAATCAAAAAATGGGCAGAAGATATGAACAGACACTTTTCCAATGAAGACATACAAATGGCTAACAGACACATGAAAAAATGTTCAAAATCATTAGCCATCAGGGAAATTCAAATCAAAACCACACTGAGATACCACCTTATGCCAGTTAGAATGGCAAAAATAGACAAGGCAAGAAACAACAATTGTTGGAGAGGATGTGGAGAAAGGGGAACCCTCCTACATTGTTGGTGGGAATGCAAGTTGGTACAGCCACTCTGGAAAACAGTGTGGAGGTCCCTTAAAAAGTTAAAAATTGAGCTACCCTATGATCCAGCCATTGCACTACTGGGTGTTTACCCCAAAGATACAGACGTAGTAAAGAGAAGGGCCATATACACCCCAATGTTCATAGCAGCAATGTCCACAATAGCTAAATCGTGGAAGGAGCCGAGATGCCCTTCAACAGATGACTGGATTAAGAAGTTGTGGTCCATATATACAATGGAATAGTACTCAGCTATCAGAAAGAACGAGTTCTCAACATTTGCTACAACATGGACGGCACTGGAGGAGATAATGCTAAGTGAAATAAGTCAAGCAGAGAAAGACAACTATCATATGATTTCTCTCATCTATGGAACATAAGAACTAGGATGATCGGTAGTGGAAGAAAGGGATAAAGGGGGGGGGTAATCAGAAGGGGGAATGAATCATGAGAGACTATGGACTATGAGAAACAAACTGAGGGCCTCAGAGGGGAGGGGGTGGGGGAATGGGATAGGCTGGCGATGGGTAGTAAGGAGGGCACGTATTGCATGGTGCACTGGGTGTTATACACAACTAATGAATCATCGAGCCTTACATCGGAAACCGGGGATGTACTGTATGGTGACTAACATAATATAATAAAAAATCATTTAAAAAATAAATAAATAAAATAAAATATCTGCAATACTAAAAAAAAAAAAGATTTGTTTGGGTCAAAATACAAAAAAAATTAAAAACGCAATTATATTTCGAAGTAAGCACTTATGTAAACTTAGATTTTATATTGTTATTGAATTTATGTAAATACAAATAATGGTACCTGAACTTTGTGTTTAAATGTAGAAATTAATACATTTGATTTCAGAATACTTAGTAATGTAAAACTAATTTTATTGGTAAAAGCAAATTTAACTTATAAACTCACTTTGTATATTAGTAATAATACATTTTAAGTTATACATAAATGATATACATAGTTGTTTATAATATTTGGTTGTATTAGTAAAAGAAATTCATTTTCATTATACTGATTCACATCCACCATAGAAACTCAAAGGAATAGTACTGTGCTTTTCTTGATATTGCAAAAATCTAGAGCAGTGTGCATGCTTCCAAAATATTAATGATAAAAGCCTTTAAACTTTAAGAAGCAATTGAAATTTAGGGATATATTTGGAGATGGACCTTATTTTATGCAAAAAAAAAAAAACCCTGTGTAATTATAATGAATATATCTAAGTTTTTAAACTTTTATTTAAATCCTGGAGTATAACATTGGTTTCAGGAGTAGAATATAGTGATTAATCACTTACATATATCGCCCCTGTATTCAAGAAAACAAGTGCCCTCCTTAATATCCATCACCCATTTAGCCCATCGCCTGCCCACCTCCCCTCCATCAACCTCAGTTTGTCCTATATAGTTAAAAGTTTCTTATGGTTTGTTCCCCTCTCTTTTTTCCCCCTTCCTCTATGTTTATCTGTATTGTTTCTATATTCCACATATGACTGAAATCATATGGTATCTGTCTTTTACTGACTGACTTGTTTCACTTAGCATAATATATCCTAGCTCCATCTGCATCCTTGCAAATATCAAGATTTCATTCTTTTTGATAGCTGAGTAATAATACATTATATATATCTATTTCACAAATTCTTTATCCATTGATCAGTCAGTGGATATTTGGGCTCTATCCAAAATTTGGCTATCATTGATAATGCTGCTATAAACATTGGGGTGCATGTGTTCCTTTAAATCAATATTTTTGTATCCTGTGGGTAAATACCTTGTAGTGTAATTGCTAGGTCATAGGGTAGTTCTATTTTTAACTTTTTGAGGAAATTCGACACTGTTGTTCAAAGTGGCTGCACCAATTTGCATTCCCACACACAGTGTAAGAGGGTTCCCCTTTCTCCACATAATCACTAATATCTATTGCTCCTTGTGTTGTTAATTTTAACCATTCTGACCAGTGTGAGGTCATATCTCATTGGGATTTTGATTTCTATTTCCCTGATGATGAATGCTTTTGAGCATCTTGTCTTGTGTCTGGTGGCCATCTGGATGTCTTTTTAGGAAAAATGTCTATGTCTTCTGCCTACAGAGACATGTCTAGTAAGAAGTTGCTATAGTTCAGAACAAAGAGGTTGCTGCCTGAGTTATCCTCTTGGATTTTGATGGTTTTCTGTCTCACATTTAGGTCTTTCATCCATTTTGAATTTATTTTTGTGTATGGTGTAAGAAACTAATCCAGTTTCATTCTTCTGCATGTGGCTATCCAGTTTTCCCAACACCATTTGTTGAAGAGACTGTCTTTTTTCCATTGGATATTCTTTACTGCTTTGTCAAAAATTAATTGGCCATATAATTGTGGGTCCATTTCTGCATTCTCCTTTCTGTTCCATTGATCTATATGTATATCTTTGTGTCAGTACCATACTATCTTCAAGACCACAGCTTTGTATTATAGCTTGACATCCAGAGTGATGCCCCCAGCTTTTTTTTTTATTTTTCAAGTTTAACTTGGCTCTCTGGGGTCTCTCAGGGTTCCACATAAATTTTAGGATGGTTTGTTCTTTGTGAAAAATGCTGGTGGTATTTTCATAGGGATTACAATAAATGTGTAGATTACTTGTGTAGTATACACATTTTAACATTATGTGTTTCTTCGATCCATGAGCGTGAAATGTTTTTCCATCTCTTTGTGTCCTCTTCAATTTCTTTCATGAGTATTCTATAGTTTCAGAGTATAAATCTTTTACCTCTGGTCTGGTTTATTCCTAGGTATCTAATCATTTTTGGTGCAATTGTAAATGAGATCAATTCCTTGATTTATCTTTCCTTCTTCATTATTCGTGTATAGAAATGCAACAGATTTCTGTACGTTGATCTATATCCTGCAACTGCTGAATTCATGTATCAGTTTTAGCAATATATTGGTGGAGTCTTTCAAGTTTTCTATATAGAGTATCTTGTTGCCTGGGAATACTGACAGTTTGATTTTTCCTTGCTGACTTGGATGTCTTTTATTTGTATTTGTTTTCTGATTCCTGTGGTTAGGACTTCAAGTAATATGTTACATAATAATGGTGAGAGAGGACAGCCTTATCTTGTTCCTGACTGTAGAGGAAGAACTCTGTTTTTCCCCCATTGAGGATGATGTTAGCAGCGGGTCTTTCATATATGACCTTTATAATGTTGTGGTATGTTCCCCCATCCCTACTTTGTTGAGGGTTTTTATCAAGAATGCATGCTGTATTTTGTCAAATGCTTTTTCTGCATCTATTGAGGGGATCATATGGTTCTTATTTTTACATTTATTAATGTTGTGTATCATATTGATTGGTTTGCAAATATAGAACCACCCCTGCAGCTCAGGAATAAATCCTACTTGATCATGTTGAATAGTTTGTTTAATATTAATATACTGTTGGATTTTATTTGCTTTGTATCTTGTTGAGAATTTTTGCATCTATGTTAAACAGTGATGTTGGCCTATAATTCTTCCTTTTAGGGGGATCTTTGTCTGGTTTTGGAATCAAGGTAATACTGGCCTCATAGAATGAGTTTGGAAGTTTTCCTTCCATTCTAGTTTTTGGAACAGTTTGAGAAGAACAGGCATTAACTCTTCCTTAAATGTCTGATAGAATTCCTCTGGGAAGCCATCTGCCTGGACTTTTGTTTTTTGGGAAATTTTTGATTATTGATTCAATTTCTTTGCTGGTTATTCATCTGTTCAAATTTCTATTTTTTTGTGTTTCAGTTTTGGTAGTTTGTATGTTTCTGGGAATTTATCCATTTCTTCCAGATAGCCCAATTTGTTGGCTTATAATTTTTTATACTATTATCATAATTGTATTTCTTTGTTGTGGGTTGCAATCTCTCCTTTTTCATTCTTGATTTATTTATTTGGGTCCTTTCTCTTTTCATTTTGATATGTCTGGCTAAGGGTTTGTCAATTTTATCAATTCTTTCAAAGAATCAGCTCTTAGTTTCATTGATCTGTTCTACTGCATTTGTTGTTGTTTGTTTGTTTCTATATCATTTATTTTTTTTTTATATTTTTATAATAATTTTTTATTATGTTATGTTAGTCACCATACAGTACATCCTTAGTTTTTGCTGTAGTGCTTCATGATTCATTATTTGCGTATATCATTTATTTCTTCTTGATCTTTATTAATTCCTTTCTTTTGTTGGCTTTAGGCTTTGTTTGCTGTTCCTTTTCTAACTCCTTTAGGTGTAATTTTAGGTTGTGCATTTGAGACTTTTCTTGCCTCTTGAGGTAGGCCTATATAGCTATATACTTCACTATATACTTGCCTCTCATGACTGTCTTTGGCATATTCCAAAGTTCTGGACTATTGTGTTTTCATTTTCATTTGCTTCCATATATTTTTTAATCTCTTCTTTAATTTCCTGGTTAACCTAGTCACTCTTTATTAAGATGTTCCTTAACCTCCATACATTTGTGGTCTTTCCAAATGTTTTTTTGTGGTTGAATTCAAGTTTCATAGTGTTGTGCTCTGAAAATATGCATGGTATGATATAATCACAATCTTTTTGTACTTGTTGATGCCTGATTTGTAACCCAGTATGTGATCTATTCTGGGGAATGTTCCATGTGCATTCTGAACAATGTGTATTCTGCTGCTTTAGGATGAAACATTCTGAACATATCTGTTAAGTCCATGTGGTCCAGTTTGTCATTCAAAGCCATTGTTTCCTTGATTTTCTGCCAGATGATTTATCCATTGCTGTAAGTTAGTTGTTAAGTGTCCTACCATTATTTTATTATTATCAATGAGTTTCTGTTTGTTATTAATTGATTTACATATTTCCGTGCTCCCACATTGGGAGCATAAAGATTTACAATTGTTAGATGTTCTTGTTGGATAGACCCCTTAATTATGATATTGTGCCTTTCATTTCTTGTTACAGTCTTTGGTTTAAAATCTAGTTTGTTTGATTAGAAGTTTTGTTGTTGTTGTTTTCTTTTGTTTGTTTTGGTCTAGGAGACTCTATCTCTTCTTTTATTCTGAGTGGCAGCCTTGATGGATAAAGTATCCTTGGCTGCAGATTTTTCCCATTCAATATGTTGAATATATCATGCCACTCTCTTCTGCCCTGACAGGTTTCTGTGCAGAGAGCTTCTGTGATCCTTATTTCCTTCCCCTTGTAAGTTGAGGATTTCTTTTCCTTTGCTTCTTTCATGATTCTTATCTTTGTATTTTGCAAATTTAAATTTGATATGTCTTGATGTTGGATGGCTTTTGTTGATTTTGATGGGAGTTCTCTGTGCCTTCTGAATTTGGATGTCTGTTTCTTTCCCCAGACTAGGAAATTTTCAGCTATAAGTTCATCCTATAAACCTTCCACGCCTTTTTCCCTGTCTTTTTTCTTTCTTTCTTTCTTGGACTTCTATGATATGAATGTTATTATGTTTTATGCAGTCACTGAGTTCCCTATGTTTACATTCTTGGTCTAATATTTTTCTTTTTCTCTTCTTTTCAGCTTCATTATGTTCCATAATTTTATCTTCTATATCACTTACTCATTCCCTGCTTCTTCCATATTGTGGGGCTACATCCATTTGGTTTTGCATCTCAGTTATAGCATTTTTAATTCAGCCTGACTAGTTTTTAGGTCTTTATCTCTATGGTAAGGGTCTCTGATTCCTCCATGCTTTTTTTCAGGCTCAGCTTGTTTTAAATTCTGGTTCACGCATATTATATCTATTTTGATTAGATCCCTGGCCATGACATCTTGTTCTTTCTTTTAGGATGAACTCCTCCATCTTGTCATTTTGTCTTTGTCTCTGTCTTTCATGTGTTAAGAAAGCCTGTGCCTGGTTCTATTTGTGCTAGAGCTGAAACTTTGTAGCACTCTATGACCAGTAGATGTGGTGAGTGTAGGGAGATTTGTGCTGGTTCTGAGGGAGGGAACTGCTGCCGCTCTGGCTCTCAATCACACTTGCCTTAGTAAAAAAGGCACCTGCACAGTGTATGGGGGTGGGACTGGTGTAAGTGTCTCAGGCTTCCACTGTGTGTGCTATGCCACTTACTGAAGTCCATCAGTGCTGATAGGAGGGGTGAAAAATATCTTCAGCCCCCTCTCTTCCCTGAATAGGGGAGTCCACACCCACTGCTGTTCAGGAAACCCTCACAAAAGAAAGAACTATCTCCCTTCTTATGTCCCAGGTTCTGTCAGATCCCTTCTTCTCCTGGCAGTGGTGTAGCACTCCTGTGTTTTATCTCATGCTTATGGCTGGATTTTACAGCTCAAAATTTTAGGGACCTGGCCTGGCATGGACTTGCACTGATCCTCTGGGGTAGGGCCTCCCCATGCTGTGGCTGATACTTGTTTGTCCCAGAAAAGCAGTCATATAACTGCACAGGGGTTTGGAGTTCATGGCAAAGCAGAGCAAAAAGCCATCCTCCATGCTAGCTGTTCTCAGCACTTTCCTCTGCTTGTATGCTAATGAATGGGGCAATTTAATGGTGCTGGCTGGTTCTTTTATTCCCTGAGAGGCAATGCTCCTTCTCCCAACTGCACTCCAAGAAGGGGAACTGTGTCTCCCAGAATGATCCAGGGGATCCTCAGAGCACACTGTCTGTTCCTGTGCCTCTGCCCTCCTTCTTCACTGGATCAATACCATACCCACCAGACTCCACACTGGTGATGGTGCTGACTTCTAAAACTTCAGATTTTCAGTTCTGCTGCTTATAAAATCTCGCAATAATAATCCCCTCCTGTTTTCCCAGTCAGTGGTTTTGGGGAAGTGTTTTTCTTGTGCAATCCCCTGTACGCTGCTTTATCTCCCCTCATCTCTCTGTCTCTCTCTCTCTCCCCCCCTCCTTTCTCTCTCTCTCCTCTCTCCATGATCAGGGCTCCCTCCTCTGTGCAACATGTGGGATTTTTTTCTCCTCCAAATCACATCACTGTACCTCTTACCTTTCATGATGTTTCCTCTTTTCTCCCTCTAGTTATGCAGTTTGGTCTCTCAGTCCTCAGATTAATTTCATGGGTGTTCAGAATGATTTGGTAATTATTTAGTTGTGTTGGAGGGACAAGGCAAGCATAAGGTCCTCCTAGTACTGTGCCATCTTAACTCCTCCTCCTACCTAGATAACTTTAGAGAGGGAAAATGGTTTCATTTTTTGACCATTTCATGTCACGCATTTGTGTCTCTTCAGAATTAGTATTGAAAATTTTATACAGAGTCTGCTTATTGTCCTGAATTATAAAGAAAATTTATCAATATTTGACTTTAATAATTTGTAAAACAATTTTCATTTTTCAGCTTAAGAGCTAAAAACCTCCTAGGATATGTTTTTTAAATGTGCTTGTTTTCTTTTCCATAGTTGTCATGTCGTCTGTTTTGCTTCTTTTATTCATACCTTTTACCCTTAGAAATAAGTCTAAATTATCATATGGTTTCTCTCATCTATGGAACATAAAAACTAGGAAGATTGGTAGGAGAAGAAAGGGATAAAGAAGGGGGGGGTAATCAGAAGGGGGAATGAAGCATGAGAGACTATGGAGTCTGAAAAACAAACTGAGGGCTTCAGAGGGGAGGGGGCTGGGGGAATGGGATAGACTGGTGATGGGTAGTAAGGAGGGCACGTATTGCATGGTGCACTGGGTGTTATACGCAACTAATGAATCATCGAACTTTACATAAAAAACCAGGGATGTACTGTATGGTGAATAACAAATATAATAAAAATATTATTATGAAAAAAAGAATTAAAAAAAAGAAATAAGTCTAGATCTTTTTTTTCTGTTATTTTCAGTTACCAAATTAGAAAAGATTTTGATAACTAAGGTTTATACCACATTAAAATTGTAGTCTTAAAATGAAAATAAGTAATTTACCTCTCTGCATAAAGCTGCCTTTTTTTCACACAATTTTACTTGAAAATTCTACATTTAAGTATTACTAGAGTTGACCGTTAATTCCAACAATAAGTTAGAATATTCTGCACGCGTGTGTGTGTGTGCGTGTGTGTGTGTGTGTGTGTGTGATAATTATCACTGAAGTATAACCATTTTATGAAGAGTGGAGTGTTATGGAATTTTATTTAGAAGATTGATTCGACCTGAAGTGTCCTGTGAAAGCATTGTGTTTTTTGTGTTTTGTTGTTGTTGTTGTTTTGTTTTGTTTTTATACTTCAGCTAGTACTACCATTCAGTTGCACTGCTTATAGATAAAACACCTTATATTAAAAAAATAAATGTGCTGTGTTATATCAATGAAACTTAAAATAGGCAATGCTTTTTCATCAATCATTATGACTGCATAGAGATATTGCTTTCACCTTCCCTTTTTCTATCTCTGACCTATTCCTTCTCTCTAAGCATTTCATATGTCTTTGGTTTCATAATGTTGCAGGGTTGCAGGGTTCTTGTCTCATGGTGTCAAAGAATGAATCTCATGGACACAAAAGGGTGAAGTGAAGTGAAAGTTTATTAAGTGAAGGTGAGAACAGAAAGGAAAGAAAAGAGCTCTTTAGAGTGAAAGATGCCCTGAATGAGTTGCCACTGTGGGCTTTTAGTGGCAGTCTTTTATTGAGAACTGACTGGGAAGCTTGTGGCTTTGAGATTCTTGTGCCATTTTGGTTTGAACAGGGACTATTGATAACATCCTTAAAGGCTTATTTCTTTGAGGTCTGGTCATTTCCTCTGATTACAGTGTAGCTGCCAAACAAACAAACAAACAAACAAACAAACAAAAAAGTCCCTAACATTCAGGGCCAGGTATTCTGGTTTGTTCCCTTATCTCTGGTTTTGTAGCCTCAGCATTTGGGGTTTCTGTGAGTCTGGTCACGTAGCCCCCTGTGTGAGCCTAGTCGTGAGAGTCAGGGGCCTCCTATCTTTTCCTGCCTATACCTTAACCCTTTCCTTACTCAATAATGTTCTAATTTTATTTAAAACCGATTTTTAAACAGGTTCAAAATGTTTTTCTTAAACGTTTTTATACTTACATGCTTATTATTAAATGTATCAGGAAATAATTTCTACTGTTGATCTTAAAATTTTAAGAAAGAATAATTTTGGTAATTGTCTAGATCAACATATATCCAAGTATTTGTAAACATGTAATTATTTTGTTTTAAAATAGACTTTTTAAAATTATCCCAGGTAAAGCATGATCTTAGTGTTTTGCAAGGAAGTCCATAATGCAATGCCTGAATTTATTTTCCTGGGAAATAATGATAATGATCTCTAATGCCCAACACTATAATTGTGAGAAATGAATTTTAGCTGTGAAAATAGCTGTATTATAGATAAAGTGTCTTAACCAAGATAAGAATACTTCTATTGGGTCATCCTCATGTTAGTGTCTGTTTTATGGTTTTTTCCCATTATTTTTTTCCACCTCAGATTTGGAGGCAGAGCAAGTTGTTAAGTCAAAAACAATGTTTTTCTTTATACTCCATTTCCTGTAGGAGGTTCCATGAGAAAGTTTCAATAGAGGACTCTACTTTGCTATCATAGGCAAGAAAACTAGAAAATCTACTGAGATCTTGCAAAATGTTGAGTTCAACAATACATTCCCTATAAGGAAAGGACAAATCACTACTCAAGAGGAGGCTAACATACAGCATAGGCTTGATCTGATTTTAGAAAAAAAAATATTTATAAGAGAAAGATTTTATGGGTTATCAGTCTTCTACCTTATCTATGTCAGTTGTCACATTCTCTGAAAAATGAAGTTGAAAGTATACTGCAATATATTACAGTTTACATTTCTTTAGTTAAATTAATATTACATGTTGGGAATAAGAGAAAATATTTATTGTATTTAACTTTATGAAACTCTCTTTCTAGCTTTCATCCCTGGACTAAAGAAAGGTACAGTAGAAATCAACATAAACCATTATCATGATGTATATTTCATTTTAAAATGAATTGCTAATTTGTGTTTGTTTTAAGAAGTTTTGGCCTTTTCAGTTATCAAAAACATTGCAATTTCAACTGTTTCAAACACATTTTTAGTATGTTTAACATGAACTGATATCTAAAAAGGGTATTCAGTCAGTTTGGTATCTCGTATAACTGAAACTGGATGTTTTTTCCAAGTTATGTGTGATTCCTATTTAGATAGCAAAATTAACATGACCTTATAGTCGTTTTTTGACTTACGTAATTACTTTTAAATTACCTCCAGATTTAATTATTCATTTTTCTTCTCTTACAGTTTAAGCATATTCAACATTTTGTCTGAGGAAGCATTCAAAATATAATTCTACTTTTCTATACTTTTATTCAAATTAGATTATAAATTGCATAAATTGTTATTTACATGCCTGACAAAATAATCGTTTATATGCTTTGTGAACTTGTAAATAATATGAATTTTCTTTGCCAAATTATAATGTGTGATTACATGTGAATCTATATAAGTTAAGGTTGACAGAAAACAAATTTCTTTAATTATGGAGTTTAAGCAATCAGTTCAAATGCATATCGTTTTATTGTGCTGATAAAGTTTTAAAATGCTCCAGGATATTTTGAATGCTCCAAAAGTATTTACACTCTGCTTATAGACACCAATTTTTTATTGTCTACTTCATATTTGAGGATTTTGTTCCATTGTTATTTAAAACAATAATTTATTTCACTCCTTATGCTTTTATTTTAAAATGTAATTTACAGTCCTTTGAAATTTTGACCAAGTGGAAATCATACTCAAAAAATAAATCTTCTTGAAATGAGTCATAAAAATCTAAATTGTTACGTAAAGAACCTCACCATTCATCTTTAATTTTGACATATCTATACTAGCAGCATGCTTTATTTATTTAATTTTTTGTATTTTTAATGTTTTGGCCTTTTTACATTGTGCTGCAGAAGTTCTTGTGCGAGCTTGAATATGCAATGTTCATAGGGTAATTCAGGTGAAAGTGGATGCATTGCATGTGTTTCATTTTGTCTCTTCCCTTCTCATTAGTTTTTAGGAATCCCCTGATAAGTACTGTTCAGGAATTACAGTTATCTAATGGTCGTGGGAATGTGTTTGTGGTTGTGAAACAAAGTGAAGGTGTTATTATTATTATTATTATGGAAGTATAATTGAGATACAATAGTATATTATTTTGAGGCATACAACATAGTGATTCAATAATTCTATATAATACTCAGCACTTAAGTATAGCCACCATCTGTTCTCATACAATATTATTGACTATATTCTCTATGTTGTACTATTCATCTTTGTGACATATTAATTTTATAATTAGAAGTTTGTATCTCTTAATCCCAGTTATCTATTATTCCCATCCCCCCACTCACTTCGCCTCTGGCAATGACCAATTTGTCTTCCATATTTAAGAATACGTTTTTGTGATTTTTTGTTGTTCATTTGTTTTGTTTTTAGATTTCACATATAAGTGAAATCGTATGGTATTTCTCATTCTCTGCTGACTTAGTTCCTTAGCATAATACTTTCTAGGTCCATCCATGTTGTTGTGAATTACATCTCATTCCTTTTTATGGTTAAGTAATATTTGATTGTATACATACCACATCTTTATCTTTTTGTCTATCGATGGACACTTAGGTTGCTAACATATCATAGCTATTATAAATAATGTTAAAATAAACAGAAGGGTGAAGAACTACATAGTGTTTGCCACAGTGGTTGCACCAGCATACATTCCCACCAACAGGGCACAAAGGTTTCCTTTTCTCCACATCCTCGCCAACACTTGTTGTTTCTTGTGTTTCCTATTCTATCCATTCTGACAGGGGTGAAGTGATATCTCATTGTGTACCAATTTACATTCCTACCAACAGTGCACAAGGGTTCACTTTTCTCTGCATCCTTATCAACACCTATTATTTCCTGTCTTTTTCATACTAGCCTTTCTGACTGGCATGAGGTGATATCTCATTGTAGTTTTGATTGGAATTTTCCTGATTATTAGTGATGTGGGGCATCTTTTCATGTATCTGTTGGTAATCTGTATGTCTTCTTTGAAAATACATCTATTCAGGTCCTCTGCTCATTTTTTAATCTGGTTGTTTGGTTTTGGTGTTAAGTTGTATAGATTCTTTATAGATTTTGAATGTTAACCCTTTATCAGATACATCATTTACAAATATCTTCCATTCAGCAGGTTGCCTTTTCATTTTGTGGCTAGTTTCCTTTGCTCTGCAAGGCTTTTTTGTTTTGGTGTTGTCCCAATACTTAATTTTTGCTTTGTTTTCTTAACCTGAGGAGATATATCCATAAAAATGTTGCTGGGGTATATTTCCAAAAGATTATTGCCTACATTTTCTTTTAGGAGTTTTATGGTATCAGGTCTCATATTTAGGCCTTTAATCTAGTTTGAATTTATTTTTGTGTATGGTGTAAGAAAGTGGTCCATTTTCATTCTTTTGTGTGTAGCTGTCCCATTCTCCCAAACCGTTTTTTGAAAAGACTGTCTTTTACCCATTGAATCTTCTTCCCTGCTTTGTCATAGATTGAATGACCATATATAGGTGGGTTTATTTCTGGGATTTCTATCCTGTTTTATTGATCTGTGTGTCTATTTTGGTAGTAGTGCCCTACTATTTGATTACTATAGCTTTGTAGTGTATCTTGAAATCTGGGACTGTGATAACTCCAACCTTGTTCTTTTTTGTTCAAGATTACTTTTGTGGTTTTATACAAATTTTAGGATTATTTGTACTAGCATTGCAAAAAATATTTTTGGTACTATGATAGTGATTACAATGAATCTGTAAATTGCTCTTGGTAGTATGGACATTTTGACAATATTAATTTTTCTAAACCATGAGCATGGTATGACTTTCCATTTGTTTGTGTTGTCTTCAATTTCTTTCATCAATATCTTATAGTTTTCAGAGACTAAGTCTTTAACTTCCTTGATTGAATTTATTCTAGTCATTTTTTGGTGAAATTACAAATGTGATTATTTTCTTAATTTCTCATTGTGCTACTTCATTATTAGTGTATGGAAATGCAAAATATTTCTGTATATTAATTTTATATCCTACAACTTTACTGAATTCATTTATTAGTTCTAATCATTTTTTGGTGGAATCTGGTGAGATATAGATAGATAGATAGATAGATAGATAGATAGATAGATAGATAGATAGATATAACCTCTTTTATATCTATTTATAACACCTTATATCATGTATCATGTCATCTGCAAATAGCAGCAGTTTTACTTTTTCCTTGCCAGTTTGGATGCTTTTTAATTTCTTTTTCTTGTCTGATCACTGTAGCTATGACTTTCAGTACTATGTTGAATAGAGTGCTGAGAGTGGACATCCTTGTCTTGTTCCAGATCTTAGAAGAAAAGCTTTTAGTATTTCACCATTGAGTATGATGTTAGCTGTGGGTTTTTAAGTTATGACCTTTTTAATATTGATATGTGCTCCCTCTGAATCTAATTTGTTGCACAAATATATTTTGTTAAGTGTGTTCTCTACATCTATTGAAATGATCATATGGTTTTTATCTTTCCTCTCATTAATGTGGTGTATCCTATTAACTTATGTGTCAACATTGAACTACTTTTCATCTCTGGAATCAATTCCACTTGATCATGGTAAATGATCATTTTAATGTATTGTTAAATTTGGTTTCCTAATACCTTTGTAAGGGTTTTTTGCATCTATGTTCATCAGAGATATTAGCCTGTAGTTCTCTTTCTTAGGCATGTCTTTATCTGGTTTTGGCATCAGGGTAATGGCTTCATAGAATTAATTTGGAAGTTTTTCTTCTTCTATTTATTGGAATAGTTTGACAAGAGAAAAGCATTAACTCTTCTTTAAATGTTTGGTAGAATTTACCCGTGAAGCCATCTCATCCTGGACTTTTGTTTGTTTGGAGTTTTTTGATTACTCATTCAATTTCATTACTCAGAATCAGTCTGTCCAAATTTTATACTTCTTCCTGATTCAGTTTTGGAAGATTGTGTTTCTAGGAATTTATCCATTTCATCTAGGTTGTCCAATTTATTGGCATATAATTTTTTATAATATTCTCTTATAATCCCTTATATTTCTATGGTGTCACTTGTTATTTCTCCTCCTTGATTGCTGATTGATTTATTTGAGGCTTCTATCTTTTTCCTGATGAATCTGACTAAAGATTTATCAATTTGTTTATCTTTTCAAAGAGCCAGCTCTTGGTTTCATTGACCTTTTCTAGTGGTGTGTGTGTGTGTGTGTGTGTGTGTGTGTGTGTGTGTGTGTTTCATTTATTGTCTCTAATCTATAATTTTCTCACTTCTAGGAGATTTGGGGTTTGTTCTTTTTCTGGCCCTTTTTAGGTGTAAAGTTATTTGATATTTTTCTTGTTTCTTGAGTTAGAAATGTATTGTTATAAACTTCCTTCTTAGAAATGTATTTGCTGCGTCCCAAAGATTTTGTACTGTTATGTTTCCTTTTTCACTTGTCCATGTATTTTTTTATTTCCTCTTTGATTTTTTTTTATTAAGCCATTGGTTGTTTAGTAGTACACTGTCTAGCCTTCATGTGTATGCTTTTTTCTTGATTTTTTTTTTGTAATTGATTTCGGGTTTTATACTGTTGTGGTTGGAAAAATAAATGCTTGATATAATTTTAATCTTAAATGTCAAGACTTGTTTGTGACTTAATATGTAACCTATCCTAAAGAATGTTCCATGTACACTTGAATAGAATGTGTATTCTTCTGGTTTTACATGGAATGTTCTGTATAAATCTGTTAGGTTGACCTGGTCTAATGAGTCATTCAAAGCCACTGTTTCCTTGTTGATTTTCTGTCTGGATGACCTATCCTTTGATGTGAGTGGGGTCTTCAAGTCCCTTATTATTATTATATCACTGTCAAATTCCTTCTTTATGTCTGCTAATATTTGCTTTATGTGTTCAGGTGCTCCAATTTTGGGTGCATAAATATTTATAATTGATTTCTTTAATATTATGTAGTACTCTGTCTTGCTATAGTTTTTGTTTTAATATCCATTTTGTTTGATATAAGTATTGCTACCCAGCTTTTTTGTTTTTCCCTTCCATCTGCATGGTACAACATTTTCTATCCTTTTGCTTTCAGTCAGTAAGGATTAGGGCTGAAGTAAGTATCTTGCAACATTTAAATAAGTATTTTTTTTAATTTTTAAAATTAATTAATTAAATTTTTATCCATTCAGTCAACTTATGTCTTTTGATTGGTGTTTTTAGTGCATTTACATTAAAATTAATTATTGATAGGTATGTACTTATTGCCATTTTGTTCATTGCTTTCTGGTTGTTTTTTGTAGTTCTGTTGTTTCTTTCTTCTCTTGCTGTCTTTGATGTGGTTGGATGGCTTTCTTTAGTGTTATGCTTGGATTTCTTTTTCTTTATTGTTTTTGGATCTACTATAACTTTTTGACTTCTGGTTACCATCAGGGCCATATATAACATCTTAAACATATAGCAGTCCATATTAAGTTGATGTTCACTCAATTTCAAATGCATTCTAAAAGCATTAAATTTTTATTCCCTCTGTTTTATGTATGTGATGTCTTATTTTACATTTTAAAAAAATTTTGTGCATCCCTTGCCTAATTTGGTAGATATAATTGTTTTTAACTACTTTTCTGTTTTAACCTCTATACTGGTAATTGATTTTAACTACTTTTGTGTTTTAACCTTTATACTGGCTTGTAAGTGATTAATCTACTACCTTTTCTATATGCTTGCTTTTACCTGTGATTTTTTTCCATTTATAATTTATTTCTAGTTGTGGCTTTTTCTTTCCACTTAAAAAATTCCCTTTAAAATTTCTTCTAAGGCTTGTTTAAAGGTGAAAATTAACTCTTCTTTGGGAACCTTTTTGTTTCTTCTTCTATTCTGAATGATAACTTTGCTGGGTAGATCATTCTTGGTCGCATTTTTTTTCTTACAGAACTTTGAATGTACCATACCACTTCCTTCTGTTCTGCAGTTTCTGCTGAAAAATTAGCTGATAGCCTTATCATTTTAAGTAAATGTTTTCCTTTCTCTTGCAGCTTTTAAAATTCTCTTTATCATTACTTTTTGCTATTCGAATCATTACGTGTCTTGGTGTGTACTTCCTTGGGTTTACAGTACTAGATTTTCTCTTTGCTTCTTGGACCTGGATGTCTGTTTTCTTCCCCAGTTTAGAGAGGTTTTCAGTTATTATTTCTTGAAATAAGTTTTCTACCCCCTTCTCTCTCTTCTCCTTGATGTGTCCTTGGGATGCTGTGAGCTCAGGAAACTCCAACTCTGTCATCTTCCCTCCTCACAAGTCCAGATGTTTTGATTATAAAATTCCGAGGTATGGTGAAAAGATCATTTGAATGTGAACCAGATCACCTTGAGTTCTAATGACAGCTCTACACCTGACTAGATGTGTACATTTGGCCAAGTTACTTAAACTCAGAATCTATATTTTTTCTCACATTTAAAAAAATTGTAGTGATCATATTTATACTTAACCCTCACAGAGAAGTCATGCTGCTGAACCATGATAATATAACAGTGAACAAAAACACATTAGTTAGTATTTAAGTGTGCACTATGTTCTAGATACTCTCCCTAATAATCTGCAAATGTTTTCATTTCAATACTTATAATACTTCTATGTGTAAATTCTATTATTTTCCTTATTTTTGAGAAGGAGGAAACTGAGGCAAAGTTAGGTTAAATAAAATAGGAATTTGTTTGGTAATTTCTAAAGCACTATACCCGTGTAAGACATTACTATTATTTAGATTTTTGAGCTTTCATCAGTACACCAATGATCATTGCAATTAAACTTCTATTTTAAATTTTGCTCTAATTGCATATTTATTTAGTATATTCATAATGCAGTTGGGTTCTTACTCCAAGCTGCATTGAAACACCATAGTACCTTTTATGGTTATATTTTATAATTTTCATACCATATCTTATATATCCACTTTCCATTATCAGCTTATTCAAATAGACTTATACTATTTATCTCACTTAATACAATTTCTTAAGCATGTTTTGTGTAATTAAATGCTAGCACGTAAGAGGATGACCTATGTGTGAGAAATAATATAGTTATATATGTAGTACATAGTTATGTATGTAGTACATTCTCTATGACCCTAACCATAAATTTATGAGACTAAGATTATTTTATCCATTCAACTGGTCTATTGAAGGCTGACTGTTTACCAGGGATGAAATTGAGTTATTTTCTTAAATACAAAAATAGGTAGGCTTTTTCCCCTCGTAGTAAATTAGATATATATGTGCAAGTTCTTAGTAGTAAAAGAAACACTTCTACTCCTGGCAGTGCTTTACTTGTCTTCAAGGAACAAATTGCAAATATATACTTGTCAATTCAATCAGAGCAAATTCTTTCGTACCTCCTCCTAGGAAAATATATATTAATAAACATTTATAAATTAACTTGTTTTTTTAAGATTTTGTTTATTTATTTACTTATTTGACAGAGAGAGAGAGAGCCAGAGAGCAAAAGCAGGGGGAATAGCAGAGGGAGAAGGAGAAGCAGGTTCCCCGCTGAGCAGGAAGTCTGCTGCGGGGCTCAATCCCAGGACCCTGGGATCATGACCTGAGCCGAAGGCAGAAGCTTAACTGACTTAGTCACCCAGGCACCCCAATTTGTTTTATTATATTTGTTTGCAAGGATACTTTCCTTTTTTTGGATGTGTTTTAATTCAAGACTGAGTTTCAGGTATAATATATTAATTACCTTTTCTCTTTTCATTGAGGTTTATAATTTGAGCAGTAGAATGTCAACTGGTTTGTTTACCTGCAGTCATTTGTCTGCTTTCCACAATAATTCTCAGCTACCCAAGCTGATTTTAATCTCACAGTGTTTTATTAGACAACTCTTACCTTTCTGGCTCTCAGATAACTCTCAAGGATCTGTTCTTGAGCTACTTTACCATACCTATTTTTAGTACTAAATAATCAGTTGTAATTTAGGAATTCGTTACTTTATACTTGAGATGTTGAATTTGAAACAAGAACTGTTTAGGGATAAATGTGGGAGATGGGAAAGTAGTGTGTGGTAGAAGTTCCTAAGAGAGACTAAAAAAGTTGATTATGTCTCAGTCAAATTAATCACCTCACCTATCTTCATCTGAGTACCTAGTTAATAAGAGTTTGTGAACATAAAACATAATTCATTCTTACGCAAGATAGATATGGAGCTTTTCATATGTCAATTAGTAGAAAAAATAATGTCTTTTCACACTTTTTTTTCCCCATGGCCAGGAGTTAATGAAAATGCATGTACAACTTTCCAAATGACAAATTTATTCCACAGGCCATAATATTAATCGCTTTATGTTAATCTAATAGCTACCTAAATTCCCAGACCAAAGGACAAAATCAAAATGCAGTTTTGTTAGTTTTGTGTTAGATTACTAATAGTACACTCTAGAATGACATAGAACAATATTTGTGAAAGGAATTAAGTTGTATTAGAGCATTTGGTTATTTTAACATTGAAAATTGCCTTCTTCAGGTAATATTTACCAATTTCATGTCACCATATTCATTATATATTATATACTGACACATGGAACTAGAAAAAGGTGTTTTATGATAAAATTGTATTGCTTTTTAATGTTTTTTTTCCATAATGAAGGGGGGAAAAGAAACAAACTATATTATTTCTCACACAAAACTAAATTAGGAAAGAAAAATCTCTCTGTATCTCTCTGAGGCTATGCAGTATTATTAAAGTTAGAAAATGGGTGTGGCACTGCAGTGTTCTCATTGTGATAAAAACTTGGCACAGCTTTGAAACAGTGTCTAATCTGTGAATAAAAAATGTATTCTTTTCAGTTTATGTTCTGGTTTTATACTACTTGCCTTTTTAAAAATCCATGTAGGTGAAATAAATGACATTACTAAGTGACATATTCGTTGCTTGTTGGTAAAACATGGTTTACTTGTTTAAATGAGCCACAAACATTGAAAAGATTCTGAATACTTATCTCTGCTACAACTAATTAGAATAGTAATCTTTATTTCATAAAGTATAATGTTAACATGATTAATAATATGTTTCTCTTGAATTTGATTCTATTTGAATGATGTAACAAAAATAAAATTTTATATTTTTTTACTTCCACTTATAGATACCACACCAAAATCTGGGTTGATAATGAGGGAAATTTTTTGGTTGAAATAAACTTTGAAAATATGCTATTGAAAATATTTCAGGATATACACAAAAGTTGATTATTGAAACAGCAACTTTCTCATTAGGTAAATTGTCAATCTGAGAACATAGCCCAGAAGTCTTAAATTTCAAGTGATTTATTATAATTGAATATAATCAGCATTGTCAAATGGAAATATAATATAATATGTAATTATAAGTTGTCCAGGACACATTTAAAAAAAGCAAAAGGAACAGGTGAAATTAATTTTATTGATATGTTTCATTTAATGCAGTGTATCCAAAACATCATCATTCCAACATGTAATCAATATAAAAATTAATATATTTTGCATTCTTTTTCATATTGAGCCTTGAAATTTGATATGTATTTTACAGGTACAGTACATCTATCTCAATTCTAACTAGCCATATTTCATATGTTCAGTAACTATGTGTGGCTGGTGGCTATTGTATCAGCACAGTTTTAGGTCCTTTTCAAAGAAGAATTAGTGCTGGGTTTAATTCTTCAGGGTACAGAGAAATTCAACAGGCTGCAGAGAAAAAAGGTTTTGATGTACATTGGTTTGATATTATAACCCTGAAGAAAAACAAACAAAAAATCTTCTGAACCCCTTGAATTTATACTTGCTCATCTGAGAACATTTTCTTCCTGGCTGACCAAACTTCAAGGAAAAAAGAAAACATTTGGAAAACATACTCTGGTTGATTTTTACTGCCATTAGCAATGAAAAAAAATGTCAAATGTGAAACAGAAAAGGGCTGTATAGATCAAAGTCAACACTTTTTTTTTAAAGATTGTATTTATTTATTTGACAGAGAGAGACAGCCAGCGAGAGAAGGAACACAAGCAGGGGGAGTGGGAGAGGAAGAAGCAGGCTCATAGCGGAGGAGCCTGATGTGGGGCTTGATCCCATAACGCCGGGATCACACCCTGAGCCGAATGCAGACGCTTAACCGCTGTGCCACCCAGGCGCCCCCAAAGTCAACACTTTTAATTGCAGACTTTGTGTCCTATCTTTGAGGCTCCTAAAAACCACAATTCATTGCAGTTTGATTTCTTTGAAATTCTTGAGTAGTTTCAAAAGCACACACCAATAGAGAACACTGATAGGCACTCGTTAATCTGTAGGCTATACAGGAATAGATAATTTTAGAAAGTGTATTGTATAGTGTTTTATTCTAGTCAATATGTAATTCTACCAGAATTGGAGCCAATAAGCTAAAAAGTTTCTGTTCTTCAGTTCATATAAAATAAAGTACTTCAATTTTAAAAGATTAGTAATATAATTTATTATGTTAATGTGAATGTAAAAATGTGAATTTCCAAAAGCATATAATATCTTAAATCTTTTTTAAAATGTTTTTTTATTACATTATGTTAGGCACCATACAGTACATCCCTGGTTTCTGATGCAAGGCTCGATGACTCATTAGTTGCATATAACACCCAGTGCACCATGCAATAGGTGCCCTCCTTACTACCCATCACCAGTCTATCCCATTCCCCCACCCCCCTCCCCTCTGAAGCCCTCAGTTTGCTTCTCAGAGTCCATAGTCTCCCATGCTTCACTCCCCCTTCTGATTACCCCCCTTTCTTTATCCCTTTCTTCCCCTACTGATCTTCCTAGTTCTTATGTTCCATAGATGAGAGAAATCATATGATAGTTGTCTTTCTCTGTTTGACTTATTTCACTTAACATTATCTCTGCCAGTGCCGTCCATGTTGCAGCAAATCTTTCTGATAGCTGAGTAATATTTCATTGTATATATGGACCACAGCTTCTTAATCCATTCATTTGTTGAAGGGCATCTCGGTTACTTCCATGCTTTGGCTATTGGGGACAATGCTGCTATGAACATTGCGGTGCATATGGGCCTTCTCTTCACTACGTCTGTATCGTTGGGGTAAATACCCAGTAGTGCAATACCTGGGTCATAGGGTAGCTCAATTTTTAACTTTTTAAGGGACCTCCACACTGTTTTCCAGAGTGGCTGTACTAACCTGCATTCCCACCAACAATGTAGGAGGGATCCCCTTTCTCCACATCCTCTCCAGCAATTGCTGTTTCCTGCCTTGTTGATTTTTGCCATTCTAACTGGTGTAAGGTGGTATCTTAGTGTGGTTTTGATTTGAATTTCCCTGATGGCTAATGATTTTTTTTTTATTTTAATAATGATTTTTTATTATATTATGTTAGTCACCATACAGTACATCCCCGGTTTTCGATGTAAGGCTCGATGATTCATTGGTTGTGTATAACACCCAGTGCACCATGCAATATGTGCCCTCCTTACTACCCATCACCGGTCTATCCCATTCCCCCACCCCCCTCCCCTCTGTAGCCCTCAGTTTGTTTCTCATAGTCCATAGTCTCTCATGTTTCATTCCCCCTTCTGATTACCCCCCCTTTCTTTATCCCTTTCTTCCCCTACTGATCATTCTAGTTCTTATGTTCCATAGATGAGAGAAATCATATGAGAGTTGTCTTTCTCTGCTTGACTTATTTCACTAAGCATTATCTCCTCCAGTGCCGTCCATGTTGTAGCAAATGTTGAGAACTCATTCTTTCTGATTGCTGAGTAATATTCCATTGTATATATGGACCACAACTTCTTAATCCAGTCATCTGTTGCAGGGCATCTCGGCTCCTTCCACAATTGAGCTATTGTGGACATTGCTGCTATGAACATTGGGGTGCATATGGCCCTTCTCTTCACTACGTCTGTATCTTAGGGGTAAACACCCAGTAGTGCAATGGCTGGATCATAGGGTAGCTCAATTTTTAACTTTTTAAGGGACCTCCACACTGTTTTCCAGAGTGGCTGTACCAACTTGCATTCCCACCAACAATGTAGGAGGGATCCCCTTTCTCCACATCCTCTCCAACAATTGTTGTTTCTTGCCTTGTCTATTTTTGCCATTCTAACTGGCGTAAGGTGGTATTTCAGTGTGGTTTTGATTTGAATTTCCTTGATGGCTAATGATTTTGAACATTTTTTCATGTGTCTGTTAGCCATTTGTATGTCTTCATTGGAAAAGTGTCTGTTCATATCTTCTGCCCATTTTTTGATTTGTTTATTTGTTTCTCGTGTCTTGAGTTTGAGAAGTTCTTTGTAGATCTTGGATACCAGTCCTTTATCTGTAGTGTCATTTGCAAATATATTCTCCCATTCCGTGGGCTGCTTCTTAGCTTTTTTGATTGTTTCCTTGGCTGTGCAGAAGCTTTTTATCTTGATGAAGTCCCATAAATTCATTTTATCTTTTGTTTCTCTTGCCTTTGGAGATGCGTCATGAAAAAGGTTGCTTTGGCTGATGTCGTAGAGGTTGTTGCCTATGTTGTCCTCCAGGATTTTGATGGATTCCTGTCTCATATCGAGGTCTTTCATCCATTTTGGAGTTTATTTTTGTGTATGGTGTGAGAGATTGGTCAAGTATCATTCTTTTGCATGTAGCTGTCCAATTTTCCCAGCACCATTTATTGAAGAGACTGTTTTTTTCCCACCGGATGTTTTTTCCTGCTTTATCAAAGATTAGTTGCCCATAGAGCCGAGGGTCCATTTCTGGGTTCTCTATTCTGTTCCATTGGTCTATGTGTCTGTTTTTGTGTCAGTACCATGCTGTCTTTGTGATCACAGCTTTGTAGTATAGCTCGAAATCCGGCATTGTGATGCCCCCAGCTTTGTTTTTCCTTTTCAACAGTTCCTTGGCGATTCGGGGTCTTTTCCGGTTCCACATAAATTTAAGGACTATTTCTTCCAGTTCCTTGAAAAATGTCATCGGTATTTTGATTGGGATAGCATTGAAAGTGTAGATTGCTCTGGGTAGCATGGACATTTTAACTATGTTAGTTCTTCCGATCCATGAGCATGGAATATTTTTCCATCTTTTTGTGTCTTCCTCAATGTCTTTCAAGAGTGATTTATAGTTTCTAGAATATAGGTCCTTTACGTCTCTGGTTAATTCCAAGGTAACGTATGGTTTTTGGTGCTATTGTAAATGGGATGGATTCCCTAATTTCTCTTTCTTCAGTCTCATTGTTCTTGTATAGAAATGCAACTGATTTCTGAGCATTGATTTTGTATCCCGCCACATTACTGAATTGCTCTATAACTTCTAGTAGTTTGGGAGTGGATTCTTTTGGGTTTTCCATATACAGTATCATGTCATCTGCGAAGAGAGACATTTTGACCTTTTCTTTGCCGATTTGTATAACTTTGATCCCTTTTTGTTGTCTGATTGCTGTTGAAAGGACTTCTAGTACAATGTCAAATAATAGTGGCGAGAGTGGGCATCCTCGTTGTTTTCCTAATCTTAAGGCAAAGGCTTCCTGTTTTCCCCGTTGAGAATAATATTTGCAGTAGGCTTTTCATAGATGGCTTTGATGATCTTGAGAAATGAACCCTCTATTCTTACACTCTGAAGGTTTTTAATCAGAAAAGGATGCTGTATTTTGTCAAATGCTTTTTCTGCATCTATTGAGAGAATCATACAATTTCTGAAATTTTCTTTCTGAATAAAATCTAAGACACTGATAGATTTGCGAATGTTGTACCAATGCTGCATCCCAGGGATGAATGCCACTTGGTCATGATGGATACTCCTTTTAATGTACAGTTGGATTCTATTTGCCAGGATCTTGTTGAGGATTTTGGTGTCCATATTCATTAGGGAAATCCGGTCTATTATTCTCCTTTTTGTTGGGGTCTTTGCGTGGTTTGGGGATCAACGTAATATTGGCCTCATAGAATGAGTTTGGTAGCTTTCCTTCTGTTTCTATTTTTTGAAACAGCTTTCAGAGAATAGGTATTATTTTTTCTTTGAATGTTTGGTAGAACTGCCCAGGAAAACCGTCCGGGCCTGGAGTTTTAATTTTTGGAAGGCTGTTTATCACTGACTCAATCTCTTCATAATTAATTGGCCTGTTTAAGAAATCAATTTCTTCCTGTTTCAGTCTTGGTAGTTTATGGGTTTCCAGGAAGGCCTCCATCTCTTCCAGATTGCTTAATTTATTGGCATACAGCTGTTGATAAAAGTTTCTAATTATCCTTCCAATTTCATTGTTGTTGGTCGTGCCCTCTACTTTTTCATTCATAATTTTATTAATTTGGGTCCTTTCTCTATTCTTTCGGATAAGTCTTGCCAGTAGTCTGTCAATGTTATTAATTCTCTCAAAGAACCAGCTTCTAGCTGTGTTGATCTGCTCTACTGTATTCCTGGTTTCTAATACTTGGTCAACTGCTTCCCCATGCGTGGATTAGGCCTGTCCCTCTGTTGCTGTTCCTGCTTCCTGAGGTGAGAATATAAAAACTGCATTTTAGATTTTTCTATTCTTTTGAGTGAGGCTTGGATGGCTATGTATTTCCCCCTTAGGACTGCCTTTGCAGTATCCCATAGGTTTAGGACCGTTGTGTTTTCATTCTCGTTGGTCTCCATAAATTGTTTAAATTGATTTTTGATTTCCTGGTTTATCGAGTCATTCCTGAGCAGGATGGTTCTTAGTCTCCAAATGTTTGAGTTTATTCCAAATTTTTCCTTGTGGCTGAGTTCCACTTTCAAAGTGTTGTGGTCTGAGAATATGCAGGGAATAATTTCAGTCTTTTGGTATCGGTTGAGACCTGTTTTGTGTCCCAGAACATGGTCTATTCTTGAGAATGTTCCATGGGCATTAGAATAGAATGAGTATTCTTTGGTTCTGGGGTGAAGTGTTCTATATATAGCTATGAGGTCCAACTCATCAATTATGGCATTCAAAGCCTTTGATTCTTTGCTTAGTTTTTGCCAGGGTGTTCTGTCTATTTCTGATAGTGGGGTTTTGAGGTCCCCTACTATTAATGTATTTTTATCTATATGTCTCTTTATTCTGGTTAAGAGTTGGCTTGTGTATCTTGCTGCTCCCCTGTTGGGGGCATATATATTTATAATTGTCATATCCACTTGTTGGATACATCCTTTAAGAATAATATAGTGCCCTTCTGTGTCTCTAACTATAGTCTTTAGTTTAAAATCCAATCTATCTGATATGAGAATTGCTACCCCAGCTTTCTTTTGAGTTCCATTTGCGTGAAAGATGGTACTCCATCCCTTTACTGTCAGTCTGAATGTATCTTTGGGTTCAAAATGAGTGTCTTGTAGACAGCAAATGGATGGGTCATTTCTTTTTATCCAATCTGCAACCCTGTGGCCTTTATGGGAGCATTCAAGCCATTCACATTGAGACTGAATACTGAGAGATATGATTTTAATGATGCCATGTTGCCAATAAAGTCTTTGTTTGTATCGGTTGTGACTTCCTGTTCTGTATCACTCTTGGGGCCTTTTTACCTTTATAGAACCTCCTTAATATCTCTTGTAGGGCTGGTTTCATGGTTACGAAATTGGTTAGTGACTGGCGATTCTGGAAGGTCTTTATTTCTCCATCAATTCTGAAGGACAGCCTTGCTGGATAAAGGACCCTTGGCTGCATGTTTTTCTCTGAAAGAGCTTTAAAAATGTCCCCCCAACACTTTCTCTCATTCCAGGTCTGTGTAGACAGGTCTGACATAATTCTGATACCTTTGCCTTTGTATGTGAGAAATTTCTTTGCCCTGGCCGCTTTCAATACTGTATCTTTGGATCTAATATTTGCAAATTGCACTATAACGTGACGTGACATAGGTTTGTCGTGGTTGAGTTTGGGAGGGGTCCTCTCTGCCTCTTGGACACGAATGTTTGTTTCCCTCGCTAGATTAGGGAAGTTTTCAGCTACAATTTGTTCAAATATCTCTTCTAGACTTCTGTTTTTCTCCACCCCCTCGGGGATGCCGATGATTCTGACATTGGATCGTTTCATTGAGTCAGTAATCTCCCGTAACCTACATTCGTGGGCGTGTATGTTTTTAAGTCCAGCTTCTATTTTCGCTTTTTCTTCTACTAACCCATCCTCCAATTCGCTAATACGTTCCTCTGCCTCATTCACCCTGACCATCAGAGCCTCTAGTTTTGACTTCATTTGGCACATGAAATTTTTTTTTAAAGATTTTATTTATTTATCGACAGAGAGAGAGAGACAGCCAGTGAGAGAGGGAACACAAGCTGGGGGAGTGGGAGAGGAAGAAGCAGGCTCCCAGCGGAGGAGCCTGATGTGGGGCTCGATCCCAGGACTCCGGGATCACGCCCTGAGCCCAAGGCAGACGCTTAACGACTGAGCCACCCAGGTGCCCTGGCACATAGAATTTTTAATTTCTGCCAGATTCACTCACATTTCTGCCCTTAGAGATTCTATATGCTCATTAACATTTTCGTGAATACTTTCTTTAAGTCTACACATCATCTTGTCCATTGTTACTCTGAATTCCATTTCTGATAATTTGGTTACATCCATATCCACTAGTTCTGTGGCAGAGGCCACAGACTCATTGTCTTTTTTTTGCTGGGGGGGACTTCTCCTTCTCGTCATTTGATGAGGAGAGGTTGCGGGGTTGTCCAGATCCCAAATTATTGCCCGGTACCCAGGCCGTGTGCCCTTGTTTTATAGGGATCTTAGGGATTTGGGCTTCTTCTTTAAAGATTTTATTTATTTATGTGGCAGAGAGACAGCCAGTGAGAGAGGGAACACAAGCAGGGGAGTGGGAGAGGAAGAAGCAGGCTCCCAGTGGAGGAGCCCAATGAGGGATTCCTTTCCGGAACGCCGGGATCACGCCCTGAGCTGAAGACAGGCCCTTAATGACTGCGCCACCCAGGCGCCCCGGGATGTGGGCTTCTTGATTTTTCAGCCTGCCTTCTGGGGGAAGGGCCTGTCACGCCAATACTCGGGCAACCCTGTTTGGGTAGAGTCTCCGTGTCCCCTGCGAGGGGGGATGGGGATGGGCACACTGTGAGCCGGTATTTCCAGGCTTTTGTTCTCTGGTGGCTTTCCCTGGTGGTTTGCTGTGCCTCTTCTGAGAGTCAGAGCAGCAGTGGCCCAATCTCAGCCTCTGTCTCAGAACAGAGGGATCGCGAACCGTTCTCTAGTGATGTTCTGGCCACTTTAACTCTGTTACTGTTGGTGTTGCTCAACCCTGCAGCGTCCTGGGATGTGTGCCCCACACCCGGTGTCCCAGCCCTCACTTCCATGGCCTTCGCATCTCTGTCCTTTGTGTTTCTAATACCGCCAGCCACCAGCCGACACCCCCCTTGCGCGCTCCTGCCCGGAGCTCCTAGTCTCAGTCTGTTTCCAGTGAGCACACTGGAGTTCCGGAGTTCCGTGAGAAGTCTGGTGGCGCACGCTTCTGGCTCACGTTCTCAGTCTGCTGTCTCGCGGGTGCCATCCACAAGTCTACCCACTCCCCCGTGCGGGTGGCTACCGCTTCCTGGCACCCGAACATGGTGGCTCCCTCCTCCTTCTACTTATCTTCTGATATCTGTGCGAGGTTTCACGGCTCTCCGCTTCGTACCTCAATACTCAGCACTGGAGATGTTCATTTGTAGAGATCCAGATGTATCTTCCTGCATCTCAGACTGATTCCGTGGATGTTCAGGCTGGTCTGGTACCATCCAACTCGACTCAGGGAACTGGCTGAAAAAGATGTCCCCTACTCCTCCGCCGTCTTAACCCCCTAATATCTTAAATCTGAAATACTTATGTAATAGATGTGCATACATGGAATCCATGGTCCTTTTGCTTACTGGGTATATTTCTTAGAATTAAGGTATAACAAAATTTTTTAAAATGCTGTATATCACATACAATTCAAAGCATTGATTTCTTCACTTGATAATCACTTTTTAGTGATCCAAAATATCACCAAACTAAAAATAGAAAACACCTTACAAAGCGATGATATACAATGCTCATTTAAGAGAGCAACATTCAATTAAATTGATAAATGTTTTATATTCTTAACTAAAATCATATCGAGTTATATCATTGCTCACTGGTAAATATGTGGAATAGAGTATTTAGCTATTATTCAGAATCCAAATGAGATTTGGAAATATATTTCAACGGTTTGCAGCTTGGAGAAAGTAAGTATTGGATGCTTTACACAGTTTGAATTTATGCCAGATTAACAAAGTTATATTTTCTTTGCTGTGATTATTTGTTGCTATTCTCCAAATGTAATAATATTCTAGAAGATTAGAGGGAAGAAACTAGGGAACTTTAGAGAACCACATTAAAAATTTTCCAAATATATTCTCTGGGGCCATTTTAAGCTTTTTCTAATGTATTTAAAATATAAAGGGGGTGACTGGGTGGCTCAGTTGGTTAAGCATATGATTCTTGGTTTCACCTCAGATCCTGATCTCATGGTTCCTGAGACCAAGCCCCACGTTGGGCTCCACACTCAGTGGAAGTCTGCTTGCATATTCTCTCCCTCTACCCCTTTCCACACTCTCTTTCTCCCTTTCTCTCTCTTTCCCTTTATCTCTCTTCTCTCTCTCAAACAAATAAATTTTAAGAAATAAAATAAAATATAAAGAATAAGAGTATTTTGGAAAGTAACACAAAGAGAAGAGAAATTCCTGTCAGCAAATGTCAGAATATGTAAAGCTTTAACAATAAAAGGTGGTAGCTGTGCAGAAATTGACAGATCAATGTAGTAAAATAATACTGAAACTGAACATAATGCATATCTGAAGTTAATAAATGGTCCAAAAATAATCAAAATGAGCAATGAAGTTTCAGTGCTGGGAAAGCTTTCAAAGTATTTGGAAAATGATCTTTGCTCCAAACTACAGATTCAAGAAAATTATAGTAGATCAAAGATATGACTATAAACCTGAAACCATACAATTTAGAAGAAAATATAAGTGGATATTAACCAAAGAAATATGCCTCATTTACATTTTTATTCTTTAACATCTGTATAATTAGTTGCAAAGCTAGTCCCAAACAGTTCTAATAAAAATATTTATTTGGATTGAATTACTGAAATTAATTTGTATAGTAGGCTATGGAAATTATTGTTACTTCTGGTTAGTTTTACCAAAAGTTTCAACTCTAGAATCATTCTGTTGTCATTTAGACAGCTCTTGAAAGGAAGGATGATTATAGAAGGCAAGGTATATAGCATTAAGTAAGTTATTTTGCTTTTTAATATTGATGATAATGATAACAATAATCACCAACTTTTTAATGAGCAGGTGTAAAACATTATTCATTATTCATATTTGAAAACAACAAATGAAGTGAGTCACTTTCAAATGATGGATTATTTTTAAATAGTGGTTGCATAATTTCTTTTAATAATATTTGATCAAATTAGCTTGCATTTGTACATGGAACTCTTGTTTCTTTAATGCTAATATAGCTTGAGTGTGGAGTTTTCTAAAAGCCTTGTACAATCCTCTTTTCCTCTCTAACATTTCCTTATAAAGACCTCTTGGCAACTCTCTTTCCCTTTAGCTTCATTTTATTCAATAATCTTTTTTGGGTACATGGAATGTGCCAGATACTATACTAAGTTCTCGTCCTTCATGCTCTAATTACTGTCCAATAGGCAAGGGATAACAGGAGAGAAAATTAGTAGTATATACATAGTTCTAGGTGGAAGTAAGAAGGAGATAGACTTAAGCTATTTATTAATAAATAGCTAAAAATAAGATTTTTAATATTAATGTTTCATGATATTTTAGGTAAGAAGATTTGATATACTCTAACCTTGTTTCAGTAAAGCATAGAGATAAATCTTGAATGGGATTTCTAAAAAAAAACTATATCATAATTTTTAACACTTTCCCAAAATATTCAGAAGCAGAAAGTATAAGCCAAAGTGTCTGCCTGACTGGATCACTTGAGAATGTATTTTTGCATGCCTGCTATACGATTGCATTTCAGTTTTTTAAAATATTTATTTATATGAGAGAAAGAGAGAGAGAGAGATAGCACAAGAGGGAGGGGCAGAGGGAGAGGGAGAGAGAATCTTTTTTTTTTTAAATGATTTTTTATTATATTATGTAAGTCACCATACAGTACATCCCCGGTTTCCGATGTAAGGCTCGATGATTCATTAGTTGTGTATAACACCCAGTGCACCATGCAATACATGCCCTCCTTACTACCCATCACCAGCCTATCCCATTCCCCCACCCACCTCCCCCCTGAGGCCCTCAGTTTGTTTCTCATAGTCCATAGTCTCTCATGTTTCATTCCCCCTTTTGATTACCCCCCCCCATTCTTTATCCCTTTCTTCCACTACCGATCATCCTAGTTCTTATGTTCCATAGATGAGAGAAATCATATGATAGTTGTCTTTCTCTGCTTGACTTATTTCACTTAGCATTATCTCCTCCAGTGCTGTCCATGTTGTAGCAAATGTTGAGAACTCATTCTTTCTGATTGCTGAGTAATATTCCATTGTATATATGGACCACAACTTCTTAATCCAGTCATCTGTTGAAGGACATGTTGGCTCCTTCCACGATTTAGCTATTGTGGACATTGCTGCTATGAACATTGGGGTGAATATGGCCCTTCCCTTTACTACGTCTGTATCTTTGGGGTAAACACCCAGTAGTGCAATGGCTGGATCATAGGGTAGCTCAATTTTTAACTTTTTAAGGGACCTCCACACTGTTTTCCAGAGTGGCTGTACCAACTTGCATTCCCACCAACAATGTAGGAGGGATCCCCTTTCTCCACATCCTCTCCAACAATTGTTGTTTCTTGCCTTGTCTATTTTTGCCATTCTAACGCGTAAGGTGGTATCTCAGTGTGGTTTTGATTTGAATTTCCTTGATGGCTAATGATTTTGAACATTTTTCATGTGTCTGTTAGCCATTTGTATGTCTTCATTGGAAAAGTGTCTGTTCATATCTTCTGCCCATTTTTTGATTTGTTTATTTGTTTCTCATGTATTGAGTTTGAGAAGTTCTTTGTAGATCTTGGATACCAGTCCTTTATCTGTAGTGTCATTTGCAAATATATTCTCCCATTCTGTGGGCTGCCTCTTAGTTTTTCTGAGAGTTTCCTTGGCTGTGCAGAAACTTTTAATCTTGATGAAGTCACATAAATTCATTTTATCTTTTGTTCTCTTGCCTTTGGGGATGTGTCATGAAAAAGGTTGCTTTGGCCGATGTCGTAGAGGTTGCTGCCTATGTTCTCCTCTAGGATTTTGATGGATTCCTGTCTCACATCGACGTCTTTCATCCATTTGGAGTTTATTTTTGTGTATGGTGTGAGATAGTGGTCAAGTTTCATTCTTTTGCATGTAGCTGTCCAATTTTCCCAGCACCATTTATTGAAGAGACTGTCTTTTTTCCGTTGGATATTTTTTCCTGATTTCTCAAAGATTAGTTGACCATAGAGTTCAGGGTCCATTTCTGGAGTCTGTAGTCTGTTCCACTGACCTATGTGTCTATTTTTCTGCCAGTGCCATGCTGTACTGGTGATCACAGCTTTGTAATACAGCTTGAAATCAGGCAACGTGATGCCCCCAGCATTGTTTTTCTTTTTCAACATTCCCTTGGCGATTCGGGGTCTTTTCTGATTCCACACGAATTTTACGATAGTTTGTTCCAGCACTTTGAAAAATGGCATTGGTATTTTGATTGATATGGTGTTGAAAGTATAGATTGCTCTAGGCAGCATAGACATTTTAACAGTGATTATTCTTCCAATCCATAAGCATGGAATGCTTTCCCATCTTTTTGTGTCTTTTTCAATTTCTTTCATAAGTGTTCTGTAGTTTCTAGAGTATAGCTCTTTTACCTCTTAGGTTAGTTTTTTGTTCTTTGTTTTTTTTTTGTTTTTTTTTTAATGATTTTTGATTATATTGTGTTACTCACCATACAGTACATCCCCGGATTCCGATGTAAAGTTCGATGCTTCATTAGTTGCGTATTAACACCCACTGCACCATGCAATACGTGCCCTCCTTACTACCCATCACCAGCCTATCCCATTCCCCCACCCCCTCCCCTCTGAGGCCCTCAGTTTGTTTCTCATAGTCCATAGTCTCTCATGTTTCATTCCCCCTTTTGATTACCCCCATTCTTTATCACTTTCTTCCCCTACCGATCCTCCTCATCCTTATGTTCCATAGATGAGAGAAATCATATGATAATTGTCTTTCTCTGCTTGACTTATTTCGCTTAGCATTATCTTCTCCAGTGCCGTCCATGTTGCTGCAAATGTTGAGAATTCGTTCTTTCTGATAGCTGAGTAATATTCCATTGTATATATGGACCACAGCTTCTTAATCCATTCATCTGTTGAAGGGCATCTCAGCACCTTCCACGATTTAGCTATTGTGGATAATGCTGCTATGAACATTGGAGTGCATATGGGCCTTCTCTTCACTACGTCTGTATCTTTGGGGTAAACACCCAGTAGTTCAATGGCTGGATCATACGGTAGCTCAATTTTTAAAATTTTAAGGGACCTCCACACTGTTTTCCAGAGTGGCTGTACCAACTTGCATTCCCACCAACAATGTAGGAGGGATCCCCTTTCTCCACATCCTCTCCAACAATTGTTGTTTGGTGCCTTGTCTATTTTTGCCATTCTAACTGGCGTAAGGTGGTATCTCAGTGTGGTTTTGATTTGAATTTCCCTGATGGCTAATGATTTTGAACATTTTTTCATGTGTCTGTTAGCCATTTGTATGTCTTCATTAGAAAAGTGTCTGTTCATATCTTCTGCCCATTTTTTGATTTGTTTATTTGTTTCTCGTGTATTGAGTTTGAGAAGTTCTTTGTAGATCTTGGATACCAGTCCTTTATCTGTAGTGTCATTTGCAAATATATTCTCCCATTCCGTGGGCTGCCTCTTAGTTTTTTTAATTGTTTCCTTGGCTGTGCAGAAGCTTTTTATCTTGATGAAGTCCCATGAGTTCATTTTATCTTTTGTTTCTCTTGCCTTTGGGGATGTGCATGAAAAAGGTTGCTTTGGCCGATGTCGTAGAGGTTGCTGCCTATGTTCTCCTCTAGGATTTTGATGGATTCCTGTCTCACATCGAGGTCTTTCATCCATTTGGAGTTTATTTTTCTGTATGATGTGAGAGAGTGGTCAAGTTTCATTCTTTGCATGTAGCTGTCCAATTTTCCCAGCACCATTTATTGAAGAGACTGTCTTTTTCCCACCGGATGTTTTTTCCTGCTTTATCAAACATTAGTTGCCCAAAGAGCCGAAGGTCCATTTCTGGGCTCTCTATTCTGTTCCATTGGTCTATGTGTCTGTTTTTGTGCCAGTACCATGCTGTCTTTGTGATCACAGCTTTGTAGTACAGCTTGAAATCTGACATTGTGATGCCCCCAGCTTTGTTTTTCCTTTTCAACAGTTCCTTGGAAATTCGGGGCCTTTTCTGGTTCTATACAAATTTAAGGACTCTCTGTTCCAGTTCTTTGAAAAATGTCCTCGGTATTTTAATCAGGATAGCATTGAAAGTGTAGATTGCTCTGGGTAGCATGGACATTTTAACTATGTTAATTCTACCAATCCATGAGCATGGAATATTTTTCCATCTTATATATCTTCCTCAACGTCTTTCAGGAGTGATTTATAGTTTCTAGAATATAGGTCCTTTACATCTCTGGTTAAGTTAATTCCAAGGTAGCATATGGTTTTTGGTGCTATTGTAAATGGGATGGATTCCCTAATTTCTCTTTCTTCCATCTCGTTATTCGTGTATAGAAATGCAACTGATTTCTGAGCATTGATTTTGTATCCCGCCACATTATTGAATTGCTCTGTAACTTCTAATAGTTTGGGAGTGGATTCTTTTGGGTTTTCCATATACAGTATCACGTCATCTGTGAAGAGAGACATTTTGACTTCTTCTTTGCCAATTTGGATACCTTTGATCCCTTTTTGTCATCTGATTGCTGTTGCAAGAACTTCTAGTACTATGTTGAATAATAGTGGCGAGAATGGGCATCCTTGTCGTGTTCCTGGTCTTAAGGGAAAGGCTTCCAGCTTTTCCCCATTGAGAATGATATTTGCAGTAGGCTTTTCATAGATGGCTTTTATGAGATTGAGAAATGTACCCTCTATTCCTACACTCTGGAGGGTTTTAATCAGGAAAGGATGCTGTATTTTGTCAAATGCTCTTTCGGCATCAATTGAGAGGATCATATGGTTCCTGAGTCTTTTCTTGTTGATATGATGTATCACACTGATTGATTTGTGAATATTGAACCACATTGCATCCCAGGTATGAATCCCACTTGATCATGATGGATAATCCTTTTAATGTACTGTTGGATTCTATTGGCAAGTATCTTGTTGAGGATTTTGGCATCCGTATTCATTAGGGAAATTGGTCTGTAATTCTCCTTTTTGAGGGGGTCTTTGCCTGGTTTGGGGATCAAGGTAATATTGGCCTCATAGAATGAGTTTGGTAGCTTTCCTTCTGTTTTTATTTTTTGAAATAGCTTTAGGAGAATAGGTATTATTTCTTCTTTGAATGTTTGGTAGAATTCCCCAGGAAAACCGTCCGGGCCTGGAGTTTTGTTGTTTGGAAGGTTGTTTATCACTGACTCAATTTCTTCATAATTAATTGGCCTGTTTAAGAAATCAATTTCTTCCTGTTTCAGTCTTGGTAGTTTATAGGTTTCCAGGAAGGATTCCATCTCTTCCAGATTGCTTAATTTATTGGCATATAGCTGTTAATAAAAATTTCTAATAATCCTTCCAATTTCAATGGTGTTGGTCATGACCTCTCCTTTTTCATTCATAATTTTAATAATTTGTGTCCTTTCTCTTTTTTTTTGGATAAGTGTTGCCAGTTGTATGTCAATTTTCTTGATTTTCTCAAAGAACCAGCTTCTAGTCCTGTTGATCTGCTCTACTGTACTTCTGGTTTCTGATTCATTGATTTCTGCTCTAATTTTGGTCAACTGCTTCCTCGTGAGTGCATTAGGCCTGTCCATCTGTTGCTGTTCCAGCTTCTTGAGGTGAGAATATAAAAACTGCATTTTAGATTGTTCTATTCTTTTGAGTGAGCCTTGGATGGCTACGTATTTCCCCCTTACGACTGCCTTTGCAGTATCCCATAGGTTTTGGACCGTTGTGTTTTCATTCTCATTGGTCTCCATAAATTGTTTAAGTTGATTTTTGATTTACTGGTTTATCAAGTCATTCCTGAGCAGGATGATTCTTAGTCTCCAAGTGTTTGAGTTTCTTCCAAATTTTTCCTTGTGGTTGAGTTCCAATTTCAGAGTGTTGTGGTCTGAGAATATGCAGGCAATAATCTCAATCAATTGGTATCCATGTGCATTTGAGAATAAGTGTTCTGTTGGTTTAGGGTGGAATGTTCTGTATATATCTATGAGGTCCATCTGGTCCAGTGTGTCATTCAACGCTCTTGTTTCTTTGTTGATTTTCTGCTTAGATCACCTGTCTATTGCTGAGAGTGGAGTGTTGAGGTCCCCTACTATTAACATATTATTATCTAGATGTTTCTTTATTTTCGGTTAACAGTTGGCTTATGTAGTTGGCTGCTCCCATGTTGGGGGTATAGATATTTATAATTGTTAGATCCTCTTGTTGGATAGACCCTTTATGAATGGTATAGTGTCCTTCTGTATCTCTAACTACAGTATTTAGCTTAAAATCTAATTTGTCTGATATAAGAGTTGCTACCCAGCTTTCTTTTGAGGTCTGTTGGCATGAAAATTTTTCTCCATCCCTTCACTTTCAGTCTGGATGTATCTTTAGGTTCAAATTGAGTCTCCTGTAGACAGCACATGGATAAGTCATGTCTTTTTATCCAATCTGCAACTCTGTGGCGTTTTATAGGAGCATTTTGGCAATTCACATTGAGAGTGATTATTGAGAGATATGATTTTAATGTTGTCATGTAGCTTGTGAAGTCCTTGTTTGTATAGATAGTCTCTGTAAATTTCTGTTCTGTGTCACTCTTGGGGTCTTTTAACTTTTATAGAACCCCCCTAAATATTTCTTGTAGGGCCAACTTGGTGCTCACATATTCTTTCAGTTTCTGTCAGTCTTGGAAATTCCTTGTCTCTCCATCCATTCTGAATGACAGCCTTGCTGGATAAAGTATCCTTGGCTGTCATGTTGTCGGTCTATTCTCATTGGTTTTGGGAGGGGTCCTCTCTGCCTCTTGGACACGAATGCTTGTTTCCTTCCCCAGATTATGAAAGTTCTCAGCTATGCTTTGCTCAAATATACCTTCTAGATCTCTCTTTTTCTCCACCCCCTCGGGGATCCTATTAATTCTGATATGGAACATTTCATTGAGTCACTTATCTTTCTCACTTTGATTCCTTGGCTTTTAATTTGTTTTTCCCATGCCACCTCGGTTTCCTTCTTTTCTATCATCTCATCCTCTAACTCCTTAACTTCTTCTTCTCCCTCGTTTAACCTGGTAAGCAGAGTATCCAGTTTAGACTGTGTTTCATTGATAGCACTTTTAAGCTCAGCCTGATTAGATCTCATTTCTGCCCTTAGAGATTCTGTATTGTCATTTTAATACTTTCTCGAGCCCAGATATCACCTTGAAAACTGTTTCTCTGATGTCTATTTCTGACATCTTGCTTCTATCCATATCCATTAGTTCTGTGGCAGAGACCACAGTCTGTGATTCTTTCTTTTTGGGTGGTTCCTCCTCTTAGTCATTCTGTTGAGGGGTGGTTGAGGGAATGTGCAGGGTCCAAATTATTGACCAGGACCCAAGCAAGATGCACCTGTTTTACAGGGACTTCAGGGTTCTTGGCCTCTTGCTCTTCTAGTCTGTCTTCTGGAGGAGTGGCCTGCCACACTGTTACTTAGGCAAACTGTTTGGGCAGAGTTTCCCTGCCCCCTGTGGGGGAGGGATGGGGTCAATCAGAAGCATTTTGGGGGCGCTTTTGTTCTCTGGTGGCTTTCCCTGGCAGTTTTCAGCATATCTTCTGAGAGTCAGAGCAGAAGTGACCATATCCAAACCTCTGTCTCAGGACAGAGAGATCACAGTCTGTTCTTCACTGAGCTCTCCAGCCCACACTGTCTCCATTTCTTTCTGTGCTGCTAAAAACCCACAGTGTCCTGGGTTGTGGGCCCCACAGCAGGTCTCCCAATCCTTGCTTCAAGGGCCAAGCACGTATCTGCTCTTTGTGCTTCTAAATCCACCAGCTTCCCGTACTCACACGTGTGCCCCTGTAGTTCCAGGTTTCAGTCTGGGGGCTGTCCTAAAGTCCTTTCCAAGTTGCTACAGGTCTGAAAGTCTGTGCCATGTCCCCAGGACGGGAGGTTTTTGCCTTCCCAGGGCAAGTTCACAGAGGCTCCCTCCCCTTCCATTTATCTTCCAGTATGTGCCCACAAAATCAAGGCTCCCCACTTCATACCTTAAAACCAACTGCCAAAGGTATTCTGTTTGTAGAGATCCAGATATATCTTCTTACATCTCACGCTGATTTCCTGGATATTCAGAATGGTCTGGTAGATACCCAGCTCAATTCAGGGGACCTTTTAAAATAAGGTTTTCTACTCCTCTGCCATCTTATTTTCCAATCTCCCATGTATCAGTTCTATTTTTCTTATTGCATTTTTTTAAAAATACTTTTTTATTATATTGTGTTAGTCACCACACAGTACATCCCTGGTTTTTAATGTAAAGTTTGATGATTCATTAGTTGCGTATAACACCCAGTGCACCATGCAATACGTGCCCTCCTTACTACGCATCACCAGTCTATCCCATTCTCCCACCCCCTCCCCTCTGAAGCCCTCAGTTTGTTTCTCAGAGTCCATAGTCTCTCATGCTTCATTCCCCCTTCTGATTACCCCCCCTTTCTTTATCCTTTTCTTCTCCTACCGATCTTCCTAGTTCTTATGTTCCATAGATGACTGAAACCATATGATAATTGTCTTTCTCGGCTTCACTTATTTTACTTAACATTATCTCCTCCAGTGCTGTCCATGTTGCAGCAAATGTTAGAAATCGTTCTTTTTGATAGCTGAGTAATATTCCATTGTATATATGGACCACAACTTCTTAATCCAGTCATCTGTTGAAGGGCATCTCGGCTCCTTACATGATTAAGCTATTGTGGACAATACTGCTATGAACATTGGGGTGCATATGGCCCTTCTCTTCACTACGTCTGTACCTTTGGGGTAAATACCCAGTAGTGTAATGGCTGGATTATAGGGTAGCTCAATTTTTAACTTTTGGAGGGACCTCCACACTGTTTTCCAGAGTGGCTGTACCAACTTGCATTCCCACGAAAAATGGAGGAGGGACCCCCTTTCTCCACATCCTCTGGCGTAAGGTGGTATCTTAGTGTGGTTTTGATTTGAATTTCCCTGATGGCTAATGATTTTGAACATTTTTTCATGTGTCTGTTAGCTATTTGTATGTCTTCATTGGAAAAGTGTCTGTTCATATCTTCTGCCCTATTATTGACTTGATTATTTGTTTCCCGTGTATTGAGTTTGAGAAGTTCTTTGTAGATCTTGCATACCAGTCTTTTATCTGTAGTATCATTTGCAAATATATTCTCCCATTCCATGGGCTGCCTCTTAGTTTTTTTGACTGTTTCCTTGGCTGTGCAGAAGCTTTTTATCTTAATGAAGTCCCACAAGTTCATTTTTTATTGTGTTTCTCTTGCCTTTGGAGATGTGGCATGAAAAACGTTGCTGTGGTCGATGTCGTAGAGGTTGCTGCCTATACTCTCCTCTAGGATTTTGATGGATTCCTGTCTCACATCGAGGTCTTTCATCCATTTGGAGTTTATTTCTGTGTATGGTGTGAGAGAGTGGTCAAGTTTCATTCTTTTGCATGTAGCTGTCCAATTATCGCAGCACCATTTATTGAAAAGACTGTCTTTTTTTCCACTGAATGTTTTTTTCCTGTTTCATCAAAAACTAGTTGCCCAAGGAGCCGAGGGTCCATTTCTGGGTTCTCTATTCTGTTCCATTGGTCTATGTGTCTGTTTTTGTGTCAGTACCATGCTGTCTTTGTGATCACAGCTTTGTAGTACAGCTCAAAATCCGGCATTGTGATGCCCCCAGTTTTGTTTATCCTTTTCAACAATTCCTTGGCAATTCGGGGCCTTTTCTGGTTCCATAAAATTTTAAGGGCTGTTTCTTTCAGTTCTTTGAAAAATGTCGTTGGTATTTTGATCGGGATAGCATTGAAAGTGTAGATTGCTCTGAGTAGCATAGACATTTTAACTATGTTAATTCCTCCGATCCATGAGCATAGAATATCTTTCCATCTTTTTATGTCTTCCTCAATGTCTTTCAAGAGTGATTTATAGTTTCTAGAATATAGGTCCTTTACGTCTCTGGTTAAGTTAATTCCAAGGTAACGTATGGTTTTTGGTGCTATTGTAAATGGGATGGATTCCCTAATTTCTCTTTCTTCCATCTCGTTATTCGTGTATAGAAATGCAACTGATTTCTGAGCATTGATTTTGTATCCCGCCACATTATTGAATTGCTCTGTAACTTCTAATAGTTTGGGAGTGGATTCTTTTGGGTTTTCCATATAGAGTATCATGTCATCTGCGAAGAGAGACATTTTGACTTCTTCTTTGCCAATTTGGATACCTTTGATCCCTTTTTGTCATCTGATTGCTGTTGCAAGGACTTCTGGTACTATGTTGAATAATAATGGTGAGAGTGGGCATCCTTGTCGTGTTCCTGATCTTAAGGGAAAGGCTTCCAGCTTTTCCCCATTGAGAATGATATTTGCAGTAGGCTTTTCATAGATGGTTTTTATGAGATTGAAGAATGTACCCTCTATCTCTCCACTCTGAAGGGTTTTAATCAGGAAGGGATGCTATATTTTGTCAAATGCTTTTTCTGCATCAGTTGAGAGAATCATATGGTTTTTTGGCATTTTTCTTCTAGATAAAATCTATGAGACTGATAGATTTTCGAATGTTGAACCACCATTGCATCCCAGGGATGAATTCCAGGTGGTCATGATGGATAATCCTTTTAATGTACTTTTGGATTCTATTAGCAAGGATCTTGTTGAGAATTTTGGCGTCCATATTCATTAGGGAAATTGGTCTGTAATTCTCCTTTTTGATGGGGTCTTTGCCTGGTTTGGGGATCAAGGTAATATTGGCCTCATAGAATGAGTTTGGTAGTATCGGTCAATGACTGGCGATTTTGGAAGGTCTTTATCTCTCCATCAATTCTGAATGGCAGCCTTGCTGGATAATGTATCCTTGGCTGCATGTTTTTCTCTGAAAGAGCTTTAAAAAAGCCCCCCCAACCCTTTCTCATTCCAGGTCTGTGTAGACAGGTCTGACATAATTCTGATACCTTTGCCCTGGTACGTGAGAAATTTCTTTGCCCTGGCCGCTTTCAATACTGTATCCTTGGATCTAATATTTGCGAATTGCACTATGAGGTGAGATGGCATAGATTTGTCATGGTTGAGCTTGGGAGGGGTCCTCTGTGCCTCTTGGACATGAATGCTTGTTTCCTTTGCTTGATTAGGGATGTTTTCAGCTACAATTTGTTCAAATATCTCTTCTAGACCTCTGTTTTTCTCCAACCCCTCAGGGATGCCGATGATTCTGACATTGGAACGTTTCATTGAGTCAGTAATCTCCCGTAACCTACATTCTTGAGATTGGATTTTTTTGAGCCAAGTTTCTATTTCAGCTTTCTCTTCTACTAACCCATCCTCCAATTTGCCGATATGTTCTTCTGCCTCATTTACCCTGGCCGTCAGAGCTTCCAGTTTTGACTTCATTTGATTCATATGATTTTTAATTTCTACCAGGTTCGCTCTCGTTTCCACTCTTAGAGATTCTATATTCTCATTAACATTTTTGTTAATACTTTTTTCAAGTCTACACATCATCTTGACCATTGTTACTCTGAACTCCATTTCTGATAATTTGGTTTTATCCATATCCATTAGTTCTGTGGCAGAGGCCACAGATTCATTGTCTTTTCTTTTTGGGGTGGATTTCTCCTTCTCATCATTCTAATGAGGAGAGGTTGCAGGGTTGTCCAGAACCCAAATTATTGACCAGGACCCAGACAGTGTGCACTTGTTTTATAGGGACCTTAGGGATGTGGGCTTCTTGATTTTTTAGCCTGCCTTCTGGGGGAGGGGCCAGCAGCTCTAATACTCAGGCAATCCTGTTTGGGTAGAGTCTCCGTGTCCCCTGCCGGGGGGGGTGGGGATGGGCACACTGCGAGCCAGTATTTCCAGGCTTTTGTTCTCTGGTGGCTTCCCCTGGCGGTTTGCTGTGCCTCTTCTGAGAGTCAGAGCAGCAGTGGCCCAATCTCAGCCTCTGTCTCAGAATAGAGGGATTGCGGACCTTTCTCCACTGATGTTCTGGCCACTTTAACTCTGTTTCTGTTGGTGCTGCTCAACGCTGCAGCGTCCCTGGATGTGCGCCCCACAGCTGGCCTCCCAGCCCTCACTTCCAGAGCTGGTACGTCTCTGTCCTTTGTGTTTCTAACACCACCAGCCACCAGCCGCCCCCGCGTGCTCCGGAGCTCCCGGTCTCAGTCTGGTTCCAGTGAGCACACTGGAGTTCCATTTCAGTCTGGTCGCGCCCGTTCCCCGGCTCACAGTCCCAGTCCGCTTGCTCTTTCGCGGGTGCTGGTCCGTGAGTCCGCCCGCTCCCCCGTGCATATGGCTACTGCTTCCCGGTGCCCGAACTCGGTGGCTCCCTCCCCCTTCCATTTATCTTCCGATATCTGTGCGTGGTTTCACAGCTCCCTGCCTCATACCTCAATACTCAGCGCTGGAGATGTTCATTTGTAGAGATCCAGATGTATCTTCCTGCATCTAAGGCTGATTCCGTGGATGTTCAGGATGGTCTGGTACCTATCCAGCTCGACTCAGAAGACCAGCTGAAAAAGGGGTCCCCTACTCCTCCGCCATCTTAACTCCTCCATGTATCAGTTCTAGCAAGTTTTTGTGGAGTCTTTCAGGTTTTCTACATATAGTCTCATGTCATCTGCAAATAGTAACAGTTTGATTTCTTCCTTGCCAATTTGGATATCTTTTATATCTTTTTGTTGTCTGATTGATGAGGGTAGGACTTCCAGTACTATGTTAAACAACAATGGTGAGAATGGTCATCCCTGTCTTGCTCCTGACCATAGAGGAAAAACTCTGAGTTTTTCCCCATTGAGGTTGATATTAACTGCTGGGATTTCATATATGATCCTTATGATGTTGAGTTATGTTCCCTCTATCCCTAATTTGTTGAGGTTTTTTTATCAATAATGGATGCTCTACTTTGTCAAATGGTTTCTCTGCTTCTATTGAGAGGATCATATTGTTCTTATTCTTTGTTTTATCAATGTGGTTTGTCACATTGATTGATTTGTGACTATTAAACTACCATTCCAACCAAAGAATAAATCCCACTTGATTGTGGTAAATGATTCTTTTAATGTACTGCTGTATTTGATTTGCTAGTATTTTGCTGAAAATTTTGCACCCATGTTCATCAGGGATATTGGCCTGTAGTCTCTTTTTTGGTGGGGTCTTTTTCTGGGTTTAGAATCAAAGTAATGATGGCCTTCTAGAATGAGTTTGGAAGTTTTCCTTCCATTTTGATTTTGGGGAATATTTTGAGAAGAATAGGTCTTTCAGCATTTGCTAGCATTCTCCTGTGAAACCATCTAGATCTAGACTTTCTTTTTCAGATTTTTGATTAATAATGCAGTTCCTTTGCTGGTTGTCAATCTGTTCATGATTTCTATTTCTTCCTTTTTCAGTTTTTGTAATTTGTGTGATTCTAGGAATTTATCCATTTATTCCAGGTTGTCCAATTTGTTGGCGTGTAATTTTTCATAATATTCTTTTGTAATTGTTTGTATTATTGTGGTGTTGGTTGTGATTTATCCTCTCTCATTAGTGATTTTATTTATTTGGGTCCATTCTCTTTTCTTTTTGATTAGTTTGGCTAGGCGATTATCAATTTATTTAATTTTTTCAAAGAAGCAGCTCCTTTTATTGATCTGTTTTAGTGGGAGTTTCTTCGTTGTTGTTTCTTTACAATTTATTTCTGTTCTAATCTTTATTATTTCCTTTATTCTGCTGGCTTTAGACTTCATTTGTTGTACTTCTTTTAGCTCCTTTAGATATAAGGTTAGGTTGTGTATTTGATATTTTTCTTGCTTCTTGAGGTAGGCTTGTATTGCTATATACTTCTCTCTTAGGACCACTTTTGTTGTAGCCCAAAGGTTTTGGACCATCTTGCTTTCATTTTCATTTGTTTCCATTTATTTCTTTTGTTTTTCTTTCATTTCCTGATTGACCATTCTTTCTTTATTGGGTGTTCTTTTTTTTTTTTTTAAGATTTTATTTATTGGAGAGAGAGAGTGAGCATGAGCAAGGAGGAGGGGCAGAGGGAGAGGGAGAAGACTCCCCACTGAGCAGGGAACCTGACATGGGCCTCCATCCCAGGACTCTAAGATCATGACCTGAGCCAAAGAAAGATGCTTAACCAACTGAGCCACCCAGGCACCCCTAGTAAGATCTTTAACTTCCATATATTTGTAGTCTTCTCCCAATCTTTGTGTTGTGTGTGTGTGTGTGTGTGTGTGTGATTGATTTCAAGTTTCATAGTATTGTGATTGGAAAATATGCATGGTATGATTTCCATCTTTTTGTACTTTTTGAGATCTGATTTGTGACCTATGATGTTATGTATTCTGGAGAATGCCCCATGAGCACTTGAAAAGAATGTGTATTGTGCTGCTTTATGATAAAATGTTCTGAATATATATGTTAAGTCCATCTGTCTCAGTGTTTCATTTAAAGCCATTGCCTCCTGGTTGATTTTCTGCTTAGATGATCTCTCCATTGATGTAAGTGGGTTGTTACAGTTCCTTACTATAATTGTATTATTATCAATGAGTTCCTTTATGTTTGCTCTTAATTGTTTTATATAGTTGTGTGCTTGCATGCTGGTGGCATAAATATTTAAGTTTGTCATATCTTCTTGATGAATAGACCCCTTTATTATGATGTATTACCTTCTTCATCTCTTGTTACAATATTTGGCTTGGTTTCTCTGATTTAAGTATTTCTACTCCAGTGTTCTTCTGACCTCCATTTGCATGATAAATGTTTTTTCCATCCCCTAACTTTCAATCTGCACGTGTCTTGAGGTCTAAAATGAGTCTCTGGTAGGCAGCATATAGATGGGTCTTGTTTATTTATCTATTCTGACACCCTATATCTTTTGATTGGGGCATTTAGTCTATTTACATTCAGAATGATTATTGATAGATATGAATTTAGTACAATTTTATTACTTGTTTTGGCATTGTTTCTGGAGATTGGAGATTTTTCTCTGCTCCTTTCTCGTGTTTGTTGCTTTAGGGTTTTCTTTCGCACTCAAACAGTCCCCACTAATATTTCTTGAAGGGCTGGTTTAGTGATCATAAAACTTTAGTTTGTGTTTGTCTGGGGAACTCTTTATCGCTCCTTCTATTCTGAATGATAGTCTTGCGGAATAGAGTATTCTTGGTGGCATATTTTTCCTATTCAGCATGTTGAATATATCATGCACTGTCTTCTTGCCTGTCAAGTTTCTGTGGGGAGATCTGCTGCTAATCTTATTGGTCTTCCCTTGTAAGTTAGGGACCCTTTACTCTTTGTCCTTTTAGAATTTTTTTCTTTAACTTTATATTTTTCAAACTTAACTATGATATATCTTGGTGTTGGCCTGCTTTTATTGAGTTCAGTGAGAGTTCTCTGTGCCTCCTGGATTTGCAAGTCTGTTTCCTTCCCCAGATTAGGGAAGTTTTAAGCTATAATTTTCTCAAATAAACCTTCTGCCCATTTCCCTCTCTCTTCTTCTCCTGGGAGTCCTATGATATGAATGTTATTATGACTTATGGAATCACAGAAATCCACAAGTCTATATTCATAAACCAATTTTTTTCCTTTCCCTCTTTTTTTCATCTTCATTATTTTCCATAATTATCTTCCCTATCACTGATTTATTCCTCTGCTTCTTCCATCATTGTGGTAATTACATGTGACAGTTTCAAATCTTGGTTATTACATTTTTCATTTCAGCCTGACTAGTTTTTAAGTCTTTTATCTATGTGGTAAGGGACTTCCTGGTGTCTTCTTTGCTTTTTTTGCAAGACCAGCTAGTATCCTTATCATCGTTGCTTTAAATTCTGAATCAGGCATATTACTTAAATCTGTTTCAATCAGATCCTTGTCCATGACCTTTTCTTGTGCTTTCTTTTGGATGAATTCCTCCATCTTGGCATTTTGTCTAGGTTTCTGTCTCCTTCTCTGTGTTAGGAAAGCCTGTTATATTTCCTGATCCTGAGATTAAGGGCTTTATGAAGAAGAGATCATATAATATGCAGGGCCTCATCTTTCAGAAACTGTCTCTGGTGTATACCATGTGCACTCTGATGCTGTGTTTTGCCTGCTTTTTCCTTCAGGTCAGTCCTCTCCAGAGGTTCTCCTTGCCTGCAGTGGGGAGTTGTTTGAACTGTTGCCAAAGTTTGGTGAGTTTTAATTAAGTGGGCTCTGGTCTGATTGTTAAATTGGTCAGATCCTATTTCCACTAGAGCTGAAACTTTGCAGAACTCTATGGTCAGTGGACATGGTGCCTGCAGGGATTTGTGCTGTCTTCCGGGGGAGGGGACATTTTCTTCATTCTCAGGCACACTTGCCTGTGGAAAGAAGCATGAGGGACAGGGAAGGGAAATGGGACCAGCTTGCACCCAGGACCCTGGAGAGGGGAGTTTGAGCCTGCCATTGTCCAGGAAGTGCTCCCAGAAGAGCAAACAATTTTCCCTTGTGCATCCCAGGCATCCTTCAGATTGCTGCCTTCACCCTGTGTCCCAGACACCTGCCTGCCTAACAACACTTTGCACCTTGGACTCTATCCCAGGCAGGATGGCTGAGTTTTAAAACTCTAGACTTTTGGGACATGGTGTGGAAGATACCCATGCTGGTCCTCTGGGGGAGGGTTTTGCCATACTGGACTGATGCAGGTTTTTCCCAGAAGGATGGTTGCACCAAAGCACCAGAGTGTGGTATTTGGAGTAAAGAATAGCAGAGGACAAGTGTCCAAGTTGGCCACCCTCAGCAGCTATCCCTGCAGCTATGGTGAGGGGTGTGAGAGGAAAAAAATGCTCACTGGCTCTTTTGCCTCCAGAGAGGTAATGCCATCTCTCCGAGATGCATTCCAAGAAGCAGGGACTGTCTCTCCCAGTGTGTCCCAGTAGATCGTCAGATTGCTTGTCCTCTGCCCCCAGGCTATCTGATCTCTTTCTCCATAGGAGCACTGTAGCACCCTTAGGGCTCCAGACCATCCACACCACAGACCTCTAAAACTTCACTCTTTGAGCCCCACTGGTTGTAAAATCTCATGAAAATCAGCCTCTCTCATTTTCCAAGTCAATGACCTTAGGGAAGTATTTTCCTTATGAGATCCCTATGCGCTTCTCTCTCTGTCTTGCCTCTCTCCATGACCAGGGCTTATTCCCCCTGGCAGCCCTTGAGATTCATTTCTCCCCTAAACTACATCTCTATACCTCCTACCTTCTACAATGTGGTTTCTTCTTTCCTTCTAGTTGTGTACTTTGTTCTGTCAGTCCTTGGATCGATTTCTTTGGTATTCAGACATATTTGATATTTATATAGTTGTTTTCTAGGGAGGAGGCAAGCCTAGGGTCCTCCTACTAATCCACCACCTTGGGTCCTCCCTGCTCAAGGGTTCCAGTTTTTCAAATTTTCAGCAACATTTGTTAATATCTGTTATTTTAATTGTAACCATAAGAGTGGGTATGAAGTGTTATCTTATTGTGCTTTCGATTTACATTTCTCTAATGATTAATGACGGTAAAAAGCTTTACATGTGTTTACTGGCCATTTTATATCTTCTTTGGAGAAAAGTTTGACTCTTTTGGTCATTTTTCATTGGTATTTTTGTTTTTTATTATTAAGTTTTAAATAATTCTTCTCATTTTATAGATTGTCTTTTCATTTTCTTGATAGTCACCTTTGAAGCACAAAAGTTTTTATTTTGATAAAGTCTTACTTGGCTATTTTTAATTTGGTTGTTTGTACTTTATGTCTTTTATCAAGAAATAACTGTCCAAGCATGGGAGACTATGGACTCTAAGAAACAAACTGAGGGCTTCAGAGGGGAGGGGGGTGGGGGAATGGGATAGACTGGTGATGGGTAATAAGGAGGGCACATATTGCATGGTGCACTGGGTGTTATACGCAACTAATGAATCATCGAACCTTGCATCAGAAACCAGGGATGCACTGTATGGTGACTAACATAATGTAATAAAAAAAAAAAAAACATTAAAAAAAAGAAAAAAGAAATAACTGTCCAACACATGGTCTTCAAGATTTGCATCCTAGTTTTCTTGTACTAATTTTATAGTCTTAGCTCTTAGATTTAGATCTTTGATCCATTTTGAGCTAATGTTTGTATATGGTATGAAATAAGGATCCAACTCTATTTTTCTGCATGTGGAAATTAAGTTGTTTCAACAGCATTTGTCAAAAAGACTAGCCCTTATCCCTGAACTGTCTTGGCACCCATGTCAAAAATTGATCAAAATGAATGGATTTATTACTGGACTATCAATTGTTGTCCATTAATTTATGCCTATCCTCATGATTGTACCATAGTCTTGGTTATTGTAATTTTGTGGTAAGTTTTGAAATCAGAAATCCTGATTCCTCCAAATTTCTTCTTCCTCTTCAAGATAGTTTTGGCTAATCTGGATCTTTTAAATTTTCATAAGAATATTAGGAGCAACTAGTCAATTTCTTAAAAGAATAACCTCAGATTTTAATAACAATTATCTTTGAACTGTAGAACGTTTTGGGGAGTATTGCCATCTTAATAATAACTGTTCCAATACATGAACACAAATGTCTTTCAATTTATTTAGATTTTCTTTAATTTCTTGATTTACACAATTGTTTCATAGTTTTAGTGAACAAATTTTGCACTTCTTTTGCTAAATATATTTTAAAATATTTAAACAATGTGAATAGTATTTTTAACATGAATTTTCAAATTAATCATGGCTAGTGAATTAAAAAATTAATTTTTCTATATTGATTTTTCTCCTGCAATCTTACTAAACTGTTTATCAACTTTTATAGCTTTTAAGTGTATTTCTTTAGATTTTCTGTATACAAGGTAATCTCATCTGTGAATAGAGATAGTTTTACTTCTTACCCTTCAGTATGGATGTATTTTATCTCTTTTTCTTGCCTAATATTCTTCCTTTTCTCTAGTAACATTGTTTGTCTTAATGTTTTGCTTTTGTTTTTTGGGTTTTTTTGTCTCATGTTAGTATAATTACTCCACCATTCCTCTTTTTTTTTTTTTTGAAGGGCAGAGTATACCCAGTGTAGGTTTTTTTTTAATTTTTTATTTAAATTCCAGTTAGTTAACATATAGTACAATATTAGTTTCATGTGTAGAATTTAGTGCTTAATTACTTCAATACACACAGTGCTCCAACTCTCTTTTGATTACTGTTTGCATAATATCTATTTTTTTATCTTTTTACTTTCAACCTGTTTGTGTTTTTGAATCTAAATTTTTTCTCTTTTGGACAGCACATAGTTGAATCATTTTTGAATTTATTCTGTCAATCTATACCTTTTGATTGAGGCATTTAATGTCTTTATTTTTAATTAATTACTGAGTTAGGGTCTACATTTTTTCATTTTTCTATTTGTTTTCTACTTGTCTTATGTCTTTTTTCCTCCTTTATTCCTCCATTGCTGCCCTCATTTTTGTTAAGTAAATATTTTCCAGTGCATCATTTTAATTATTTTGTTATTTCTTTTATTATATTTTTGAGTCATTTTCTTAATGGTTAACCAGGAGATTACAATTAGCAATTTAACTTTTAAAATCTAGTTCTGATTAATACAAGCATAATTTCAATAGTACACAAAAACTTTGTTTCTAGATAATTCTATTCTCTCTCCCTTCCATTTTGCTATTATGTCATAGAAATTATGTCTTTATGCATTGTGTCTCAATGAAAAGATTTATAATTATTGTTTTATGAAGCTTTATTTCAAATCAGATAAGAGAAAAAATTACAAATGAAAACTATTATCTTTTATGTTTATCTATAAATTTATTTTACTAGTTTTTTAAAAAATATGGATTTGTGTTACTCTCTAATGTCCACTTATTTCAGTCCAAAGACATCCCTTTATTATTTTTTGTAGGGCAGATTTTCTAGCAATGGAATTTCTCATTTTGTTTAAAAAATCTGGGAATGTCTTAATTTCTTTTTCATTGTTAAATGTTAGTTTTATGGGATAAATAATTCTTAAAGTGTTTTTTCTTTTAATAATTTGAGTATATCATCCCACTGCCCTCTGGACTTCACAGCTTCTGATGGGAAGTCAGCTGTAAATCTTATTAAATTTTTTTTGTAAAAAATTTACAAAAATTTTTTTGCTACTTTCAAGTTATCTCCGCTTTTGTGTTTCAAGAGTTTGATTATGTTGTGTCTGGGTGTTTATCAGAGTTTATTGAGATTCTAAAATGTGTGCATTAATGTATTTTACCAAATTTGGGGGTGAGTTTGGTGATTATTTCTTTAAATACTATTTTTCCCCTTTTGCTCTTTCCTCTGGATTTAAGACTCCCATTATTCATATAGTGTTCCATCTGGTGGTGTGCCACAGGTCTCTGAAACTCTTCACCTTTTTTTGTTTTTATTTTAATCCCAGTTACATAATGTACAGTATTATATTAGTTTCAGGTGCACAATATAATAATTTAACACTTCTTTACTTCGTCCTATGCTCTTCACATATGCCCCTAACATGGAAGCAGCCAACTACACAAGCCAATTGTTGTTAACCAAACAAAGAATCATATTGATAATAATACTTTAATAGTAGAAAAGATCAATACTCCACTCATAGCAATAGACAGATCATCTAAGCAGAAGATCAATAAAGAAACAAGAGCTTTAAATGACACACTGGTCCAGATGGACTTCATAAATATATATGGAACATTCCACCCTAAAACAGTAGAATACTCATTCTTCTTGAAAGCACATGGAACTTTTTCCATAATGGACCAAATACTGGGTCACTAATCAGGTCTCAACCAGTACCAAAAGACTGAAATTATCCCCTGCATATTCTCAGACCACAGTGCTTTGAAACTGGAACTCAATCACAAGAAAACAATTGGAAGGAATTCAAACATTTGGAAGATAAAGAGCATTCTGCTAAAGAATGATTGGGTCAACCAGGAAATTAAAGAAGAACTTAAACAATTCATAGAAACCAATGAGAACAAAAACACATCAGTCCAAAACCTCTAGGATACTGCAAAAGTGGTCCTAAAGGGGAAATACATAGACATCCAAGACTTACTCAAAAACAGAGATTCTGAAAATACAAGCTAAGCTTACAACTTAAGGAACTGGAAAAAAAACAGCAAATAAATCCTAAACCAAGCATGAGAAGAGAAATAATAATGATTAGAGCAGAGATCAAGGAATAGAAACCAGAAATATAGTAGAGCAGATCAATGAAACTAGAAGCTGGGTCTTTGAAATAAATAATAAGATTGATAAACTTCTCAGATTTATAAAAGAAAAAAAAGAGACAGAGAGAGAGAGAGAGAGAGAGAGAAAGGTCCCAAATTAATAAAATTATGACTGAAAGGGGAGAGATCACAACTTTCACCAAGGAAATAGAAACAATTATTAGAAACTATTATCAACAACTATTGCCAATAAATTAAGCAACCTGGAAGAAATGGATGCATTCCCAGAAACCTATAAACTAGCAAGACTGAAACAAGAAGAATTGGTAATCAGAATAGATCAATAACTGTAATGCAGTTGAAGCAGTGGTCAAAAACCTCCCAAAAAACAAGAGTCCAGGCCATGATAGCTTTCCAGAGGAATTTTTTTTTTTTACGATTTTTTTATTTATGTGACAGAGAAACAGCCAGTGAGAGAGGGAACACATCAGGGGAGTGGGAGAGGAAGAAGCAGGCTCATAGCAGAGGAGCCTGATGTGGGGCTTGATCCCATAACGCCAGGATCACGCCCTGAGCCGAAGGCAGACGCTTAACGACTGCGCTACCCAGGCACCCCTTTCCAGAGGAATTCTAACAAACACTTAAAGAAGAAATAATACCTCTTCTCCTGAAACTGTATCAAAAAATAGAAATAGAAGGAAAACTTCCAAACTTGTTCTATGAGGCCAGCATTAACCTGATCCCCAAACCAGGAAAAGACCCCATCAAAAAAGGATAATTACAGACCAGTATCCCTGAAGAACATTGGATGCCAAAATACTCAACAATATCCAAGCCAATAGGATCCACCAGTACATTAAGAGGATTATCCATCACAACCAGGTAGGATTTATTCCTGGGATGCAAAGGTGGTTCAACATTAGCAAATCAATCAACATAATAGAGCACATTAATAAAGGAAAAGACAAGAATTATATGATTCTCTCAATTGATGCAGAAAAAGCATTTGACAAAATACAGCGTACTTTCCCAATTAAAATTTCTTAGAGTGTAGGGATAGAGGGAACATTTCTCAATATCATAAAAATGATCTATGATAAGCCCACAGCAAATATCCTTCTCAATGAAGAAAATCTGAGAGCTTTTTCCTTAAGGTCAGGAACACGACAAGGATGCCCACTCTCACCACTATTGTTCAACATAGTACTAGATGTTCTAGCATCAGCAATCAGACAACAAAAAGAAATAAAAGGCATTCAAATTGGCAAAGAAGTCAAACTCTCTCTCTTTGCAGATGACACGATACTTTATGCGGAAAACCCAAAAGGCTCCAGCCCCAGAACACTAGAACTCACACAGCAATTCAGCAATGTGGCAGGATACAAAATCAATGCACAGAAATCATTTGCTTTTCTATACAGTAACAATGTAACTGTAGAAAGAGAAATTAAGGAATCAATTCCATTTACAATATCACCCAAAACAATAAGATATGTAGGAATAAACCCAACCAAAGAGGTAAAGTATCTATAATCTAGAAACTCCAGAACACTTATGAAAGAAATTTATGAAGACACAAAAAGTTGGAAAATGTTCCTTGCTCATGTATTGGAAGAATGAACATTGTTAAAATGTCTATGCTTCTTAGAGCAATCTACACTTTCAATTCCATCCCTATTAAAATACCATTGGCATTCTTCAAAGAGATGGAACAAACAATCCTAAAATCCGTACGGAAGTATAAAAGGCTCTGAATCATCAAAGGAATGTTTAAAAAGAGAAACAAAGCTGGGGGCATCACGTTGCCTGATTTTAAGCTATATTACAAAGCTGTGATCACCAATACAGCATGATACTGGCACAAAAACGAACACATAGATCAATGGAACAGAATAGAGAGTCCAGATATGAACCCTCACTCAATGGTCAACTAATGTTAAACAAATCAGGAAAAAGCATCCCATGGAAAAAAGACAGTCTCTTCAATAAATGGTGCTGGGAAAATTGGACAGCTATATACAGAAGAATGAAACTTGACCATTCTCTTACATCATACACAAAGATAAATTCTAAATGGATGAAAGACCTCAATGTGAGGCAGGAATCCATCAAAATCCTAGAAGAGAACATGGGCAGTGACCTCTTCAGCATCGGCTACAGCAACTTCTTTCAAGACACGTCTCCATAGGCGAGTGAAACAAAAGCAAAAATGAACTTTTGGGACTTCATCAAGATAAAAAGCTTCTAAACAGCAAAGCAAACAGTCATCAAAACTAAGAAGCAACCCACAGAATGGGAGAAGATATTTGCAAATGAAATTATAGATAAATGGCTGATATCCAAGATCTATAAAGAACTTCTCAAACTCAACACCAAAAAACAAATAATCAAGTAAAAAATGGGCAGAAGACATGAACAGACACTTCTCCAAAGAAGACATACAAATGGCTAACAGACACATGAAAAAATGTTCAATATCATTAGCCATCAGGGAAATTCAAATTAAAACCACATACCAGTTAGAATAGCAAACATTAACAAGGCAGGAAACAACAAATGTTGGTGAGGATGTGGAGAAAGGGGAACCCTCTTATACTGTGGATGGGAATGCAAGCTGGCACAGCTACTTTGGAAAACAATATGGAGGTTCCTCAAAAAGTTAAAAATAGAGCTACCCTATGACCTAGCAATTACACTGCTAGGTATTTACCCCAACGATACAGATCTAGTGAAAAGAAGGGGCTCATGCACCCCAATGTTCATAGCAGCATTGTTCACAATAGCCAAACTGTGGAAGGAGCTGAGATGCCCTTCAAGAGATTAATGGAATAAGAAGATGTGATCCATATATACAATGGAATATTACTTAGCCTTCAGAAAGGATGAATGCCCACCATTTGCATCAACATGGATGGAACTGGAGATAATTATGTTAAGTGAAATAAGTCAAGCAGAGAAAGACTATTATCATATTTTTCCACTTATATTTGGAACATAAGGAATAGCACAGGGCATTAGAAGAAGGAAGGGAAAAATGAAGGGGGGGAATCAGAGGAGGAGCCAAACCATGAGAGGTTCTGGACTCCAGGAAACTGAGAGTTTCAGAGAGGAGGGCGTGGGGGATGGGTTAGCCAGGTGATGGGCATTACGGAGGGTATGTATTGCAATGAGCACTGGGTATTATATGCAAACAATGAATCTTGGAACAGTACATCAAATACTAATGATGTACTACTGTATGGTGACTAACATAACATAATAAAAAATAATAATAAATACAGTATATTTTGTCCTGTATATTTATTGCTCCTTTGACTTTCTTTTTACATCCATTTGCATGATAAATATTTCTCCATCCCCTCACTTTCAATATGCAGGTGTCTTTAGGTCTAAATACATACATTCTGTCACCCTATGTCTTTTGAATGGAGCATTTGTGCATTTATATTCAATGTAATTATTGAAAGATATGCTTTTATTGCCATTTTAATAGTTGTTTTTTCGTTATTGTTTCCTGAAGTTTTTCTCTGATCCTTGTTTTCTTTTTCTTTCTTTCATGGCTTTCTGGTTTTCTTTAGTGATATATTTAGATTTCTTTCTCTTTATTCTTTGCATATTAGTGGTTTTCATTATTTTTATCATTAGGCTTGTATATAACCTCTTCTGTATATATGAGTCTATATTATGTTGATGGTCACCTAAGTTTGAACACTGATTGATCAAGATGGTGGTTGCTGATGGACGGCACTGGAGGAGATAATGCTTAGTGAAATAAGTTAAGCAGAGAAAGACAACTATCATATGATTTCTCTCATCTATGGAACATAAGAACTAGAATGATCAGTAGGGGAAGAAAGGGATAAAGAAAGGGGGGGTAATCAGAAGGGGGAATGAAACATGAGAGACTATGGACTACGAGAAACAAACTGAGGGCTACAGAGGGGAGGGGGGTGGGGGAATGGGATAGACCGGTGATGGGTAGTAAGGAGGGCACATATTGCATGGTGCACTGGGTGTTATACACAACCAATGAATCATCGAGCCTTACATCGAAAACCGGGGATGTACTGTATGGTGACTAACATAATATAATAAAAAATCATTATTAATAAAAAAAAAAGATGGTGGTTGCTGAAGGTTAGGGTGGCTGTGGTAATTTCTTAAAATAACAATGAAGTTTGCCTCATCGATTGACTCTTCCTTTTACTTGAACATGTAGAAGACCGCGTACAGTTGATTGACCTAAGTATAGTATTGCTGTGTCTCAGGGAATAGGAAGACCCAAGGAGAGGGAGGGTCATGGGGAAATATCACTGATCACAGATCACTATAACAAATAGAATAATAATGAAAAATTTTCAAATATTTTGAGAATCACCAAAATCTGACACAGAAACAGAAAGTGAGTAAATTTTATTGGAAAAATGACACCGATAGACTTGCTCGACACAAGGTTGCCACAAATCCTCATTTTGTAAAAAATACAATACCTATGAAGTGCAATAAAGTGACCACGTATGCCTGTACACTTGGACATATAGATATAAAGGGTATAGATATAGATAGATGGGTATAAATTTTCTCAATCTTTTCAAGTATTGCATATCTTCTGTTTTCAAAGTTAATTTGTTAACGTACTCTTAAGAAATTTTTGTAACCAGCATTTTGGATAGCACCTAGAATACTAGTATAATAATCAAGCAGTTTAGAAGAATTTTCCTCTTGTATTAGAGTCTTACTTATCCTGTGACAAATTACCAGAAGTTTAGTCCCTTAAAACAGCATAAATTTGTTGTTTTACAGTTCTGAGAGCAGATGTCTGAATAAAATCAAGGCATTGGTGGGACTGTGTTGCATTCTGGAAGCTTTAGAGGAGAATCCATTTTCTTGCTTTTTGCCAGTTACTAGAGCCTGCCAGAATTCCTTGCTTCATTATCCCTCTCCATTTTAAAGCCAGAAAGGGCTGGTTGAGTTTTTACAATGTAATCTTTCTAGTTTTTACTCTACTTTTTCCTTCTTCCCCAATTAAGGACCTTATGACTACATTGTGTCCACTAGGAACATCCAGATAGTTTCCTTATCTTAATATCATGTGATTAGGCATCTTAATTCCACCCTTAAATGTATTTACCTCTTGCTATATAACATAACATATATAAACATTTCAAGGATTAGGATTTAGACATTTTGGGGTATTCTGCTTACCACACAATATTTTGCTTTTTGAAAAGCAAAGTTTAATACTATAACTATGCTTAAAAGTCTCTAAACATTTTTATTAAAGTGGTTCCAACAACTTTGACCTTTGAGATTTATCCAAGAAAGTCAAGAACTATCTTGGAAATTAAGGTAATTTCTGACATACTAGGTTCATTCAGGTTGTTAGGATACTAACTTCTGGTCTATGTTAAGTGACTCATTCCACAAGTTAGAATCTGACTTGATATAAAAACATTTCTTGTTTTCTCATTTCAATTTATAAAGACTCATCTTCTTAGTAAAGACCCACTTATGCTCTTACAATCTCAGTTTCTCATTTGCAAGATATAAATATCAAAAGCAACTACCTCATAGTGTGGTGAGGATTTAATAAATTAATGTATACAAAGAATTTAGCACTGTCCTTTGGACATCATAGATGTTTAATATTATGCTGATATAATAGCATTATTATTTTCCCATTTTTATTATTTTTTAGATGCAAATTTTACTGGAGGCCTTCTTAGCCTTTAGACAAAATCATTTTCATTCCAAATTGAAATAAATAAGAGTTGTCCCTTGTTTCCATTAATCTATGAAATTTTCTATGAAATCAAAAAATAAAGGTACAGGTGTAATTCTGTTCTGTTATGATTGTCAGTATCTTAAGGCATACAAAAGTTAAAAAACATGAGAGATACTTTTTGGTGAGTTTACCAAGAAGCTTATAACTTTTTTTTAATAATAATTTTTTATTATGTTATGCTAGTCACCATGCAGTAGATCCTTAGTTTTTGATGATGATGATTCATTCTTTGAGTATAACACCCAGTACACCATGAAATATGTGCCCTCCTTAACACCCATCACTGGCCTATCCCAGTCCTGCACACCCCTCCCCTCTGAAGCCCTCAGTTTGTTTCCCAGAGTCCATAGATTCTCATACTTCATTCCCCTTCTCTTTACCCCCCCTTCATTCTTCCCTTCCTTCTCCTATGGATCTTCCTGCTATTTCTTTTGTTCCATAGATGAGAGAAACCATATGATAATTGTCTTTCTCTGCTTGACTTATTTCACTTATCATAATCTCCTCCAGTCCCGTCCATGTTGCTGCAAATGTTAGGTAATTGTCCTTTCTGATGGCTGAGTAATATTCCATTGTATATATGGACCACAACTTCTTCTTTTTTTTTTTAAAGATTTTATTTATTTATTCGACAGAGATAGAGACAGCCAGCGAGAGAGGGAACACAAGCAGGGGGAGTGGGAGAGGAAGAAGCAGGCTCATAGCGGAAGAGCCTGATGTGGGGCTCGATCCCATAACACCGGGATCACGCCCTGAGCTGAAGGCAGACGCTCAACCACTGTGCCACCCAGGTGCCCCTGGACCACAACTTCTTAATCCAGTCATCTGTTGAAGGGCATCTCGGCTCCTTCAATGATTTAGCTATTGTGGACAACGCTGCTATGAACATTGGGGTGCATATGGCCCTTCTCTTCACTATGTCTGTATCTTAGGGGTAAATACCTAGAAGAGCAATGGCTGGATCATAGGTTAGTCCTATTTTTAGCTTTTTGAGGGACCTCCACACTGTTTTCCAAACTGGCTGTAACAACTTGCATTCCCACCAACAATGTAAGAGGGATGCTCTTTCTCCACATCCTCTCCAACATTTGTTGTTTCCTTCCTTGTCCATTTTTGCCATTCTAACTGGCATAAGGTAGTATCTCAAAGTGGTTTTGATTTGAATTTCGCTGATGGCTAATGATTTTGAACATTTTTTCATGTGTCTGTAAGCCATTTGTATGTCCTCATTGGAAAAGTGTCTGTTCATATCTTCTGCCCATTTTATGATGTGATTATTTGTTTCTCCCGTATTGAGTTTGAGAAGTTCTTTGCAGATCTTAGATACCAGTCTTTTATCTGTACTGTCATTTGCAAATATCTTCTCCCATTCTGTGGGCTGCCTCTTAGTTTTTTTGACTGTTTCCTTGGCTGTGCAGAAGCTTTTTATCTTGATGAATTCCCACAAGTTCACTTTTGCTTTTGTTTCTCTTGCTTTTGGATATGTGTCATGAAAAAGGTTGCTTTGGCCAATGTCATAGAGGTTGCTGCCTATGCTTTCCTCTAAGATTCTGATGGATTCCCGTCTCACATCGAGGTCTTTCATTCATTTGGAGTTTATCATTGTGTATGTTGTGAGAGAGTGCTCAAGTTTCATTCTTTTGCATATAGCTGTCCAATTTTCCCAGCACCATTTATTGGAAAGACCATCTTTTTTCCACTGGATGTTTTTTCCTGCTTTGTCAAAGATTAGTTGCCCAAAGAGCCGAAGGTCCATTTCTGGGTTCTCTATTCTGTTCCATTGGTCTATGTGTCTGTTTTTGTGCCAGTACCATGCTGTCTTGGTAATCACAGCTTTGTAGTATAGCTTGAAATCTGGCAAAGTGATGCCGCCAGCTTTGATTTTCCTTTTCAAAAATTCCTTGGCAATTCTGGGCCTTTTCTGGTTCCACACAAATTTAAGGGCTCTTTGTTCCAGCTCTTTGAAAAATGTCAAAATTGGTGTTTTGATTGGGATGGCATTGGAAGTGTAGATTGCTCTGGGTAGCATAGACAGTTTAACTACGTTTCTTTTTCTGATCCATGAGCATAGAATATTTTTCCATCTTTTTGTGTCTTCTTCAATGTTTTTCATGAGTGATCTGTAGTTTCTAGAATATAGATCCTTTACCTCTCTGGTTAAGTTAATTCAGAGATAAAGTATGACTTTTGGTTCTATTGTAAATGGAATGGATTCCCTAATTTCTCTTTCTTCAGTCTCATTGTTCATCTATAGAAGTGCAACTGATTTCTGAGCATTGATTTTTTATCCCGCCACATTACTCAATTGCTCTGTAAGTTCTAGTAATTTGAGGGTGGATTCTTTTGGGTTTTCCATATAGAGTATCATGTCATCTGCGAAGAGAGACAGTTTGACTTCTTCCTTGCTGATTTGGATACTTTTTATCCCTTTTTTTTTTGTCTGATTGCTGTTGCAAGGACTTCTAGTACTATGTTGAATAATAATGGTGAGAGTGGGCATCCTTGTTCTGTTCCTGATCTTAAGGGAAAAGCTTTCAGCTTTTCCCCATTGAGAATGATATTCGCTGTAGGCTTCTCATAGATGGTTTTTTATGAAATTGAGGAATGTACCCTCTATCCCTGCACTCTGAAGGGTTTTAATCGGGAGAGGATCCTTTAATTTTTTGAAAGCTTTTTCTGCATCAATTGAGAGGGTCATACGGTTCTTGACTCTTTTCTTGTTTTTTTTTAAGATTTTATTTATTTATTTGACAGAGAGAGAGGCAGCAAGAGAGGGAACACAAGCAGGGGGTGTAGGAGAGGGAGAAGCAGGCTTCTCGCTGAGCAGGGGGCCCGATGTGGGGCTTGATCCCAGAATGCTGGGATCACGCCCTGAGCCAAAGGCAGATCCCCAACCAATGAGCCACCCAGGCGCCCCGACTCTTTTCTTGTTGATATGATCTATCACACTGATCAATTTGCGAATGCTGAACCACCCTTGCATCCCAGGGATGAATCCCATTTGGTCATGATGGATAATCCGTTTAATGTACTGTTGGATCCTATTAGCTAGGATCTTGTTGAGAATTTTGGCGTCCATATTCATCAGGGAAATCGGTCTCTAATTCTTTTTGATGGGGTCTTTGCCTGTTTTGGGGATCAAGGTAATACTGGCCTCATAGAATGAGTTTGGTAGTTTTCCTTCTGTTTCTAATTTTTGAAACAGCTTCAGGAGAATAGGTATTATTTCTTCTTTGAATGTTTGGTAGAATTCCCCAGGGAATCCATCAGGCCCTGGAGTCTTGTTTTTCGGGAGGTTTTTGATCACTGTTTCAATCTCTTCATAATTAATCGGTCTGTTTAAATAATCAATTTCTTCCTGTTTCAGTCTTGGTAGTTTATAGGTTTCCAGGAAGGCATCCATTTCTTCCAGGTTATTTAATTTATTGGCATAAATTGTTGATAAAAGTTTCTAATGATCCTTCCTATTTCATTGGTGTTGGTCATGATCTCTCCCCTTTCAATCATAATTTTATTACTTGGGTCCTTTCTCTATTCTTTTGAATAAGTCTTGCCAGTGGCTTATCTTTTTTATTTATTCTTTCAAAGAAACAGCCTCTAGTTCTGTTGATCTCCTCTACTGTGCTCCTGGTTTCTAATTCATTGATCTCCGCTCTAATCTTGATCAATTTTCTTCTCATGCATAGGTTAGGCCTGTTCTTCTGTTCTAGCTCCAGCTTCTTGAGGTGAGAATATAAGGACTGCATTTTAGATTTCTCTATTCCTTTGAGTGAGGATTGGGTGGCTATGTATTTTCCCCTTAGGACTGCCTTTGCAGTGTACCATAGGTTTTGGACTGATGTGTTTTCATTTTCATTGGTCTCCAAAAATTGTTTGATCTCCTTCTTAATTATCTGGTTTACCCAATCATTCTTGAGCAGGGTGGTTCTTAGTTACCAAGTGTTTGAATTTCTTCCAAATTTTTCCTTATGATTGAGTTCTGGTTTCAAAGCATTGTGGTCTGAGAATATGCAGGGAAAACTCTTAGTCTTTTGGTATCAATTGAGACTTGTTTTGTGACCCAGTAGTATTTTGCTTATTTCTTTCATTCTTTGAATAGGCCTTCTCTCAAAGCAAAAATTTTTTAATTTGATAAAATCCAATTTTGTTGTTTGTATTTTCATTGGCATTTCTAAGAAACCATTGCCAAACACAAGATCACAGTTTGTTCCATTGTTTTCTTCTAAGTGATATACAGGCATACCTTGAAGATTTTTCAGGTTTGGTCCCAACTGCAATAAAGTGAGTATTACAACAAAACAATTCATTCTTTTTGTTTTCCTACTACATATAAATGTAATGTTTGCACTAAATTGTAGTTTGTTAAGTATGCAATAGCATTATGTCCCAGAAAACAATGTACATACCTTAATTTAAAAATATTTTGTTGCTAAAAATGTTAAACATTTTCTCAGCATTCAGTTGGTCATAATCTTTTCTAGTGGATGTCTTTCTTCAATGTTGATGGCGGCTGACTGCTCAGGATGGTGGTTGTTGAAGGTTAGTGTGGCTATGGCAATTTCTTTAAAGTAGACAACAGTGAAGTTTGCCACATTGACCTTTCCTTTCACAAACCATTTCTGTGTAACGTGCAATGCTTTTTGGTAGCATTTTCCCGAAGTGGAACTTCTTTCAAAATGGAAGTCAATAATCTCAAACCCTGTTGTTGTTTTATCAACTTTATCAATATCAATGTAATATTCTAAATTCTTTGATGTCATTTCAACAATCTTCAGAGCATGTTCACCAGGAGTAAGTTCCATCTTAGGAAACTATTTTCTTTGCTAATCCATAAGAAGCAACTCCTCATCAATTAAAGTTTTATCATGAGATTACAGCAATTCAGTTACCATTTTAGGCTCTGCTTCTAATTATAGTTTTCCTGTAATTTCCATCACATCTGCAATTACTTCCCCCATGGAAGTCTTGAATCCCTCAAAGTCATCCAAGAGATTTGGAATCAACTTCTTCCAACTCCTGTTAATATTGATATTTTCAACTCTTCCTATGAATAATGAATGTTCTTAATAACATCTAGAATGGTGAATCCTTTGCACAAGATTTTCAATTTATTTTGCCCAGATCCATCATTGGAATCACTATGGCAGCTCTAGCTTTACAAAATGTATTTTTAAATAATAAAATTTTAAAGTCAAAATGGCTCCTTGATCCATAGGCTGAAGAATGAATGTTGTGTTAGCTGGCATACAAACAACATTAATTTCATTGTACATCTCCATCAGAGCTTTTGGGTGACCAGGTGCATTGTCATTAACCAGTAATATTTTGAAATAAATATTTTTCTGAGCAGTAGGTCTCAACACTGGGCTTAAATATTTAGTAAACCATGTTATAAACAGATGTGCTGTCATCTAGGCTTTGTTTTTCCATTTATAGAAGACAGGCAGAGTAGAAATAGCATAATTCTTAAGGGTCCTAGGATTTCTGAAATGGTAAATGAGAATTGGTTTCAACTTAAAGTCACCAGCTGTATTAGCCCCTAACAATATAGTCAACCTATCCTTTGAAGTTTTGAAGTCAGGCATTCACTTCTTTTCTCTAGCTGTGAAAGTCCGAAATAGCATCTTCTTCCAATAGCAGGCTGTTTCATCTATATTGGAAATCTATTATTTAGTATAGCCACCTTCACTAATTATCTTAGCTAGATCTTCTAGATAACTTGTTGCAGTTTCTACATCAGCACTTGTCGCCTTACCTTACTCTTTTGTGTTATGGAAATGGCTTCTATCCTTAAACCTTATGAACCAACCTCTGCTAGTTTCAAACTTTTATTCTGTAGCTTTCTTACCTCTCTCAGCTTTCACAGAATTGAAGAGAGTTAGGGCATTGTTCTGGGTTACGTTTTAGCTTAAGGGAATATTGTGGGTGGTTTGATCTTCTATCCAGACCACTAAAACATTCTTCATATTAGCAAAAATGCTGTTTTACTCTTTTATTATCCATGTATATACTGGAGTAGTACTTTTAATTTCCTTCAAGAACTTTTCCTTTGTATTCACAGCTTGGCTAACTGCTTGGCAGAAGATGCTAGCTTTCAGCATATCTTGGTTTTCAACATGCCTTTCACACTAAGATTGATCATTTTTAGCTTTTGATTTAAAGTGAAAGATGTGTGACTCTAACTTGAACACTTAGAAGTCATTGTAAGGTTATTAATTGGCCTAAATTCAATATTGATGTGTTTTAGGGAATAGGGATGCTCAACGAGAGGAAGAGAGACAAGGGAACAGCCAGTAGGTGGAGCAGTCAGAACACACACAACATTAATTAAGTTTGCTATCACATATGGGCATGGTTTGTTGTGCCACCAATTACAATAGTAACAACAAAGATCACTAATCACATCATCATAACAAATATAATAATTATGAAAATGTTTAAAATATTGTGAGAATTAACAAAATGTGGCACAGAAACAAGATAGAAATGCTGTCGGAAAATAATACCAATAGACTTGCTCAATGCAGGTTGCCACAATTCTTCAATATGTAAAAAATACAATATCTGTGAATAATAATAGAGTGAAGCATATAAAATAAGGTGTGCCTATATAGGTTTAGATCTCATGTTTAAATCTATAATGTAGTTTGAACTAATTGTAAATGATGTAAGGTAGGGTTCAGTTTTCAACCTTCTGCTTGTGGATATCTAGCAGAATTTGTCAAAAAGACTATTCTTTTCTCCCACTGAATTGATTGACATAACATTATACTTTAAACCATATCAAAAGATTAAATCCCTCTAAAATCTGCATTCTATTACAATTTTTTGATTGGTCAGCTGTACACATTTGAGGCTTAAAATATTGGACTTGAACAGTGAGTTAGAAAGGTACATCAAAATATGCACACAAAAAAGAGGGGGCTTGCTGTAAAAACGATCAGGACTGAACAATTACCCTGTTTGGTGCTCTGGGGTAGTATGGAGAGGACAGTGATTTTCAGTGAGATATTCATTTGGTAACCTATAGGAACATACAGAGAAATGGATTTTACCTCAATCTCAAGTCAACCTCAAAATCAAGAATTGTATTTTCTTTTGCTCTGTTCTTCACTTTCTAACTAGAACTCTATAACATATTCCAACTTTCTATAAAGTACTACAGTATCTAGTATTTTTTAACTCTCTGTACCTGTCAGGTACTTTGCCATATAATTTGCATAATTCCATGTTCTGAATACATGAATATAATAGTTTTTAAAGTGTGAAGTACTAGGTATGGAACATTTACCATAAAGATAAAGAATATCTATTGTTTTTCACTATATCAACATATATTAGTCATTCTATGACTTGTGGACATTTTTGGGAATGATATTTGATAGGTAATGGTACTTACTGTTTATCATTGGGACAAGTCACTTAATTTATCTGCCTCCAGGCTTTACATAGCAGTCTCACAGTTTAAACTCAGTCAACTTTACTACAAATCCCTTTCTCATTCTACTATACCCTTTCCAAAAGACATAATAAATGATACAACAAATGTAAATAATATAATAATTTGCAATGTCATCTTCTTTAAAAACAAAAGCATGTCTGGTTTTCAAATTATTTCACATAATTTTGATTATTTAGAAATTAAGAAATTCTGGATTCCATGTCATATCAAACAGAATAACTACCTTTGAATAAATAAACTTTACATAAGCAATGTTACAAATAAATTTAATACTAGCATTTTATTATTGTCTATAGCTTGAGAAACAACGGACTGCATTGTCTTGAGTGTTTTCATTTTATGGTTTCCTCTAAACTCATATGCCAAGTATCTATGGAAACTCTGAGTCAGAGTTAGAAGGGTAGATCAAATGACTCTACACTGCATGAAGCCATATCACAAGTGGGTGTCAATTTGGAATATGTTCCTAGCTGAAAGTAGCTCCACAGTACTTTGGACATATAATGAGAGTATCTGAAACAAGTATCTTTGAGGAACTACAATTCAAATTAATGGGTGGATTGAAGGAAAAAGAGATGTGAAGACATACAGTAGGGAAGTTGATACACAATTAAAAGTAGGTATTTTTTGTCATCAGAGGTTATCCCTAACATTAAAAATTGCATTTAATGGTTTAAAAAGGAATGTGTTCATGATTACATGAGAAACTCACTTATAGATGATTTAGGTGAAGATTCAGAATTGTTTATAAGTTAAATGCTACTTGCATTTTATAACAGCATATTTTACAAAAAGGATTTATCACAAAATATTTAAGTACCCCACTTCTATTTTATCAAATATGATTCAGTGCATATTTATATACATATTTTTATTCATTCTGTTTTCCCTCGGTAATATAAACTTTAAAGAATACCCCTGTAAATTTTATTTGTTTTATTTTGAGATTTTGCTTAGATGGAGAAACAAAGCATTTAACTTGAGATTTTCATTCAATATAATGCTAATTTCATTTATAAACTTTCTGTTTATATATTAGATCTGCCAGGGAAATTGAAGGATATATCCGTCAATATATATATATATATATATATATATATATATATATATATATATATATATATATATATGTAAATTCAGTCTGCATTGCTGTTGACTCCAGGTATTCTTGTAAAAAGGCAATAGACAAAGTAGGTAAAATCTAGGCAACTTGAAATTCATTGGAAATTCAAACCCTTCGTTGTAATATCCTCAGCCCTGTGTGCATATAAGTGTTAGTAAAATCCCTAACTTCAGAAAGAAAAAATTTATCTTTTATTTTATTCTTTCATAATCCATTTCATAAGACAAATGACTTCTTTATGGATAGTTAGTTTTGAACATTTAAGCAATATTTTACATTTGACATGTTACCTACAAATCAAAGTCTCTATCCCAATGTGAGGTCATTTCTGAGTTTATATCATTTCTGCTAAAGAATGTGAATTGCTGAGGAAGCAGTGGTATAGCAATGTTATATGTAACTTCACTCCCCTGAATATTACTGGTTAGGGAAGGAGAATAGTTCTGTGGAAAGAACACTAAAGTAGATTTGAGAGATAATGGCTATACGCAAAATTAAGAAAATATTTGAATTACCTGAGCCAGTTTTGATGCTTGTAAAAAGTAATGTATAAGCCACAAAGTACCATTGAAATATAAGGAATCAGAGATGACTGATTTAAAAGTATCAATCATTTGTTAGACAAGTTTCTGCTGTGCCCAGATATTAAAAGTTATCGTGATATTAATATGTTTTTGTTTTGTTTTGTTTTCCATGCCCTGCATGTTGATATTCAGATTTCCTTAAGATGAGAAATACTGGGGTGATAATCTATGTTGAGAAAGTTTATCTTCATTCATATATAGATTATTTCTACCAAATTAGTACTTCAGATTGTCAACAACTAAAGTTAAAGTGATGAATCTTAATTTAGTTGGCTTTTCCCTTATGTTGGTCATAACAGTTAAGTTCAGAGAGTTGTTTAGTTATAATAATTTTGTACAGTTTCTGTACACTTTCTTTTCTCATTGACTAATAAAGATCAAAACTTGGAATGTTTTGTGCTGATACATATAAAAAAATGACTTCATCAAGATAAAAAGCTTCTGCACAGCAAAGGAAACAGTCAACAAAACTAAAAGGCAACCTATGGAATGAGAGAAGATATTTGCAAATGACATATCAGATAAAGGACTGGTATCAAAGATCTATAAAGAACTTAACAAACTCAACACCCAAAAAAACAAAGAATCCAGTCAAGAAATGGGCAGAAGACATGAACAGACATTTCTCCAAAGAAGACATACAAATGGCCAACAGACACATGAAAAAATGTTCAAATCACTTGTCCTCAGGTAAATAGAAATTAAAACCACAATGAGATACCACCTTACACTAGTTAGAATGGCAAAACTTAACAAGATAGGAAACAACAAATGTTGGTGAGGATGTAGAAAAAGGGGAACCCTCTTACACCATTGGTGGGAATGCAAGTTGGTACAGCCAATCTGGAAAACAGTGTGGAGGTTCCTCAAAAAGTTAAAAATAGAACTACCCTACAACCCAGCAATTGCACTACTGGGTATTTAAACCAAAGATGCAGATGTAGTGAAATGAAGGGGCACCTGCACCCCAATGTTCATAGCAGCAATGTCCACAATAGTCAAACTATAGAAGGAGCCTAGATGTCTGTCAACAGATTAATGGATAAAGAAGATGTGGTCCATATAGACAATGGAATATTACTCAACCATCAGAAAGGATGAGTACCTACGATTTAAATCAACATGGATGGAACTGGAGGGTATTGTGCTAAGTGAAATAAGTCAGGTAGAGAAAGACAATTATCATACAGTTTCACTCATATGTGGAACATAAGGAATAGCACAGAGGACCTCAGGGGAAGGGAGGGAAAACTCAATGGGAAGAAATCAGAGAGAGAGACAAACCATGAGAGACCCTTAACTCTGGGAAACAAATTGAGGGCTGTTCAAGGGGAGGTGGGTGGAGGGATGGGCCAACTGCATGATGGGCATTAAGGAAAGCACATGATGTGATGAGCAGTGGGTGTTATATGCAACTGATGAATTATTGAACTCTACATCTGAAACTAATGATGTGCTATATGGTGGCTAATTGAATTTAAATAAAAAATATGAGAGAAATTCCATATTTTAATAAACTAGTACTTTAAAAAGAGATTGCTGTATAAAATGAAGAAGAGACATTGTATATAAAAAACATGTGTATAATTTAAGACATACTTTAGATGAGTATCTTTGAATTATATTAAAACTGTGTGATTTTCATCAAAGACCAATATAAATTTTCAACCAAAAAAATTGGTTGATGAATATTTATTTGTAAAATTAGACAGAAATTTCTTAATAAAATAAGTTTTAGAGTTATTTTATAATTATTATAATAGTAAAAATCATAAATATTGTAGGCATTCATTTTTTAGCATTTTTTCATTGGTCATATTCTTAAAATTGTCCAATCTTAAAAAAAATAACTGACATAAACATATATTTATCCCAGAAAAAAGTAACTGATGATAATAACATAGGAAAAGTTCAGGAAGTCTTCACCTATTATGCCAAAAACTATATATTTTTTACATACCATAAAAAGTACATTTGCTATGAAGAATAATTCTATCTTTAATAAGGAAAGGATTAGGGAAGCCTGGGTGGTTCAAATGATTAAGCATCTGCCTTTGGCTCAGGTCATGATCCCAGGGTCCCGGGATTGAGTCCTGCATCAGGATCCCTGCTGAGCAGGGATCCTGCTTCTCCCTCTCCCTCTGCTGTTCTCTCTGCTTGTGCTCTTTTGCTTTCTCCTGGATAAATAAAATCTTTTAAAAAAAGGAAAGGGTTAATAATGTACCAAGATGACATAATCTATTTAAATATAAATTATATCTATAAAGGCAATAAAATATGGAGCTATTTTTAAGGCTTAAAAGCATGAGTTAATTTATTATTTTTAATAATCAATAAAGTTTCAATTACTTGTGATAATAAAGTTGACATTATAATCCCCCAATATATAAACTCACATAATACTAAAAAGATGGACAAAATGGTCAGCAGTGTTAAACTTAGAAGAAACATTTATTATGAAAGAAAAAAGTCTTGCTGTAGTTCTCAAAATATTTTTCTGTCAACAAAGCAAAAATCGAAAATATGTATATTGCCTTATTAATCCATTAAATGTACAGCTGAAAGTCTTTTCAGGCTGCCTATTGAATTAGCAGGTAAAAAAATCAAGTACTTTGATTGATGTACCACCCTGCCAAAGATTCAGCCAAATGGTTTGGGTAGTTTTGTTAAAACTGGGTTGGATGCAGACGCTGAACGCTATTTTTTTTTTATGTAGTAGAACACAAGGTCAAAACCTGCTTTAAAAAAATTATTTAAATTCAACTTAGTTAACAAAAGCTTGTCTTCCAAGACTTCTTTTTCTTTGCATTAGATTAACAAATTGAAAAGTACTGTCAGAATACAGAATTTATTATAGAACCAAGTGCTAACTATCTAGGTGCACTTTCACCAGTTTAACAGAAAGGAAAATAAAGTATTGCAATTGTTACTATTACTAAATAAAGTGACATTAATTCTCCCAAGTATTCAAGGTTTAGGAAAATATAAATTACCTATTTTAACTGTTAAATGGAATGTGGAAGTGGGCAAAATTCAATGACTGAATGATATAGAAACCATTATATTTAACATGGCAAATATTGTAAATTTATTAAAATCTTTTTAATAAATCTCTGCAAAGCTTTCATGAAAAGAATCCTGTATAAATGTATTAAATAATAAGCAGGACATTTATGAATCTTATTTATCTCCCATTAATGTTTATAGCTTGAAACTCTAATAGCTTTGATTTCTTCCTCAGAAAATGTGGGAGAGTACTGTGTTAAAAAAAATAGTTCAAAAACATTTTTCATATACAAATTCCTAGAAACCTATAAACCAAAACTGAAACAGGAAGAAATAGATAATTTGAACAGACCCAAAGCCAGAAAGTAATTGAACCAGTAATCAAAAATTTCCCCCAAAACAAGTCCAGAGCCATATGGTTTCACAGAATTCTACCAAACATTTAAAGAAGAATTAATACCTATTCTTCTCAAACTATTCCCAAAAATAGGAATGGAAGGAAAATTTCCAAACTCATTCCATGAGGCCAGCATTACCTTGATCCTAAAAGCAGAAAAGACCCCAATAAAAAAGAGAATTACAGTCCAATATCCCTGATGAACATGATGCAAAAATTCTCAACAAAATAACAAATTAAAAAAAAAAAAACAACTAACTGAATCCAAAAGTGCATTAAAAGAATCATTCATGATGATCAAGTGGGATTTACTCCTGGGATGCAAGGGTGGTACAATATTCACGAATCAATCAATGTGATATACTACTTTAATAAAAGAAAGGATATGAACCTTATGATTCTTTCAATAGTTGCAGAAAAAGCATTTGACGAACTACAGCATACATTCATGATAAAACTCCTTAATGAAGGAGGGCTAAGGGAACCTACCTAAACATCATAAAGGTCATATATGAAAGTCCCACAGGTAATATAATCCTCAATGGGGAAAAGATGCAAACTTTTTTCTCTGTGGTCAGGGAGAAAACAGGGATGTCCACTCTCATCATTTTTATTTAACATAGTCTTAGCCTTAGAAATCAGACAACAAAAAGAAATAAAAGGCATCCAAATCAGCAAGGAAGAAGTCAAACTTTCACTACTAGCAGAGGACATGATATTTTATGTAGAAAACCCAAAAGACTCCACCAAGAAATTGCTAGAAATGATGCATGAATTCAGTAGAGTCACAGAATAAAAAATTAATTTACAGAAATCTGGTGTCTTTTCGTACACCAGCAATGAAGCAGCAAAAAGAGATATCAAGGAATCAATCCCATTTACAATTGCACCAAAAACCATAAGATACTTAGGAATAAACCTAACCAAAGAGGGAAAAGTTCTGTACTTTGAGAACTATAGACCACTTATGAAAGGAATGAAAAAAAAAATCCATGCTCTTGGAGTGGAAAAGCAAATATTGTTAAAATGTCTGTACTACCCAAAACAATCTACACATATAGTGCAGTTCCAATAAACATACCAAGAGCATTTTTCAGAGTTAGAACAAACAATCCTAACATTTGTATAGAACCATAAAAGACCCCAAATAGTCAAAGCAATGTTGAAAAAGAAAAGCAAAGCTGGAGGCATCACAATTCCGGACTTCAAGTTGTATTACAAAGCTGTAGTGATCAAAACAATATGGTACTGGCACAAAAATAGATTTGTAGGTCATTCTAACAGAATAGAAAACCCAGAAACGAACCCACAATTATATGGTTAATTAATCTTTTTTAAAAAATATTTATTTATTTGAGAGAGAGAGTACGAGCAGGAGGATGGGCAAAGAGAGAGGGTGAAGCAGATTCCCTGCTGAGCAGGGAGTCCAATGTGGAGATCAATCCCAGGACCTCAAGATCATGACCTGAGCCAAAGGCAGATGCTTAACTGACTGAGCCACACAAGTGCCCCAATATGTTTAGTTAATCTTTGATAAAGCAGGAAAGAATATCCAATGGGAAAAAAAAGATAGTCTCTTCAACAATTGGTGTTGGGAAAATTGGACAGCAACATACAAAAGAATGAAACTGGACCACTTTCTTATACCATACACAAAAATAAACTTAATATGGATGAAAGATCTAAATGTGAGACAGAAACCCATGAAAGTCCTAGAGGAGAACACAAGCAGTAACCTCTTTGACACTGGCCATAGCAACTTCTTTTTGATATGTCTCCTGAGGCAAAGGAAACCATAACAAAAATAAACTATTGAACTTCATCAAAATAAAAAGTGTCTGCACATGAAAGGAAACAATCAACAAAACTAAAAAGGAAATCTACAGAATGGGAGAAGATATTTGCAAGTGACCTATCTGATAAAGTCTTAGTATTCAAAACCTATAAAGAATTTTTCAAACTCAACAGCCTCCAAAACAAATAATCCAATTAAAAATGGGTAGAAGAAATGAATAGATAATTTTCCAAAAAGACATACAGATGGCCAATAGTCATAGGAATAGAAATTCGATATCACTCATCATCAGGGAAATACAAAACAACAATGAGATATGCCCTCACTCCTGGCAGAATGTCTAAAATTAGCAATACAAGAAAACACTAAGTGTTGACGAGGATGTGGAGAAAGGGGAACCCTCTCACACTGTTGGTGGAAATGCAGCTACTCTGGAAAAACAGTATGGTTATTCCTCAAAAATTTAAAAATAATACTACCTTAAAATCCGGCAATTGCAATACTAGATATTAAACCAAGTATACAAAAATACCGATTCAAAGGGATACATGCACCTCAATGTTTATAGCACCATAATGTACAGTAGCCAAATCATGGAATATATATCATGGAATATTACTCAGCCATAAAAAAAGAATGCAATCTCCCCATTTGCAATGACATGGATGGAGCTAGAGTCAGAGAAAATCAAATACCATATGACTTCACTCATATGTGGAATTTAAGAAACAAAACAAATGATCATAGAGGAAAAAAGAGACAGGCAAACCAAGAAACAGACTCTTATCTATAGAGAACAAACTGTTACTAGAGGGGAGGTGGGTGGGTGGATGGGTTAAATAGGTGATGGGGATTAAGGAGTACACTTGTGATGAGCACAGAGTATTGTATGTAAGTATTGAGTCACAAAATTATACATCTGAAACTAATATTACCACTGTATCTAAACTAACTGGAATTTAAATAAGCACTGGTTGTTGTATGTAAATGATGAATCAGTAAATTCTACACCTGAAACCAATATTTTTTTAAAGATTTTTATTTATTTATTTATTTGAGAGAAAGAGAGAGAGTGAGAGGAGAGAGGGACAGAGAAAGAGGGAGAGGAAGGCTCAGAAGGCTCCTCAGGACCTGAGCCGAAAGCAGACACTTAACCACTGAGCCACCCAGGCACACTACACCTGACACCAATATTATCCTATATGTTAACTAACTAGAATTTACTTGAAACAAACAAACAAACAAACAGAAATACTTCAAAAAATAAATAAAATAAAGCTTTCACCATATCAAACCATTTTTTTCAGTAGTGATATTCACTGGAATGTTTACTTACCACAGCTATTCTAATGCATTTATCTAATGCTGGGTTTTCTTCTTTGACACTATTAATATTTTGAGCTGAAAAATCATTTGTTTTGTGGGGCTTTCCTGTACATTGTGGGATGTTAAGCAGCATCCCCAGCCTCTATTTCCTATCAAGTGATGACAGTAGTAAACACACCCACTTCCTTAGTTGTGAAAAACAAAAATGTATCTACACATTACCACATGTTCCCCTGGGGGCAAAGTTACTTTCCGTTGAGATCACTGATCAAATGTCCTTTCATCTTTTATTTGAGCTAATACAAGATAGAATGCAGTTTTCTAACACTTTTATAACATATTAAATATTTCAGTACTCAATTATTCATTACTTCTGCATCACAGAAAAGAAATAACAGGAAAAAGTTAACATTTTCAAATATTTGTAGTTGTAAATGGTATTTTAAAACCTTCATTATTAAAAAAGAGCATGATTGTTCTTCAGTAATAGTTATGCCACCAACTTTGGTTTTCTTTTTCAATACTCCTCTGGCTATTCAGGGTCTTTTCTGGTTCCATACAAATTTTAGGATTGTTTGTTCCAGCTCTTTGAAAAATGCCATTGGTATTTTGATTGGGATGGCATTGAATGTGTAGATTGCTCTGGGTACCATAGATATTTTAACAATATTTGTTCTTCCAATCCATGAGCATGGGATGTTTTTCCATTTTTTTTTTTGTCTTCCTAAATTTCTTTTGTAAGTGTTCTGTAGTTTCTAGAGTACAGATCATTACCTCTTTTGTTAGGGTTATTCCTATGTATCTTATGGTTTTTGGTACAATTGTAAATGGGATCAATTCCTTAATTTCTCTTTCTTCTGTCTCATTGTTAGTGTATAGAAATGCAAATGAATTCTGTCCATTGATTTTATATCCCACCATGTTGCTGAATTCCTGTATGAGTTCTAGCAATTTGGGGGTGGAGTTCTTTGGGTTTTCCACATAAAGTATCATGTCATCTGAGAAGAGTGAGAGTTTGACTTCTTCTTTGCAAATTTAGATTCATTTTATTTCTTTTTGTTGTCTGAGGCTAAGACTTCTAGTACTGTGTTGAACAACAGTGGTGTGTTTACATTCCTGTCATGTTTCTGACCTTAGGGGAAAAGCTCTCAGTTTTTCCCCATTGAGAATGATATTCACCCATTGATATGCTACTATGAGAGACTCATTTTAGACCCTAAGTAACCTGCAGATTGAAAGTGAGAGGGTGGAGAAATATTAATTATGCTAATGGATGTCAAAAAAAAGCCAAAGTAGCTATATTTACATCAGAAAAACTAGATTTTAAACAAAAGACTTTAGAGGAGAAGAGGCAAGATGGCAGAAGAGTAGGGGACTCCATTTCAACTGGTCCCCTGAATTTAGTTGGATATCTACCAAATCATTCTGAACAGCCTGAGATGTAAATATATATATATCTGGATCTCTACAAGCAGAAAAACACTGCCTGTCGAGAGAAAGGAAGGGCAGAGTAGTGTAGCTGCAGGAAGATATTGGAAGGTAAACAGAAGGGGGAGGGAGCATCCATAAGCTGGATCTGGAAAGTGATATAACACTGGAGCACAAAAGTGTCCTACACCAAGTACCAGGCAAAAACTCGTAGAGTGGTAGCGGCTGGGAAAGGGCTTTAGAGCAGTGGTCAGGCAGGATCCAAGAGCTGTAGCTGCTCGTGGTTTTAGAAGCACAAAGGGCAGGGACATGCCCAGGTTCATGCCACAACCTCTGAGAGAGTCACTGTGGGTGCACACTGCAGGAGGCAGCAGTTTTCAATGGTGCCTACAGAAATGAAGACTGTATATTCTGGAGGGTTTAGTGAACAGAACAGACGGCAATTTCTCTGCTATGGGACAGAGGTTTGGGTGAAGCCATTTTTCCTCTGACCCTCTAAAGGGGCACAGAAAGCCACCAGAGAACAATAACTCAAAAAACCAGTTTCCATGCAGCCCATCCTCCTGACAGGGGGCAAGGCAACTCTGCCCAAGCAGAGTTGCCTGAGAAACAGCACGGCAGGCCTCTCGTCCAGAAGACAGCCTGGAAAAACAAGAAGACAACAACCCTATGGTCCCCATAAAACTGTAAAATCCCAACACTGGGGCAAATAGTATACTGAGCCCCAGTTGTTGCTTCACGGTGGAAAATAGTATACTGAGCTCCAGTTGTTGCTTCACAACTTGTTTATTTTTCAGATACCACTCTCTTTTTCCTTTTATTCTTTCTCTTATGCTTCTTCTGTTTTTTTCTTTTTACCATTTTCTCATGTCAACTAGATATTTAATACAGCAACCTATATTTCATAGTAGCGTTTTAACTTGTACTTTTTCACACCTGTATTTTTTCTATAGACATATGCTTCAATGTAGTCCTTTTTTCCCTATTCAATATTACCTTTATATATATACATGTTTTACTTTTCCTGTAATTTTCGAAAGTAGTGTCCTCTAACTGTGTTCCAAACAGAACACAATACACCCAGGAACAACCGAAACACCCTACTTCATCCACACAGAGAGATTATATCCCCCATTCCCCTCAACTCCCACACTTTTATTTTAAAGTTTTAATTATTTCTAATTTTTTTAAAATTTTTATATATTTTAAGCTTGTGTTTCATTTTGGCTTTGTCTTTTCGGTGGTGGCTTCCAACCACTCCGGATTGTCCTAGGGTGCATCTTGTTAGGGTAGTGGTTGATATTTTGGACTCTGTACATTCCTTCAAACCTCCCTGAACAGAATGACTAGGAGAAGGATTCCCAACAAAGAAAAGATCCAGAGACAATGGCCTCTGCCACAGATCTAATGGATATAACTATAAACAAGATTCAGAGATAGATTTCAGGGTAGCAATTATGAAGTCAATAGCAAGGTTTGAGAAAACCATTAGTGACAATATAGAATCTCTAAGGGCAGACATGAGATCTCATCAGGCCAGATTTCAAATGCTATGAATGAGATGCCATCTAAACTGGATGCTGTAAGAGCCAGAGTAAATGAGGCAGAAGAATGAATTAGTGATCTAGAAGATAAGCTGAGAGAAAGGAAGGAAGCTGAGGAGGATAGGGATAAACACCTAAAAGCCCATGGGATCAGACTTAGAGAGATCAATCATGCCATGAAAAGTTCTAATGTAAGAATTATTGAGATCCCTGAGTTACTGGAGAGAGAGAGAGGACTGGAAGGTATATTGGAGCAAATCATAGCTGAGAACTTCCCTAATCTGGGGAAAGGAACAAGCATTTGTGTCCAAGAGGCATAGAAGACCCCTCCCAAGATCAATGAGAACAGACAAGTACCCCAGGATATAATAGTAAATCTTTCAAATCTTAGAGCCAAGGAAGCTATTGTGAGAGCAGCTGGGGGAAGAGATTTCTTACATAAGGAGGGAGGAACATCAGAATATGTCAGACCTGTCCACAGAGACCTGGCAAGCCAGAAAGGGATGGCAAGACATATTCAGGGTGCTAAATGAGAAGAACAAGCATCCAAGAATACTTATCCAGAAAGGTTATCATTCAGAATGGATAGGGAGACAAGTAGCTTCCAAGACCAGCAGAAACTGAAAGAATATGTGCCCAACAAGCCAGCCTTGTGAGAAATTTTAAGGGGGATTTTCTAAAAGAAGAAAGACCCCAAGAGTAACACAGACCAGAAATTTAGAGAGACAATCTATAGAAACAGGACTTTGTAGACAATATGATGGAATTAAATTCATATCTTTCAATACTTATTCTCAATGTGAATGGCCTAAATGCTCTAGTGAAATGGCAGAGGGTTGCAGATTGGATAAAAAGACAGGACCCATCCATATGCTGTCTACAAGAGACTCATTTTGAACCTAAAAATACATCCAGATTGAAAGTGAGGGGATGAAGAACCATCTATCATGCCAGTGGATCTCAAAAGACAGCACGGGTAGCAGTTTCTCATATCAGACAAATTAGATTTTAAACCAAGGACTGTAGTAAGAGACGTAGAGGGACACTATATCATATTTGAAGGGACTATCCAACAACAAAATCTAACAATTGTAAATATCTATGCACCCAACATGGGAGCAGCCAACTACACAAGCCAACTGTTAACCAAAATAAAGAATCATACTGATAATAATAGATTAATAGTAGGAGACCTCAACACTCAACTCTGAGCAATAGACAGATCATCTAAGCAGAAGATCAACAAAGAAACAAGAGCTTTGAATGATACATTGCACCAGATGGACTTTGTAAATACATTCAGAACATTCCACCCTAAAACAAAACAAAACAAAACAAAATAAAACAAAACAAAACAAAACAAAAACCTCATTCTTCTCAAATGCACACAGAACTTTTGCCAGAATAGACCACATACTGGGTCACAAATCATGTCTCAGCTGATGGTAAAATATTGAGATTATTTCCTGCATGTTATCAGACCACAGCATTTGAAACTGGAACTCAAATAAAAAAAATTGGATAGAATTCAAACACTTGGAAGTTAAGGGGCATCCTGCTAAAGAACGATTGGGTCAACTAAGAAATTTAAGAAAAACTTAAACAATTCATGGAAACCAATGAGAATGAAAGCACATTGGTCTAAAACCTCTGGGATACTGTAAAGGCAATCCTAAGGGGGAAATACATAGCCATCCAAACCTCTCTCAGTAAAGTAGAAAAATCCCAAATGAACAAGCTAACCTTACACCTAAAGGAGCTGGAGAAAGAACAGCAAATAAAACCTAAACCAAGCAGGAGAAGAGAAATAATAAAGATTAGAGCAGAGATCAATGAAATAGAAACCAGAAATATAGTAGAACAGATAAATGAAACTAGAAGCTGGTTCTTTGAAGGAATTAATAAGATAGATAAACCTGTGGCCAGCATTATTCAAAAGAAAAGAGAAAGGACCCAAATTAATAAAATCATGAATAAAAGAGGAGAGATTAGGACTAATAGCAAGGAAATAGAAACAATCATTAAAAATTATTACCAGTAACTATATGCCAACAAATTAAGCAACCTGTAAGGAAAGGATGAATTCTTGGAACTTATAAACTACCAAGACTGAAACAGGAAGAAATAGATCTGAATATACCAATAACCAGTAAGAAAATTGAAGCAGCAGTAAAAAGTCTCCCCAAAACCAAGAGTCCAGGGCCAGGTGGCTTCCCAGGGGAATTCTACCAAACGCTTAAGGAAGAAATAATAACTGTTCTACTGATGCTGTTTCAAAAAAATAGAAACAGAAGGAAAATTTCCAAACTCGTTCTATGAGGCCAGCATTATCTAGATCCCAAAACCAGGCAAAGACTCCACCAAAAAGGAGAATTACAGACCAATATCCATGATGAACACTGAATGCCAAAATACTCAACAAGATCCGAGCCAATAGGATCCACCAGTATATTAAAAGGATTTTCCATCACAACCAGGTAGGATTTATTCCTGGGATGCAAGGGTGGTTCAACATTAGCAAATCAATCAACATAATAAAGCACATTAATAAAGGAAAAGACAAGAATTATATGATTCTCTCAATTGATGCAGAAAAAGCATTTGACAAGATACAGCATACTTTCCCGATTAAAATTCCTTAGGGTGTAGGGATAGAGGGAACATTTCTCAATATCATAAACGATCTATGAAAAGCCCACAGCAAATATCCTTCTCAATGGAGAAAAGCTGAGAGCTTTTTCCTTGAGGTCAGGAACATGACAAGGATGCCCACTCTCACCGCTATTGTTCAACATAGTAGTAGATGTTCTAGCATCAGCAATCAGACAACAAAAAGAAATAAAAGGCATTCAAATTGGCAAAGAAGTCAAACTTTCTCTCTTTGCAGATGACACGATACTTTATGCGGAAAACCCAAAAGGCTCCACCCCCAGAATACTAAAACTACCACAGCAATTCAGCAACGTGGCAGGATACAAAATCAATGCACAGAAATCATTTGCTTTTCTATACAGTAACAATGTAGCTGTAGAAAGAGAAATTAAGAAATCAATTCCATTTACAATACCACCAAAAACAATAAGATACCCAGGAATAAACCTGACCAAAGAGGTAAAGGATCTATGCTCTAGAAACTCCAGAACACTTATGAAAGAAATTTATGAAGACACAAAAGGTTGGAAAAATGTTCCTTCCTCATGTATTGGAAGAATGAACATTGTTAAAATGTCTATGCTTCTTAGAGCAATCTACACTTTCAATTCCATCCCTATTAAAATACCATTGGCATTCTTCAAAGAGATGGAACAAACAATCCTAAAATCTGTATGAAACTATAAAAGACCCCAAATCACCAAGGGAATGTTAAAAAAGAAAAACAAAGCCTGAGGCATCACATTGCCTGACTTCATGCTATATTACAAAGCTGTGATCACCAAGACAGCATGGTATTGGCACAAAAACAGACACATAGATCAATGGAACAGAATAGAGACTCCACAAAAGGATCCTCAACTCTATGGTCAAGTAATCTTTGACAAATTACAAAAAAAAAAAAAATTCCAATGGAAAGAAGACAGTCTTTTTAAAAAATGGTGCTTGGAAAATTGGACAGCTACATACATAAGAATGAAATTGGACCATTCTTGTACAGCATACACAAAGATAAACTCAAAATGGATGAAAGACCTGAATGTGATACAGGAAACCATCAAAATCCTAGAGGAGAGCATAGGCAGTCACATCTTCCACACTGGCCACAGTAACTTCTTTCAAAACACATCCCCAAAGGCAAGGGAAACAAAAACAAAAATGAACTTTTGGGACTTCATCAAGATAAAAAGTGTCTGCACAGCAAAGGAAACAGTTAACAAAACAAGAGGTGACCTACAGACATGAACAGACACTTCTCCAAAGAAGATATACAAATGGCTAAGAGACATATGAAAAAAATGTTCAACATCATTAGCCATCGGGAAAACCACACTGAGATACTACATTACACCAGTTAGAATGGCAAAAATTAACAAGGCAGGAAACAACAAATGTTGGTGAAGATGTGGAGAAAGGGAATCCCTCTTATATTGTTGGTAGGAACGCAAGTTGGTACAGACACTTTGGAAACCAGCATAGAGGTTCCTCAAGATGTTAAGAATAGAGCTATCCTATGACCCAGCAAGTGCACTACTAGGTATTTACCCCAAAGATACAGATGTAGTGAAAAAAGGGGGCACATGCACCCCAATATTTATAGCAGCAATCTCTACAATAGCCAAACTGTGGAAGGAGCCAAGATACCCTTCAACGAATGAATCAATAAAGAAGATGTGGTCCATATATACAATGGGATATTACTCAGCCATCAGAAAAGATGAATGCCCACCATTTGCATCCACATGGATTTAACTAGAAGGGATTAGGCTAAATGAAATAAGTCAAGCAGAGAACGACAATTATCATATGGTTTTACTCCTGTGTGGAACATAAGGAAGAGCACGGAGGACCGTAAGGGAATGGAGGAAAAACTGAAGAGGGGGAAATCAGAGGGGGAGACAAACCATGAGAGATTATGGGGTCTGGGAAACAAACTGAGGGTTTCAGAGTGGAGAGGGTTGGGGGAACTGGGTAGCCTGGTTATGGGTATTGGGGGGTGGTCACTTGTTGTGATGAGCACTGGATGTTGTATGCAGCTATTGAATCATTCAACACTTCATCAAAAACTAATGATTTACTATATGATGGCTAACTGAACATAATAAAGAAAGTAATAAAAATGAAAGACTTTAACAAGTGATTAACAAGAACACTATATCATAATAAAGGGGTCTATCCAACAAGAAGACCTAAATATTGTACATATTTATGTGCCCAACTTGGGAGCACCCACATATATAAATAAATGGAAATAAACTCTTTGATAATAATACAAAAATAATAGGAGCCTTTAACACCCCACTTAGCATCAATGGGACAGTTCATCTAACTAGAATATGAACAAGGAAACAATGGCTTTGAATGACACTTGCACCAAATGGACTTAACCTATATATTCAGAACATTTCATCCTAAAGCTGCAGAATGAATGTTGTTTTTGAGTGCACATGGAACGTTCTCCAGAATAGGTCACATACTGCATCACAAATCAAGCCTCAACAAATACAAAAGGTTTGAGATCATATCATGCATATTTTCTGATCAAAACATTATGAAATTTGAGTTCAACCCAAAGAAAAACTCTGGAATGACTGCAAATACATGGATGTTTAAGAAGATCTTTCTAAAGAATGAATTGGTTCACCAGGAAATTAAAGAGGAAATAAAAATATGCATGAAAGCAAATGAAAATGGAAACATGCCAGTCCAAAATCTTTTGGATGCAGCAAAGGCAGCCCTAAGAGGGAAGTATATTGTAATACAGGCCTACCTCAAGAAGCAAAAAAGGCTCAAATACGCAACCTGTCTTTACACCTAAAAAAGCTAGAAAAAGAGCAGCAAATGAAGCCTAAAGCCAGCAGATGAAGGGAAAAATAAAGATTAGGGCAAAAATAAATGATATAGAAACAACAGTAACAACAATAAAAAACAGTAGAACAGATAAAAGAAAGTAGGAGGTGATCCATTGAAAGAATTAATAAAATTGATAAACCCTTATCCAGACTTGTCAAAAGAAAGAGAAAGGACCCAAATAAACGAAATCAGTAATGACAGTGGAGAAATCACAATCAATGCCACAGAAATACAAATAAGAATATTATGGAAAAACTGTATGCAAACAAATTGGGCAATTTGGAAGAAATGTATACACTCTTCTTTCATTTAGGATACATTTCTCCATCTTGGCATTTTGTCTAAGTCACTGGTTTATTCTCTGTGTTAGAAAAGACCTTAAAACAAACACTTAAAAAGAGACAAAGAAGGGTATTATATAAACATAAAGGGGACAATTCAACAAGAAGATAAAACAACTGTAAATGTTATGCACTCACGCTGGAGCACCCATATATATGAAATAATTAAAAACAAACACAAAGGAATTAATTGATAATAAGACAATAATAGTAGGGGACTTTAATAACCCATTTACATCAAGGGACAGATCATGTAAACAGAAAATCAACAAGGAAACCTGGCTTTCGATGACGTATTGGCACAGATGGTCTTAACAGATATATTCAGAACATTCAAACCTAACACAGCAGAATACACATTTTTTTTTCAATTACAAACAGGACGTTCTCCAAAAGAGATCACATATTTGGTCACAAAACAAACTTGAACAAACACAAAAGTTTGAAATCACATCTTGCACCTTTTCTGACCACAAGAGTATGAAACTAGAAGTCAATCACAAGAAAAAAAATTAGAAAGAGCACAAATACACGAAGGCTAAGGATCATGCTACTAAACAATGAACAGATCAACCAGGAAATCAAAGAATAAATTTTAAAAAATACATACAAATAAATTAAAATGGACATGGGGGGGCATCTGGGTGGCTCAGTCATTTAAACATCTGCCTTTGGTTCAGGTCATGATCTTGGGGTCCTGGGATGGAGCCCTTCATTGGGCTCCTTGCTCAGCAGGGAGTCTGCTTCTCTCTCTGTCCCTCCCCCTGCTCATGCTCTCTCTCTCTCTCAAATAAATAAATAAATAGAATCTTTAAAAAAATGAAAATAGACACATGGCAGTCCAAAACCTTTGGGATGTAGCAAGATGGGTCCAAAGAGGGAAGTATAAAGCAATACAGGCCAACCTCAAGAAGCAAGAAACATCTCAAATAAACATCCTATCCTTACATGTAAAAGAGCCTAAAAAAGAAAAAAAAGAAAAAAAAAACCTAAGCCAGAACAGCAGAAGGAAGGAAATAATAAAAATTACAGCAGAAATAAATGATATAGAAATAAAACAAAACAAAACACTAGAAAAGATCAATGAAACCAGGAGCTATTTTTTTTGAAAAAAAAAACTAATAAATTTAATAAACCTCTAGCCAGATGTATTAAAAAGAAAATGGAAAGAACCAAACAAATACAATTCAAAAAATGAGAGAGGAGAAATAACAATCAACACCACAGAAATACATTCAATAACACTATGAAAAACTATACACTGACAACTTGGACAACTTAGGTGAAATGCACAAATTTCTATAAGCATATAAACTACCAAAACTGAAGCAGGAAGAAATAGAAACTTGAACAGACCAATAACCAACAATTAAATGGAATCAGTAGTCAAAAAATCCCAACAAACACAAATGTAGGGCCAGATGGCTTCACAGGTGAATTCTACCTGTGGAAGAAGTGTTAATAGCTATTCCAAAAAAAAAAAAAAGAAAAAGAAAGAAAGAAAAAAATCTTCCAAAGTCATTCTATGAGGCCAGCATTTCCCTGATACCAAAACCAGATGAAGACTCCACTAAAAAATGAACTACAGGCCAAATTCTCTGGTGAACATGAATGCAAAAATTCTCAATAAAATTACTAGCAAACAGAATTCAACAATGAATTAAAAATATAATACACCACGATCAAGTGGGATTTATTTCTGGGCTGCAAGTGTGGTTCAATATTTGCGAAACGATCAACATGATACACCACATTAATAAAAGAAAGGATAAGAACCATGTGATAACTTCAATAGATGCAGAAAAGCATTGGAAAAAGTAAAGCATCCATTCATGATAAAAGCCCTCAGCAAAGTAGTTTTAGAGGGAACATGTTTCAATATAATAAAGTCCATATATGAAAAACTCAGAGCTAATATTATCCAGCATGGGGGAAAACTGAGACCTTTTTCTCTTCAGTCAGGAACAAGACAAGGATGTACATACTCACTACTGTTATTTAACATAGTACTAGAAGTCCTAGCCATAGCAATCAGACAAAAAAGAAAGAGAAGACATCCAAATCAGCAATGAAGAGGTCACACTTTTACTATATGCAGATGACGTGATACTCTATAGGAAAACCTGGGGTGCCTGGGTAGCTCAGTTGGTTAAACATCTGCCTTCAGCTCAGGTCATGATTCCAGGGTTCTGGGATTGAGCCCCATGTCAGGCTCCCGACTCAGCGGAGAGCCTGCTTCTCTGTTTCCTTCCCACTCATGCTCTCTCACTATCTCTGTCACTATCTCTGTCTTTCTCTCTCAAATAAATAAATAAAATCTTAAAAAAAGAAAAATCTGAAAGACTACACCAAAAACTGCTAGAACCGATATACAATTTCAATAATGTTACAGGATACACAATGCACAGAAATCCATTGCATTACTATACAGCAATAATTAAGAAGCAGAAATGGGAATTAAGGAGTCAATCCCATTTACAATTATCTATCTATCTATCTATCTATCTATCTATCTATCTATCTATCATCATCTCCTAGGGGTGTCTGGATGGCTCAGTCAGTTAAGTGTCTGCCTTCAGCTCAGGTCATGATCCCAGGGTCCTGGGATCGAATCTGGCATTGAGCTCCTTGCTCAGCAGGGAGCCTGTTTCTCCCTCTGCCTCTGTTCCCACTGCCTGTGCGCACTCTCTCTCTCTTCCTCTGACAAATAAATAAATAAAATCTTTTTAAAATATATCCTAGGAATAAAGCTAACCAAAGTGGTGAAAAGAACTATACTCTGAAAGTTATAAAACTCTGATGAAGGAATTTGAAAATTACACAAAGAAATGCAAAAATATTCCATACTCATGGATTAGAAGAACAAATATTGTTAAAATGCTTATACTGTCCAAAATATTAAAAAAAAGTCTATACTACCCAACATAATCTACACATTTAATTCATGGAACATTTCCAATGGGAAAAAAAATACAGTCTTTTCAACAAATTGTGTTGGGAAAACAGGACAGCAACATGCAAAAAATAAAACTGGACCACTTTCTTACACCATATGCAAAAATAAATTCAAACAGGTTAAAGACCTAAATGTGAGACAGGAAACTATCAAAATCCTAGAGGAGAACACAGCCTGTAACCTATTTGACATTGGCCATAACTACTTCTTTTAGATATATCTCCATAGGCAAGGGAAACAAAAGCAAGAATAAACTATTAGGACTTCATCAAAATAAAAACTTCTGGGGTGCCTGGGTGGCTCAGTTGGTTAAGTGTCTGACTCTAGATTTTGGCTCAGGTCATGATCTTAGTGTTGCGAGATTGAGCCCGAAGTCGGGCTCCACACTCAGCAGGGAGTCTGCTTGAGATTCTTTCTCTGAGCCCCTCCCCTGACTCTTGATCTCTAAAATAAATAAATATATCTTTAAATAATACAATCAAATAAAAGTAAAAAAAAAAACAACTTCTGTATAGCAAAGGAAAAAAAAGCAAAGCTAAAAGGCAAACTATGGAATTGGAGACGATATTTTCAAATGACATCTCTGATGAAGGGTTAGTATCCAAAATCTATAAAAACCTTATCAAGCTCAACACACAAAAAACAAAGAATCAAATTTTTTAAAAAATGGGCAGAAGATATAAGTAGACATTTTTCCAGAGAAGACATCCCAATGACCAACAGCACATGCAAATATGTTCAACATCACTCATTCATCAATGAAATACAAATCAAAACTACAATGAGGTATCACCTCACACTTGTCAGAATGGCTAAAATCAACAACACAGGAAACAACAGGTGTTGGCAAGGATGTGGAGAAAGGGGAACCCTCTTACATTGTTGGTGAAAATGCAAACTGGTGCATCCACTGTGGAAAACAGTTTAGAAGTTCCTTAAAAATTAAGTACAGAAGTACCCTATGATCTAGCAATTGCATGATTAGGTATTTACCCAAAGAATACAAAAATACTAATTCAAAGGGATACACATATCCTAATGTTTATAGCAGCATTATCTCCAATAGCTAAATTATCTAAACAGCCTAAATGTTCATTGTTTTATGAACAGACAAAGAAGCAGTGGTATATACATACAATGGAATAGTACACAGCCATAAAAAATAATGAGATCTTTCCATTTGTAAATACATGATGGACAAAGTGTATTATGCTAAGTGAAATAAGTCAGTCTGAGAAAGTCAAACACCATATATTTTCACCCACATGTGGAATTTAATAAAGAAAACAAATGAACAAGGGAATAAAATAGAGATAGGCAATCTAAGAGACAAACTCTCAACTACGTAGAACAAACTAATGGTTACCAGAAGAGAGGTGTGTGGGTGGATGGATGAGACAGGTGATGGGGATTAAGGAGTTCACTTGTGGTGAACACCAGGTGTTGTATAGAATTGTTGATTTACTATATTATATACCTGAAATAAATATTACTCTGTTTGTTAACTACCTGGAATTTAAATAAAAACAAAAAAAGTGAACTCATTAAATATTATTTTTGCATTAATATTAGGAAATCCTGAGAAGTAATGATTCATGAGGAAATGCATAAGCTCTGTGTGCTGCTTGTGATTCTGCTATAAATAAGTCTTAATTCAGATGATTCCCAAAGTACTTTGCCTTTAAAAGTGTTCCATAATGCCTTACTCTGTATTTCATTGTTTGGCTAAAAGAACTATTAGCACCTTTGAAAGTGTCCAGTGAATTACAAGATTACAGTAAAAAAAACATTGTTTTTATATATTTTAAGAGCTCAACAGGGGGTGCCTGGATGGCTCAGTCGTTAAGCGTCTGCCTTCAGCTCAGGGCGTGATCCCAGCGTTCTGGGATCGAGCCCCACATCAGGCTCCTCCGCTAGGAGCCTGCTTCTTCCTCTCCCACTCCCCCTGCTTGTGTTCCCTCTCTCGCTGGCTGTCTCTCTCTGTCAAATAAATAAATAAAATCTTTAAAAAAAAAAAGAGCTCAACAGAGCCAAAATTTTGTGGCTCCACATGTTTTAGAAAAAAAAATTATAAGAAATGATTTGAAGCCAACCTATACATGAAATACATAATATTCTCCTTTTAGATAAAATAATAAAACATTGTTTTCTGTGAAAATAGAAAAAAAATAACATCAACATGTGGAATTTTTGTACCATTAAAATATTTATCATTTATTTTCTGGTGACTAGTATACACTATGAAAAATCTAAAACCTCACAAGAGGCAGAAATCTACAAAGTTCAGTGAGGTTCTAATAAAAAGAATACATCATCTTTTAAAAAAATGAAATAAAGGCAGCTCTTTCTGCCCATGGCTTCTGTCACTGTGCTTTAATAAAGCCACCTTTTTTGCACTAAAACATCTCAAGAATTCTTTCTTACCCATTTGCTCCTGGACCTCACATCAAATCACATCATTTTTGTGTACAAAGTGGGGCCTAAGTCTTCTCATCTGGACTCAGAGCCTTGGTGCAAACTTGGTGAGTACTTCCTCTTTTCTTCCTTTACTTTCATTTCATGGGCTTTTCAAGGAATACAGTTGTACTGGAACGCTCCCATGTCAATTGCTCAGGCTGCAATCCTGTAGCCGCTGGCTACTCTATGGAAAGGAATAAAAAGGCTGTCTTTTGGCTGGAAGCTATTACCCTGGCCAGAATGGTAATAAGACCCAGAAACTTGATGTCTTCTTTTTATTCATAGTCTTATACAAAGTTGTCTTTCCTAGGCACAGGACAGCTACCTAAGCCACTAGGATGGCTGCCAGTCTTAAGACCCCTATGTGAATTTTCCTCCTCATTGGTCTAATGTGGTCACCTTCAAATCTCTGGTCTAACCACTTCTGGCCACAAGACCTCCACTCAGAGCTGGCTGAAACCGGTACCCAATTGAATTAAAACCCAACCAGGGATAATTTCCTAGGGAAGTTGGCTGTAAGGAGTAGGTGTGTTAGAACATCACTTAGACCATTACGGATTTCTATCTTAACTGCTTTGGCAATGTCCCCAATGTCCCCTACTAACTACTTAAATTACAAAATTGGGTAATTTCCCCTTATAAAACTATTCTAGTGTTTTCCATAGGTTAAAACAGTGGGTTCTTCATGGCACACCATAGCACAACATGGTACTTTTGTCCAATCACCAGCACCCATTTGTAGTCTAGAATGCAATGAGGAAGCTAGGGGAGACCAGCATCCCTCCTACAGGGCACGATGGTTATCATGGGGATTTTGTTTGAGGGACATCTCCTGTTGCTTTGACACCAGGAAACTCTGGTATATTCTGTGTGGGGTGCCACTCAGGACCTTTGGTTGGGGGGTAGGTTTTCTTGAAAATGGACCTTCTCTGGGCTTCTTTGGTTCCTAAGGACTCTCCCTTGGGATGACTTTTAACCCACTGGAAACAATTCAGATTGCAAGATTTAAAAAGAGAACTGTATGGTCTCAGTAATCCTTAGAAGATGAGGAAAAATGGCCCATTAATGGGACATTAAACTTCAATATGATCTATCTGTTTGATCACTTCTGCAGAAAACTGGGCAAATGGATGGAGGTACCGCATGTCCAGTCCTGCATGGCCCTAAATCAGGACTCTGACCTAGGGGCTTCTTGCAGAATGTGTTTGGCTGCTAATCAGGCTAATAACCCCCCTCCTGATATATTGGATGATAATTGTCTAAATAGGCCTCCTCCTAATAAACCAGGTTGCCGGAGGAAACACAGGCTATCCCTAACAAAGGGGATGCTGACCCTCTCTCACTCTTCCTCCTCCTAATAAATCCAGGTTATTCTTGCTGTATGTGGGGACTTTTCCCTCATAGCCAGAATCCCTCAGGGTTATTAGCAATGATAATTGAAGTCAACTGTCTCTGTTTAGTCTCCCTTGGGACAGGGACTTTAGGGAATATTCCCAAGCAGCTGTGAAAACTCCTTTTGTTTTAGGAAGTTCCCTGTCTTCTCTTTCTCAATATGGACTGCCTATTTTCACTTGTTGGTGGAAAAAAATGTGTCTTTCCATCTGTCTGAGATGAAAACCTTTAGGATGAGGAGTTCTCTTTCTCTGCCTTCTGAGCTTTTATCTACCTCCAGCCTTGCTGGTGGCAACTCTCCTCTTCTGCCTTCCCCACCCCCTCCTCCTGTTTCAGCATAACCTTGGGTATGGCCTGCATAACTGGCTCCTATACCATCCTGGGTGCTCCTCCAATGGCTCCTATGCTTGCTGTCATGGAGTGAAGAGCACCCCCTTGGATTTACACCACTCACTTCAGGTTTCCCCTTCAGTGTTCCAGGTAAAACTTAACAATGGGGAGCAAAATGACTCTTAAGTGGACCCAGGTGAAACATATTTGGTATTTAAATTAATTTGTTTGTTGGTTTTATTAAGATAGAAATGTCTTTAGTGTTATCAGCATTAAATATGAAACTTTTATTCTATCAAGGTTTACTAAAGGTCAAATAAGTTCATGTTATCTCTGTTACAATTTGTTAGCAAAATGACTTAAATTGATGGTAAATTTTGTCTGTCTCAAAGTTTTCATGGGTAGTTGTTAAGACAGTTTTCAAAGTCTTTGCTAGCCTGAAACTTTAAAGTTTTGCTTGGATAATAAATTGGGTTGCATTCATTGGATATATAAGTCTTTTCCAAATGATACTGAAGCATTGATCTGAATGTAGGTTTGTGCTTTTGGCTTCATATTGCAGAGAAGCTGGGGATACTTGGGTCTGTTAGTAGACATGCTCTGTGCTTCACTGAATGATCGTACTACAGGAAAACATATATTTTCCTTAAATTGTGAAATGTATTTATAAATTTCAGATCTAAATAATTCTGGTATAACAGTTCACAGTTGGTTATTACTTAGTTTTCACTGGGGATTAAGGTTTCTAAGAGTTAGAATTCATCTGCTAGATGTAATCAAGACGGATGGAAATAAGGGAAGTAACTGAATGAAAAAGTTGTAGGTTTATGAATGGAGGTCTTTGGAATGGAATTTTATATGTGGTCAGGACTAAGATTGAAATGAATGGATTCTGAAAGTACACTGGTATAAGATGGAAATTCTTCTTTTTCTCTCTGTTAAAAAAAGATAAAGTTTTCTTGGATTGTTGGTCTGCTCTTGATAAGAAAATGTAAGCAAGTTTGTTTTGTTTTGTTTTTCTCTTATGTCTGCCGGGAAAACCAAAACTTAGTTTTGTCTTTATCAGGTCCTTGATTGCTGAAGGTAGTAAAACTTCTCAATATTAAAGGAACTAAGTTTTGCTAATGACTGTATAACCCTACCTATTTGCCTTTGGAATCTCTTACTGCCACGTTGGTTAAATAAATAATTAAGTTTTAGGGTTTGTATGATCTGTAATATGATTTAGGCATGTGATTTCTAAGGTTTTCTGAGGTTTTTAACAAACTTCCCCAAGATTTGAATTGTAAATGAAGTCTCTTTGACTAATTTGGCTTATTTGGTATGCTATGTTTTGGTATAAGGCCATCACTTGATATTCTGATTATTGAAGTGTTACATGTCACAGAAACAACTGGATTTCCTTGCTAGCTATATTATAATGAAATCTCATGTCAAATCTTGAACCATGTCCATTTTTAAGTGTTTTGTCATTTATAGTTATTTTTCTTATTCTCTTGAAAAACATATTTCATTTTCAAGGAGATTTATAAAGAGAGCTTTTGACAAATACAGATTTTTGATATCTTTAAAATCATAAAACTAAAATTGGTAAGAATTTCCAGAACTAACTAAAAAAAGCTATGTTCAAGATGAGCAAGACATAGTACTATGGAACTAAATGAACTGAGGAAGATGAGTATAGTTTTTGGGAGTCATGTTTGAAACATTGCTGTTTCTCTAATGTTTCCTCTTCTAGATTAAGGAAACTTTCTCTTAAGATATCCATGATATACAGAAATATGATAAAATATTCCTTTGTGACCAAATTGAAGCATTTAACTTTTCTCTCTACTTAAATCCTCTTAAATTAAAAACAAAAACAAAAACAAAAAGCCTCAGTGTTCTTTCTTCCCTGCCAATTACGATTATTTGCATAAGTTCAATAAGAATCTGTTTTCCTTGTAAACAGGACACCTTTGGAAACATTGGTTATTTTACCAAGGCTTTTGAATGGAATGTCATATTTGAGAGACATGCATAGACTCCAAGATGACCAGACAGCTTTAAGGAACTAAGGTTGACTTTATGAGGCGTGAAGCGAATAGAGCCCCTTGGAAAGTTTCACCCGATACCTTGCTTACAGAGTTCCCAGCAGACTTACCAGGTGAATAAAAATTTCATTTCCTGGCAGGCGAAGGAACCTCAGAAAGAGGAATTCACCCAAATCTACAGGTATTACAGGAATGTCTGGTGGAAAGTATTTGGCTTGGTTTCTGGCCTAGAGAAGCTACTAGAAGTTCAATCTAGAGATTCCTCATAAAAAGTTCCAGCAAAGCAGATTTTAAAAGATCTATATGATCAACCGCTATTCTTGCGGAGCTTATGTAAATAATTAGGCCAAGTTTATTCAATCTGTACTTATTTTTCAAATGAATTAGTCATGATTTGGTTATCTTTGATAAAAATTAGGCTGGGTTAATTAATAAATCTCTAAATGAATATGCAGGTCATATCCTCCCTAATCCTGATCTGACAGTTACTAAAAACCCACCCCATATAAACCAAGGATATATGGTTTATTTAAAGGATTGAAAGTCTAACACAACAGGGGATTTAACTCCAAAATGGAAGGGCACCTACCAGGTCATATTATGTATTCCCACTGCCACAAAACTAAGAGGACATTCCTCATGGACTCATGTCAAGAATTAAACTATACCTTCCCCACAGGAATCCAGCGTGGCAGCTAATGTGACTTCTTATTCCTGCAAACCTGTGCAAGACCTCAAACCTTTCAAATGACAATGAAGGACTGGAAGAAAAGTTTAGTCAACCATCAAAGGCCATTTTATTGGGCTTCTTTTTCTCATAATAATATTAACCTTACGTTTGTGTGTGTGTGTGTGGTCTCCCTGCCTGGTGCCAAGATTCCTTCACTGCCATAACTTCAAGCTGACAGATAATCCTTTCTACTCAAAGAAGTTCATTTATGTTGTCTATTTTGGATTCAGCTGCCTCCATCTTTGTTAACTCCTCTATGTAAGTTCACAAACTGACCAGTGTTGACCCATAGGTAGGGACATCTCTATGCCCCTATTCAGCAGGAAGAAGTTACACAAGATAAGAACTTCCACCCTCAACAACCTTAACGACTAAAGGGTCAAAATTGTTAGGGGTTGGAGGGGGTGGGTAATGACCTGGAGAATAAAAGCAAAAGGAAATGTAGATAAAATTAAATTTCCTTACAACTTATAGCCCGTTGACAAATACTTGAGACAAGAACTCCCACTGTCTTAATGTTAATGCTTTGCTAAAGGCAAAAAGCAACCTTGACAATAGTCAGACCCCCAGGATCCTGTAATCTTTCTTAACACAAGAAATTAATTTTGGAAACTTCTTTGTCTCCAACCCCCCAGCTTAAAAGTATATAACTAATTAACCAATCACTCCTCACAATCCCAGTGAAGCTCTTTATTCCCACAGGTCTTGTACCTGAGCTTTAATAAAACCACATTTTTTGCACATAAATAAATAAATTAATTAATAAAATAAATAAATATAAAACAAAAAAAAGAATATCATTTTATTCTGTGGAGAGCCAAATTTCTAAATACTTGACAACACAGAAAAAAGATGAAGTATTTCAGCCAATTCTGTTACTAATGATCCTCAAGAGGATTATTCATAAGAGATCAAAATTCCTTAACACATAATTTCATCTTATAAAAAAAAGCATCTTTTAAATCTAAATTATAAAAGCATACTTTCTTTTTTCATTTAGAATATGAACTGGTAAGAGTATCTGATTTCTGCAAATATTCAAAAGAGTTATGTTTATTTAAAAAATCTAAAATCACTATTCAGTTTAAAATCTTCTGAATGTTAGGACACTGCAGTCCTTGATCATACAATACTAATTATACAACCTTTGAAAAGTTGATCCTTAATAACTTCTGAAATTTTATTTTTAAACATTGTCACAATTTGCTGTAGATATATGTAAGATTTTAAATTCCTGCTTAAAAGCAATTATTGCATAAAATTGACTTTCATTTATATGCAAGTAATGAATCATGGAACATTACAACAAAAACTAGGGTGTACTATATGGTGACTAACATAACATAATAAAAAATCATTATAAAAAATTGACTTTCATACTATTAAGATGATTTTCATTTATCAAGACAGCATTAAATTTTTATTCAAATTAACATTTCTGTCCTGCTTATTCTGAACGTATAGGTGTGTTAAGACTATACAAGGTAATAGACTTTATTTTCAATCTTTACCACCCCAATAATCTCTATTAATTAAAAAGTAGAATGAAATCTCTAGTAACTCATTTTTTAAAAGATTTTATTTATTTATTTGAGAGAGATATTATTTGAGAGATAGAGAGAAAGAGCACAAGTGGGGGTGGTGTGGGGGGGAGGGGCACAGGGAGAAGGAGAAGAAGGTTCCCCACTGAGCAGGGATCCCTTCTGAGCCCGATCCCAGGACCCTGGAATCATGACCTAAGCCAGAGGCAGACTGACTGAGCCACCCAGGCACCCCTAACTCATTTTTTTAAAACTTTCTAAATAAACTGGAAGCTGTCATATAAATTCTTGAATCAGGATCAAGTCGTTACATGGAAAATCAGTTTTATCATAGTATCTAGGTTGGGAGAACAGAAGGATATGCTATACTCAAATCATCTAAAGGAAGTCATCAAAAGCCAATTTTGTTTTCCAAATATGTAAAAGATAAATAAGAATAAAAAGATGCTAAGGTTAAAAAAAAGAAAAGAAAATCTTGTAAGTAGCATAGATGACAGAAAATTGAATAAAAGAGGAAAACAAATAAGGAAAATTAAAAAGCAACAGTCTTCTGATAATTTTATTTCCCTCTTGGATAAAACTCGTAGATTTAGGGGAACACTTTCTTTACTATGGCCTCCATAAGTATTTGAAATAAAACCTTAAATTTCAAGCAGGTATTGATGAGGGAACAAAAAGGAAGCTGAGGACAAAGCAGAAATTGACGCCCTGCACCCCCCCCCATGGGATGTACATGACATTCCTCAGGCACCCCTGGCTGCCCAAAAGCTAAGGAAAAGAAAAACGAATGGTTAACTAACAGAGATCACAGTCCTGAAAGACCTGAGTCTCCCTCAGTTTACACATGTCCTAGTGATTTACAAGGAAGAAGCTTTCTTATCAATAACCTAACTTCCAGAGACCCATAATTCAGTTTCCTGGAGCCCTAACATTACCACCCCCTCCATAAAATTGCAGGAGACTGAGGCATAAGGAAATGTAAATAAAATGGAATTTCTTTTAAACCTGAAGCCCATTGACAAGGACTTGTGATCATTCCTCCGGGAGACTCCCAACGTCTTCATGTTAGTGCCTCATTAGAGGGAGGGACAGCCTTGGCTTGACAATAGCAAGGCCTCCAATATCCTGTGAATCTTCTTTAACATATGAAAGTGTTTTCTCAACCTCCCTTTTTCCTCACCTCCCCCAACCCCATGGTATATAATTAGCCACCTCTCACAACCCTAGGCAGCAGCTCTTTTCTGCCCACGGGTCCTGTCCCCATGCTTTAATAAACCACCAATTTTGCACCAAAGGCGTCTCAAGAATTATTTCTTGGTCATCCGCTCTGGACTCCACCCCACTGAGCCTCACCTATATTTCCAACCTCATCAGGTATAAATTCCTTTTATGGCGTGATTTTGATGAGGGAAAGGAAGGCAGGCTGAGGGCAAAGCAGAAGCTGACACCCTGCAACCCCCCCCCCATGTATGCGGCATTCCTTGGGCACTCCTGGCTGCCCCAAAGGACAAAGAAACAGTTAACCTATAGATATGTCAATTTTGCAAAACTAAGTCTCCCTCAGTTTGCAAATGTCTTAGCAGTTTACAAGGACAAAGCATTTCTATCACTAACCTAGTTTCCAGAAGGATATGTAAATGCAGCTAATGTCTTACAGCCTGCAAACTATAGACAGATACTTTTAGGAATCCAGGAAGTTCCCAACTATCTTGATGTTAATGCCTTGCTAGAGGAAAAAACAACTTAACTCGAAAATGGCAGGGCCTCTCCTGTCTTGTGAGTCTTCTTTAACATATGAAAAAATCCTCTTGAAGTCTCCCTTTTTCCTTATCTCCTCAACCCCATGGTATATAATCAGCCACTCCTCACAACTGCATCTCAGCTCTTTCTGCCCACGGGTCCTGTCCCCATGCTTTAATAAACCACCATTTTTGCACCAAAGACGCCTCAAGAATTCTTTCTTGGTCGTCGGCTCCGGACCCCACCCCACTGAACCTCGTGAGTATTCCGTGTCCTCATCAATTTCATAAATTTCATGTTTTTAAATAAATTGGTTAATTAGGATAGCAAAATGTCTTAAAAGTGTATCAGTTAAAGGCATTAGCTTTTTTCTTAGGTGCATAAGTTACCCTTGGAGAAAATATAACTATATTCCCTCCAAAATAATTTCTATGAAGAACACAGGTCTTGGAGAACAAAAGAAAAATGATTGGCTATGTTTAACCAAAAGTACAGCAAAATACTTTGCCCTTGATTTATTTTCTCTAAATAGTGGACTAGAAAAACTGTTTAAGCTATGTTGTATTTAGTTAGGCAAAGAAGTACACTGAGAATTCGGCACTGTGATTTTGCTTTTTTTTTCTTTTGTTTTATTTTTTCTTACCCATTTTACAATTGCCTTATGTAAACAGTTACCATTGGAGATATCTTGACATTTAACCCCATCATATGTCTTATTTAGTTCAAAGGGTTGAATACATTTAGTTAAAATGAATAGATTTTCGTAATCTCATCTTAAAGGCCTAATTTAGTCAAATCTCTCCTGAAAATCAAGTTCCACAAATGCCTTTAATGAGGAAAATTTCTTGGTGTGAATTAATGTGTATTAATTATATTAAATATTATAATTATACATATATAATTGTAATTATTATATATTAATTATATTAAATATAAAATATTTATGTTATATTTTTATATTATTTTATATATAATTTATATATCTGATATATATACACACATATATATAATACTATAATTTATAGTTTAAAACTATAATTTATATATCCAGACTCATACCCCTCAAAATCCAGACAGAATATACTGTCACCTATCTTTTCCTACTACTTGCACCCATGTTTCATGACTCCCAGAAATGGACAGAAAATTTAGTGCATAGTATAGCAATTATAAGAACATCGTTGGACATGCTGTTGTCTAAAAGCATGCTTCATTGTTGTAGCCTGGAATAAAAAGGCCACTAATCTTTTGATATACTCCAAGGGAGAGAGTGGAGAGAAAAGTCATAATGATAAGCATATGAGTTTTGTGAGTTGTATGGCCCCCAGGGGAGCATATGAGTATTGAGTACATTGTTCCACTTTTATCAGAACCAATTTATTGGTTCCAAAGATGAGTAATATCTTGACACAGAAGATATATTTACTCTGTGAGATAAGGAGACTTGTAAAACTGCATTTTTTCACTAACTTTAGACTTAAATTCTTCATTGTGTGTGTGTGTGTGTGTGTGTGTATGTGTGTCACACCCTCCTTATTCATTCTTCAGTTGATGGTCACTTGGGCTGTTTCTATAATTTGGCTATTGTAGATAATGCTGCTATAACATTGAGGTATATATATACCTTTGAATTAATATTTTTGTATTCTTTGCGTAAACAGCTAATAGTGTAATCATTGGATTGTAGAGTAGTTCTATTTTTAACTTTTTGAGGAACCTCCATACTGTTTTCCACGGTGGTTGCACCAGTTTGCATTTTCACCAACAGTGTAGGAGGGTTCCCCTTTTTCTACATCCTTGCCAAAACCCGTTGTTTCTTGTGTTGATGATTTTAGCCATTCTGACAGGTGTGAAGTGATATTCCATTGTAGTATTGATTTGCATTTCCTTAATGATAAGTGATATTGAGCATGAGCATCTTTTCACGTGTCTTTTGGCCATCTGTATATCTTTGGAGAAATGTCTATTCGTGTGTTCTGCCCATATTTTAATGGATTATTCAGTTTTAGGGTGTTGAGTTGTATAAATTATATATTTTGGATAGTAACCCTTTATTGAATATGTCCTTTGCAAATATCTCCCATTCAGTATGTTGCCTTCCAGTTGTGTTAACTGTTTCCTTCACAGTGTGGAAGTTTTAATTTTGTTGTATTTCCAATAGTTCATTTTTGCTTTTGTTTCCCTTGCCTCAGGAGATATATGTAGAAAGATGTTAGAGCCCATGTCAAAGAAGTTGCTGCCTATGTGCTCTTCAAGGGTTTTTATGGTCTTTACTCCATTTTGAATTTTTGCATGTATATGGTAAAAGAAAGTGGTCCAGTTTCAGATATTGACATGTTGCTGTTCAGTTTTCCCAACACTATTTGTTGAAGAACCTGTATTTTTCTCATTGGATATTCTTTCTTGCTTTGTCAAAGATTAATTGATCATATAGTTGTGGGTTTATTTCTGGGTTTCCTATTCTGTTCTATGTGCCCGTACCATACTATCTTGATCACTACACCTTTGTAATATAACTTTGTAATGTAACTTTGTGATATAACATGAAGTCCAGAATTGTGATGTCTCCAGCTTTGCTTTTCTTTTTCAGGATTGCTTTGGGGTCTTTTATGGTCCCATACAAATTTTAGAATTATTTGTTCTAGCTCTGAGAAAAATGCTGTTGGTAATTTGGTAGGGATTGCATTAAGTGTGTAGATTGCCTCGGATATCATAGACATTTTAACACTATTTGTTCTTCCAATCCATGAACATGGAATGCCTTTCCATTTCTTCGTGTCATCTATTTATTTCAGTAGTGTTTTATAGTTTTCCAATTACAGTTCTTCACCTCTTTAATAAGTTTATTCCTAGGTATTTTAATATTTTTGGAACAATTGTATAAGGGATTGTTTTCATAATTTCAATTTCTGCTGTTTCATAGTTGGTATATAGAAATGCAACAAATTTCTGTTTATTTTATATCCTACCACTTTACTGAATTTGTGTATCAGTTCTAGCAGTTTTTTATTATTTTGTGTTTTGCATATATAATATATCATTTGCTGATAGTAAAAGTTTTATTTCTTCCTTACCAAATTGGATGCCCTTTGTTGTTTTTGTTGTCTGATTGCTGTGGATAGGACTTCCAGTAGTTTGTTAAATAACTGTGGTGGGGGTGCCTGGGTGGCACAGTGGTTAAGCGTCTGCCTTCGGCTCAGGGCGTGATCCCGGCGTTGTGGGATCGAGCCCCACATCAGGCTCCTCCTCTATGAGCCTGCTTCTTCCTCTCCCACTCCCCCTGCTTGTGTTCCCTCTCTAGCTGGCTGTCTCTATAAAAAAAAAAATAACTGTGGTGACAGTGGATATCCCTATCTTGTTCCTGACCTTAGAGAGAGAGGTCTCAGGTTTTGCATATTAAAAATGATGTTAACTGTGGGTTTTTTCATATATGGCCTTTATTATGTTGAGGCATGTTACCTCTAACCCACTTTGTTGGGGGTTTTTATGATCAATGGATGTTATACTTTGTCAAATGATTTTTCTGCACCTATTGACATGACCATATGGTTCTTATCCTTTATTTTATTGATGTGATGTATTAAGTTGATTGATTTGTGAATATTGAACCACATTCATAACCCAGAAATAAATCTCACTATCCCACTTGATCATGGTGACTGATTTTTTATTTTTTTAAATTTTTTGCTGTACTGTTGGATTTGGTTTGCTAGTATTTTGTACTGGCCTGTATTCCCCCCCCCCCCCTTTTGGGTGGTAACTTAATCTGGTTTTGGTATCATGGTAATGCTGGCCTCATAAAATGAATTTGGAAGTTTTCCTTCCTCTTCTAATTTTTGGAATATTTTTAAAAGACTGGGTATTAACTCTTCTTTAAATGTTTGGTAAAATTCATCTGTGAAGCCATCTGGTCCTGGACTTTTATTTATTGGGAATTTCTTTCTTACTGATTTGATTTCTTTGCTGGTTATTGGTCTGTTCAAATTTTCTATTTCTTCCTGTTTCTGTTTTGGTAGTTTATATGTTTCTAGGAATTTATCCTTTTCTTCTAGGTTGTCCAGTTTGTTGGCATACATTGTCTCAAAATATTCTCTTATATTTACATTTCTGTGGTGTTGGTTGTTATTTCTCCTCTCTCACTTGTGATTTTATTTATTTGAGTCCTTTCACTTTTTCTCTTGAGACATCTGGCTAGAAGTTTATCATTTTTTTTTTAATTTCAAAGAACCAGCTCCCAGTTTCATGGTTTCATTGATCTGTTCTGTTGGTTGTTTTTGGTTTTGTGTGTGTGTGTGTGTGGGGGGGTTAGTTTCTATATCATTTATTTCTGCTATAATCTTTATTTCCTTCCTTCTGCTGGTTTTAAGTTTTTGTTGCTGTCCCTGTTCTAGCTCCTTTAGGTGTAAGGGTAGGTTGTTATTTGTGATTCATCTTGCTTCTTGGTATAGGGATGCATTGGCATAAACTTTCTTATTAGAATCACTTTTGCTACCTTTCAAAGATGTTTGAACATTGTGTTTTCATTTTCATTTTCATTTGTTTCCATGTATTTTTTATTTCTTCTTTTATTTCCTTTTGATCTCTTCAATTTTTGGTAGCATGTTATTTAACCTCCTTGTATTTGTGGTCCTTCCAGATTTTTTTCTTGTTGACTTCTAGTTTCCTAGGATTGTGGTCAGAAAAGATGCATGGTGTGACTTTGAGCTTCTTGAATTTGTTGAGACTTGTTTTGTGGTCTAATATGTGATCTGTTATGGAGGATGTTCAACATGCACTTGAAAAGAATGTGTATTCTGTTGTTTTAGGATGGAATGTTCTGAATATATCTGTTAAATCCCTCTGGTCCAGTGTATCATTCAAAGCCATTGTTTCTTGTTTATTTTCTGTTTAGATGATCTATCCATCGATGTAAGTGTTGTGTTAATGTCCTCTATTATTATTGTACCTTTATTGATTAGTTCCTTTATATTAACTGTTATATTAACTGTTTCATGTACTTGGGTGTGTCTATGTTGGGTGTGTAAATGTTTACATTTGTTATGTTTTCTTGTTGGCTTGTCCCCCTTATTATATAGTGTCCTACTTTGTCTCTAGTTACCATCTTTGCTTTAATGCCAATTTTGTCTATATAAGTATTGTTACTCTGGCTTTCTTTTGACATCCAGTTGCATGATAAACATTTCTTCATCCCCTCACTTTCCATCTGCAGGTGTATTTTGGTCTAAAATGAGTCTTTCGTAGGTAGCCATGTGCTAGGATGTGTGCATAGATAGGTCTTGTTTTTTAATCCATTCTTTCACTTTATGTTTTTTTAATGGGAGTTTTTAATCCATTTACATTTATAGTAATTAGTGACAGATAATGTATTTATTATCATTTTATTTTATGTTTTGTGATTATTTCTGAAGATTTTCCCTGATCCTTTCTTGTCTTTCTCTCTTTTATGGTTTGCTGGTTTTCTGTAGTGATATATTTGATTTCTTTCTCTTTATATTTTGTATATTTTTTAGTGGTTTCTGATTTGTGGTTACAATTAGGTTTGTATATAACATCATCTACATACAATAGTCTATATTATGTTGATGGTTGTTTAAGCTTGAACCCATTCTTTACTCCTCTATTCCCCACCTTTTAGGTACATGCTGTCATATTTTACATCCCCTTATTTTGTGAGTTTCTTGGCTGATAGTTTACCAAAAATATTTATTTTTTACTGTTTTTCCTACTTACATACTGTCACTTATGTTCTGCTGCATAGAGTATTCTTGGCTACAGATTTTCCCCATTCAGCACTGATATATCATCTATCTATCTATCTATCTATCTATCTATCTATCTATCTATCTATCATCTATCTATCTAGATATATAGATATATACCATTAAAAAACAGAGTGAAATAATGGATTAAAAAACAAGACCTATCTATGCACACATCCTAGCACATTGCTACCTACCTATTTATATCACTGATACAAATATATATCCACTCCTTTCTGACTTGAAAAGTATGTGCTGAAAAATCCCGTTAGCTTTATGGGATTTCCCTTGTTGATTTTCAATATTTTTTCTTTATCACTATATTTTGCCAATTTAATTACGATGTATCTTTTTGTGGATATGCTTTTGTTGATTTTGTTGGGGATTCTCTGTACCTTCTGGATATGCATATCTGTTTCCTTCCCCAGATCAGGGAAGTTTTCAACTATTATTTCATCAAATAAATGTTCTGCTCCTTTTTTCTCTCTTTCTTTTGTGTCTCTTATAATATGAATGTTATTTCATTTGATGATGTCACTGATTTAACAAAGTCTCTTCTCATTTTGCATAATTGTTTTTTCTCTCTTTTGTTCAGCTTGATTACTTTCCATTACTCTGTCTCGTAGGTAGTTAATTCATTCTTCTGCTTCTTCCAGCTTGATTTTCATTGCATTGAGCCTGTTTCTAATCTCATTTGCTCTCTTCAACTCTGTTTCCTTTTTTTTAAAATTTGTGTTAAGGTTCTCACTGATCTTTTCCATTCTTTTCTGAAGACTAGTGACTATCCTTATGATCATTGCTTTAAATATTCTATCAGACATGATACTTATATTTGTTTCACTTAGATCTCTGGCTGTGGTCTTGTTCTGTTAATTCATTTGGGGAAATTCTTCCATCTTCCCATTTTCTCTAAGTTTCTGTGCCTGTTTATGTGTGTTAAGAAAGTCAGCTATATTTCCTGTTCTTGAGGGTAATGGCCTTATGAAGAAGAGGACCTTTAGTGCCCTGGTGTATAGTGTTCACTGTTCCCCAAGTTTGGGCACTTCCAAGAGTGTCTCCAATGTGTTCTGTGTGTGTTCTGCTGCTTTGTCCTGGCTACTTTAACCTTTCAGGCCAGTTATCTGCAGAAGTTCTCTTTCTCTGTTGTGGGCAGTGTTTGGTCCCTTGATGTGACCCATGGTAACTAAGTGTGCTCTGGTCTGCTTTTGAAATGAGTGCTGTCTCCACCACCAAAATCAAAGCCATGCAAAACTCCCATTTGGAAGACGAGGTGTGAGCATGGGTTTGGGCTGGAGCCTGGTGCACTGGGACGGAGGCAAGTGTGACTGGGAAGGGTAGTTTAAGCAGATCATAGGAGGTGGGGTTTGGTGTAAGCAAGTTAGGTATTGAGTGTTGCTGCTGTCCTAATGCCTGCAGGTGGCTTTGTGTTTATGCTGAGGTGCTGGGGAGGGAAATGGCACCTTCCAGTTTCTTTGTTCCCAGATGGGTCTCTTCCGTGAATGGTGCACCTCTCAGACAGGTTCTTAGGTGAACAAATAACCTCCCCACTGTGTGCCCCAGGTGCTCTTCAGATTGTCGTTTCTGTGCTGTATATTTGTGGGCTGTTTGCCTGTTTCCTCTCCAAGAGCAGCACAATGCCTATGGGCTCCATCCCTGCCAAGCCTGCTGACTTTTAAAACTCTAGGCTTTAAGCCCTGCTGGTTGTCAGAACTCATGAAATTCATCTCCTCTTACTTTCCAAGCCAATTGCTATAAGGATTTGTTTTCCCTGTGCATTCTCCTGTGTGTTAGTCTATCTCTAGCCCTTCTCTGTGACTGCAGCTTCCTCTAAGCTCAGCGGCCATGATCCATTTCTCTCCCAAATCATGTCTCTGCATTTCCTACCTTCTTTGATGTGACATCTCTACCTTTAGTTGTGGAGTTTGTTCTGTCAGTCTTCAGATCTATTTCCTGGGTATTTAGGATGATTTGATAGTTATTTAATTGTGTTTGTGGGACAAAGTGAGTCTAGGGTCCTCCTACTCTGATGTCATCTTATCCCAACTCCATAACCCATATCTTTAATGTGTAGGGAAAGAGTGTAATTATAATTAATTAATTAACTAAAATCAGGTTTAAAATTTACTACTCAATATTTTAAAACATATACCAGGTATATCTGACCACAATAGAACTAAACATTATTTTAAAATTCTCATATGTTCTCACTACTTAATGAAGAATGAAAAATTGTAATTAGTAAATCTCACAGTAAAGTTCAATTCAGAAATCATACACACACACACATTTGACTTTATTTGTTTAATTTAAATTTTAGTTTGATACCTGACATTGCCTTATTTAGAGCAGTCATTTATAGTTTATATAGACTTTCATGCACATTATCTTATTTTATTTTTAACATGAAGTGGATTTTTATTTCATTTAATTTGTTGCTTACTAAGACAGTGTTAGGAAGAAATTTTCTCTACCCTTCAAGATTATTTTGCCTAGTTAAGAATTAAATTGACATGAGTTAATAGGAGAAAATCTAATTTAATCATGTATGTATGGAGGATACATAAGAATATGAAGCCCACATCCAGTCAGGTAATTGAGGCTTATATGCTATCCTAACAAGGGGGTAGGGGTCTGGGTTTACAAAGGGAAGAAAAAAAATTCATAGGAAGATGAAAAAGATTAAATATTTGGAAAAAAAAAAAACGTCGGCTGGGCTATACAGAAACAATGAGACACAGAAAGGAATTTCAATAACAGACATTGCTAGTTTCCTCCCTGTCTACCACACCTAGTTCATATTATGCTGTAGTTATCTATGGCGATAGCTCCCTTTCTGGTACAGGTCTTCTATCTAAATTATATAGGCAGTTAGGGGGCAAGTCAAAGACTCTTTCTGAGGTTCCCAGGCCTTGATTGTTTTCAGCTCAAAAAAATCTGCATGCTAACCTAGCACATCTTGGGACAATATATTTTGAACTCCTACAACATCTATGCTGCAGAATAAATTAAACAAAATCATGTCACTAAAATATCAGTGAAAAGAAAAACATGCATAACACTAACAGTGCAGCATATAATTTTTAAAAGAATTAAATATGCTATTAAATATAAGATTAATAGATTTTCTGTTGTTATATGCTAAATACTCTCTTCAAATATCTAGATTCTTTTTCAATCATATAGTTACAGAGAAAGTATGCCCACTTTAGTACAATTTTCTAGAATTCTAGATAAATAGCCAAAACCACCTTTTACATTATGTAGAATTGAGAATATTTATGAGTTGCAGAAGTGACAAAGAATGAGGAGTAAAAGTTTGATAAATTCAATATCTCACTCTATCATTATTAGAGAGATTTCTTTTTTGATCCAGAGTCAATTTTATCCCAGTGGGATGAGCACTAGGTCATCACTGTTAGACAGCCAAGGAAGAGTCCTGCAACCATAGAACTGGTGCAAGCAGAAGGTCAGAGGACCCAGGGGGAAGGGGATCCTGCAGGATCAACCAAGAGGGTCTTTAGCTACATGCAGGATAGAAGCCAAACACAAGCTGGAGAAAGTAAAAGCAGAGTTTATTGAATAGTGTGAGAGGTATAGAATAACAGACAGTGGGGATGCCTGGGTGGCTCAGTCATTAGGTGTCTACCTTTGGCTCAGGGCATGATCCCAGAGTCCTGGGATCGAGCCCCACATTGGGCTCATCCACTGGGAGCCTACTTCTTCCTCTCCTGCTCCCCCTGCCTGTGTTCCCTCTCTCACTGGCTGTCTCTCTCTCTGTCAAATAAATAAATAAAAACTTAAAAAAGAAAGAAAAGAATAACAGACAGTGTTGGGGAGACTCAGAAGGGAAAGGAGAATGGGTCTTGTCATTGCTTGGGTTTATGTGTTTATATTGGAAAAGGGTCCAAGATGTTATTTTATAAATCATCAAAGACGGGGGTATTGATGCCAGTGTCAGCCAAGGTTTGTTCAAAGTTAATGTCCTGGGACATGTTTGGGATCTGGTTCTTATTGGATGTTATCAGGTGTTGGGGGCCTAGGACAAAACTCAGAGAAAGAATTTTCTTGCTTCCCCCTTAGAGTGGGAACATAGCTTCTTTGCTTTTTACTCAGATGCAAAATAATATAACATGATTAAATGGGGCCTAGCAAAAATAGAACTTTTCTAAAATGGAGTCTCTTCAGCTTCCCTATCTCCGAACAATTTATTTTAGAGGTGGAATATACCTTAAAGATGAGCTACCCTGATTCTTCTTAGCATTTTCCACAAAGGTGCCCCCAGCAGTGAAAGAAAGTGAACTGGCCACTTCAGTGACCTGGGAATTCATCAAAATTTAGTATTACTTTTAAGTATTACACGTTTATTATTGAAAAATAAGGACATTTTGAATTCCACTCTTCACTGTTTTGTACTTAGACAATTAAAAACATTTTTATGTCATATGATTTTATTCATGTTACTGCCCTTGAATTAGAATCAGCTAAAGTTCTTGCATTGTCTATATCTAAATATGTAAATTCAGCCTGGCATTCAATATGCTCTAGTATCTGGATTTAGTCTAGTTAAAAACTTATAAAATTTAGAAACAGAAATGTCTATATCAATTACACAGTTCAAACATGAATATCCAACTATCACGCCTTCAATAATCCGCCATTTCAGATAAACTGGCTATTCTTTATCCTAAAGCACTTCTCTGTTGTTAATTTTTCAATAATTCATTAATGCCAACAAAGAATGATTGAACTACCTTCATATGTCTTTTTTTAAATTCAATTTAATTTAATTTTATTTTTTATGTAAAGTTCGATGATTCATTAGTTGCGTATAACACCCAGTGCACCATGCAATACGTGCCCTCCTTACTACCCATCACCAGCCTATCCCATTCCCCCACCCCCCTCCCGTCTGAAGCCCTCAGTTTCTTTTTCAGAGTCCATAGTCTCTCATGTTTCATTCCCCCTTCTGATTACCCCCCCTTTCTTTATCCCTTTCTTCTCCTACCGATCTTCCTAGTTCTTATGTTCCATAGATGAGAGAAACCATATGATAATTGTCTTTCTCTGTTTGACTTATTTCACTTAGCATTATCTCCTCCAGTGCCATCCATGTTGCAGCAAATGTTGAGAAATCATTCTTTTTGATAGCTGAATAATATTCCATTGTACATATGGACCACATCTTCTTTTTTTTTTTTAAAGATTTTATTTATTTATTTGACAGAGATAGAGACAGCCAGCAAGAGAGGGAACACAAGCAGGGGGAGTGGGAGAGGAAGAAGCAGGCTCACAGCGGAGGAGCCTGATGTGGGGCTTGATCCCACAACGCCGGGATCACGCCCTGAGCCGAAGGCAGACGCTTAACTGCTGTGCCACCCAGGTGCCCCTGGACCACATCTTCTTAATCCAGTCATCTGATGAAGGGCATCTCTGCTCTATCCACAATTAAGCTATTGTGGACAATGCTGCTGTGAACATTGGGGTGCATATGGCCCTTCTCTTCACTACGTCTGTATCTTTGGGATAAAAACCCAGTAGTGCAATGGCTGGATCATAGGGTACCTCAATTTTTAACTTTTTAAGGGACCTCCACACTGTTTTCCAGAGTGGCTGTACCCACTTGCATTCCCACTAACAATGGAGGAGGAATACCCTTTCTCCACATCCTCTCCAACAATTGTTGTTTCCTGCCTTGTAAATTTTTGCCATTCTAACTGGCTTAAGATGGTAACTCAGTGTGGTTTTTATTTGAATTTCCCTGATGGCTAATGATTTTGAACATTTTTTCATGTGTCTGTTAGCCATTTGTATGTCTTCATTGGAAAAGTGTCTGTTCATATCTTCTGCCCATTTTATGATTTATTTGTTTCTTGTGTATTGAGTTTGAGAAGTTCTTTGTAGATCTTGGATACCAGTCCTTTATCTGTAGTGTCATTTGCAAATATATTCTCCCATTCCGTGGGCTGCTTCTTAGTTTTTTTGACTGCTTCCTTGGCTGTGCAGAAGCTTTTTATCTTGATGAAGTCCCACAAGTTCATTTTTTCTTTTGTTTCTCTTGCCTTTGGAGATACATCATGAAAAAGGTTGCTTTGGCCGATGTTGTAGAGGTTGCTGCCTATACTCTCCTCTTGGATTTTGACGGATTCCTGTCTCACATCAAGGTCTTTCATCCATTTGGAGTTTATCTTTGTGTATGGTGTGAGAGAGTGGTCAAGTTTCATTCTTTCGCATGTAGCTATCCAATTTTCCCAGCACCATTTATTGAAGAGACTGTCTTTTTTCCACCGGATGTTTTTTCCTGCTTTATCAAAGATTAGTTGCCCAAAAAGCCGAGGGTCCATTTCTGGGTACTCTATTCTGTGCCATTGGTCTATGTGTCTGTTTTTGTGCCAGTACCATGCTGTCTTTGTGATCACAGCTTTATAGTACAGCTTGAAATCCGGTATTGTGATGCTGCCAGCTTTGTTTTTCCTTTTCAACAGTTCCTTGGCGATTCGGGGCCTTTTCTGGTTCCATACAAATTTAAGGGCTGTTTGTTCCAGTTCTTTGAAAAATGTCATTGGTATTTTGATCAGGATAGCATTGAAAGTGTAGATTGCTCTGGGTATATGTCTCTTTATTCTGGTTAAGAGTTGGCTTGTGTATCTTGGTGCTCCCCTGTTGGGGGCATATATATTTAAAATTGCCATATCCACATAAATAATAATATAATACCCTTCTGTATATTATAGTGTGTAATATAGAATAATATTGTGCCCTTCTGTATCTCTAACTATACTCTTTAGTTTAAAATCCAATATGTCTGATATGAGAATTGCTACCCCAGCTTTGTTTTGAGGTCCATTGGCATGAAAGATGGTATTCCATCCCTTCACTTTCAGTCTGGATGTATCTTTAGGTTCAAAATGAGTCTATTGTAGACAGCATATGGATGGGTCCTGTCTTTTTATCCAATCTGCAAACCTGTGGTGTTTATGGGAGCATTTAGGCTATTTACATTGAGACTGATCATTGAGAGATATGATTTTAATGATGCCATGTTGCCTGTAAGGTCTTTGTTTCTATAGATTGTGACTTACTGTTCTATATCACCCTTGGGACCTTTTACTTTTATAGAACCCCCCTTAATATCTCCTGTAGGGTTGGTTTCATGGTTATGAAATTGGTGAGTGACTGGCGATTCTGGAAGGTCTTTATCTCTCCATCAATTCTGAATGACAGCTTTGCTGGATAAAGGATCCTTGGCTGCATGTTTTTCTCTGAAAGAGCTTTAAAAATGCCCCCCCCAACCCTTTCTCTCATTCCAGGTCTGTGTAGACAGGTCTGACATAATTCTGATACCTTTGCCTTGGTACGTGAGAAATTTCTTTGCCCTGGCCACTTTCAATACTGTATCCTTGGATCTAATATTTGCGAAATGCACTATGATGTGACGTGCCTTAGGTTTGTCGTGGTTGAGCTTGGGAGGGGTCCCCTGTGCCTCTTGGACATGAATGCTTGTTTCTTTTGCTAGATTAGGGATGTTTTCAGCTACAATTTGTTCAAATATCTGTTCTAGACCTCTCTCTTTCTCCACCCCCTCGGGGATGCCGATGATTCTGACATTGGAACATTTCATTGAGTCAGTAATCTCCCGTAACCTACATTCCTGAGTTTTTTTTTTTTTTTTTTTTAGCCAAGTTTCTGTCTTAGCTTTCTCTTCTACTATCCCATCCTCCAATTCGCCAATTTGTTCTTCTGCCTCTTTCACCCTGGCCATCAGAGCATCTAGTTTTGACTGCATATGATTCATAGCGTTTTTAATTTCTGCCAGACTCGCTCTCATTTCTGCCCTTAGAGATTCTATATTCTCATTAATATTTTCATTAATGTTTTTTCAAGCCTACACATATCTTGACCATTGTTACTCTGAACTCCATTTCTGACAATTTGGTTATATCCATATTCATCAGTTCTGTGGCAGAGGCCACACACTCATCTTTTCTTTGCTGTTGGGATTTCTCCTTCTCGTCATTCTGATGAGGAGAGGTTGCGGGGTTGTCCATAGCCCAAATTATTGACTAGGACCCAGGCAGTGTGTACTTGTTTTATAGGAACCTTAGGGATGTGGGCTTTTTGATTTTTCAGCCTGCCTTCTGGGGCAGGGGCCTGCCGCGCTGATACTCAGGCAACCCTCTTTGGGTAAGTCTCCCTGTCCCCTACGAGGGGGGATTGGGATGGGCACACTATGAGCCAGTTTCCAGGCTTTTGTTCTCTGGCGGCTTTCCCTGGCAGTTTGCTGTGCCTCTTCTAAGAGTCAGAGCAGCAGTAGCCGAATCCCAGCCTCTGTCTCAGAACAGAGGGATCACAGACCACTCTCCACTGGGTTCTTCTGGAGACTTTAACTCTCTTTCTGTTGGTGCTGCTAAACCCTGCAGCATCCCGGGATGTGCGCCCCACAGCCGGCATCCCAGCCCTCACTTCCAGGGCTGGCAGGTCTCTGTCCTTTGTGTTTCTAACACTGCCAGCCGCCAGCTGCCAGCTGCCCCTGTGAGCTCCGGAGTTCCATTTCAGTGTGGTTCGTGGGCGCTCCGGAGCTCCTGTTTTCAGACTGGTCGCGCCCATTCCTTGGCTCACGGTCTCAGTCTGCTCTCTCGGGGGTGCTGGTCCGCGAGTCAGCCCGTGCCCCAGTGCAGGTGGCTACTGCTTCCCGGCACCTGAATCCTTTCATATGTCTTTAATCTGTCCCCTGCATTCTGTGAGAGTCATCTCTCTGTTTCTTCTAATGTGCCCTATTCCCCAAGTATAAGTCTACAGATAGTCCAGCAAGGGAGTCATACTTTCTTGCCCTAGCACTTTTCTGTAGCGTAGCCCTTCCTACTGTCAATATCCCACTTTCAACTAAACATTCTGTACTGTATTAGACTTTCCTTTATTTCTTTAGCCTTCAGAAATATGTCCATTCTTTAATTTGCACATTCTAGTGTAATTATTTGTTTACCTATGTGTGTTCTCCACTTGAATAGCAGTCTTAATGGCAGGGTTTTTGTGACATTTATCTTTGTTTCTGCAATGCTTAGCATTATACAATGTAGAAGCCTCATTATTTTTTAAAAGCCATGCTAAATGGCTTTAGATAATATTAATATTAGAAAGGAACTTAGAGATTATCTAGTTTTACAACTACTTTAATACATATAAATTTTAGTTAGCGTACAGACAGTGCAATATTGGTTTCTGGAGTAGAATTCAGTGATCCATCACTTACATACAACACCCAGTGCTCATCCCCAAAAATGCCCTCTTTAATATCCATCATCCATCTAGCCCGTCCCACACCCACCTTCCTCTATCAACCCTGTTTTTCTTTATCATTAAGAGTCTCTTATACTTTGTTTCTCTCTCTCTCTCTCTCTCTCATTTTCATTTATCCCCTTCCAATATGTTCATCTGTTTTTTTTCTTAAATTCCACATATGAGTGAGATCATATGCTATATGGCTTTCTCTGACTGACTTATTTCACTTGGCATAATACACTCTGGCTCCATCCATGTCTTTGCAAATGGCCAGATTTCGTTTTCTTTTTCTTTTTCTTTTCTTTCTTTTTTTATCTTTTTCTTTTCTTTTCTTTTCTTTTTTTTTTTTTGGTTGCTGACTACATTTTTAAAGAAAGGAAAATTTTGTCCCATACAGGAGTAGGGATTTGTCAAATTTATAAGGCTGGGACTTTGGGGTGGAAAGTATTCTTTAATTCAAATGTAAAGTATAGAAAGTGGAAGAAATAGTTGACCATTAGCAACTCTTTTAGATATTTATGTAGGATTTATCATGATAATCTCTAAGCACTCAGATAAAAAAATAAGGTTTATGATGGGGAGAAAATTATTTTTTAACTTTACTTATTTCCCAATTGACTTAAAATTTTGGCCAAAGAATATCCAGTATTTTCTTGTGTATGACAGTACTATGATTTTGATATAACCAAAAGAAATATGAATCATATAGACTAAAGATTTCAATAGAATATTTTAAAATTCAATCTAGACAGTGCTTGACATTTGGAAAAGTGAGTTCTTAAACTAGAATGCTTCATACTTTGGATAAAGAGCACTACTGCATTTCCATAGCCATAATTTTATTTTCAAAAGTTACAAATAGTTGTTAACTATTTGTAAAACATTTTCACTACTGTAGCTTTTAATCAATTTTGGCAAGGTTCTGTCTTTGTCATAGTTAAAATAATTATTAGTAAGGAGTCTTAATTCATAAACTATTATGATAAAGGTCCTAGAAAGTCCCTTTGTCAAATACATATATGTTTCCTAGGTGACTCAGTATTCAAATATACACCGCTCAAAATGTCACAATTAAATCTTGTCAATACTTTTTCCTTGTACATGCTTGTATCACAACATTCATTAGGTCTTTTCTTACCTTACTATTTCCTCAGGAATTCTGTGTTCTGTTCCTTGGACATTTTGTAGAAAATAAATAAATTTGCTGAGTGAAAAGATGAATAAATCATCTTTTAAAATACATCTTTAAGAAACTCTTAGATGAATTGATACATGGTTACTAATATCATAATATAGGAGAATATACCAAATATTTTTCAAAGTATCTGAAAATATAGAGTTCATGGGGAAGGGGCCAGTTAAGAAAAAAAATAGATCAAAACTTAAGTAAGCACTTGAAGTACTATGTGGAAATAAGAAAACTAATTAAAACTCTCCGCCATTGCACTCAATTTATCAGTGAGTTGGCATGCTTTACTGGACTAAGGGAATAAAATAAAGCACTTTAAAGTATCAGAAAACACACTAACCCTCATGAAGAAATATTGTTTTAAATGGAATGTGAAAAAGGTGAGAACTGAGTTGAAATAACGTCCTACAAAAATGTTTGCCATCCTATAGATCTGTGTTTTAAATGTACTTGTTTCATGATTAAAGAAGTATAGATAGCTTCAGGAAAAGTTGGTGATATCATAATTTGATTAATTAATGATTAGTCACATACACTTTCAATTAATTGACGTGTCAAATAACAATCAAATATAATTATCTTTGCTAGGTTTTTAAGCTTATTTCTAGCATTAAATTTTTAAGAAATTATGGGTCATATATTTTTTCAAAAATATATACTATGTAAACACATTGTCATTGGTAACACTAAGATCTAAATTGAATACTCCTTGCTGAATTTTCCTTTGGGGATGCAGTTTATTTTACTTGTCAGTAATCCAAAGTAACCAGCAGGCACTTAGAGATGTGTGTGATGACACTGGATATTTTGCAAATAATTCAGAAGTTTTTCATGAAAAAAGAGATGTCAATAAACAGCTGAAAATTATACTCATTTATTATGAGTAGTTTGCAAAATCTATAAGAAAAGAATCATTTGCAGGATTAAGAAAAAAATAATTTAAATACTATATTACGATCTATGTTCTTAAATGCTTATGGCTAACCAATATTGCTGTTTGTTAAATGTGCCATTTTTTAAAAATACAAATAATATGGTTGGTTCATCTTAACCAAGGATGTATTTACATTTAAGATATACTAGAGATGTTCAGAAAAGTTATTTTGGTGAATGTGATTTTGTACACGACATCTATATCCAAATGATATCAACAGGAAATGTTAAAAAAATGGCTTTTCATTGTTTTGATCTAAATATTACCAAGTAATCAGCTACACAAAATCCAAACTAATTCACTGGGCCATATTAATTCAAGAAATTTATCAAAACTCTAGGCGATACAAGAAAGTAGAACATGGAGTTATTTATTGTATTTCCATATTATTTAAGCATTAGATAATGATGTGAAATATATTAGAGAATATGCAAGGGCCAAAAATCGATATAAAAACATGAAAAATAATTCTAAGAACAGTTCATTAAAAAGTTTGAGTTAACTTGACCTCTTTGGGACGCCTAGGTAGCTCAGTCGGTTAAGTGTCTGCCTTCAGCTCAGGTCATGATCTCAGGATCCTGGGATCGAGTTCTGTGTTGGGCTTTTTGCTCAGCAGGGACCCTGCTTCTCCTTCTGCCTGCTCTGTCTAGTGTCTGTCCTGCCTGCCGCTCCCCCAATTGTGCTTTCTCTCTCCAACATAAATAAAATCTTAAGAAAAAAAAACTTGACCTCTTTGAGTATTTTAATTGATGTAGAAAGAAATGTAAAATACAGTTACAAATAAATGTTGAGCTATATAAACATGTTGAGTTATTTAAACAATCATATACATATGCATTTGTTTAACCATATTTAGATTAATTAAATCCAAATTTAGAAACACAGGCTCTAAAGAACAACCTGAATGTTTCCCTACACTTTAAAATACACATTGTTACCCAGAGAAATATGGTAACACTAATGTTTGATGATACTTTACTTCTTTCTTTCAATATGTCCCTACATTTCAACTGTATAAAAATTTAAAACAACTACTTTCACTTTATTGTTTCATATATTAAAAGAAAATATTTTAGGTAACTGAGCATTATTTTCATTGTACTTTAAACATTTATTTTACCATTTTAAAATGATTTAAACTTTTTATTGAGTTATTGTACCTCACTGATATTGGATTCTCTGGTGTTTCTCCAAATACTGTGTATTTTATACATTTTAATTGTTTCAAGAATTTTTGGAATTATTTTATGATATCCTTAAGCCAGACAAGAAATCAACATTAACCTGAGCTAATAAATACCCATGAGTAATAATAACCCATAGATCAGATCCAAGAAGTGTGTCTTTTTGAATGATATTAATACTTAAAAAATCTCTGAAACTCTTTAATTTTTTTCTTGAATGTCCTTTTATTTATTTATTTTACATTTAAATACAATTTAGATCACATATACTATATTACTAGTTTCGGGGATAGAATTTAGTGATTCATCAGTTGTATATAACACCCAGTGCTCATTACATCAAGTAACCTCCTTAATGCCCATTACTCAAATTACCTCATCTGCATCCCCCAACCACCTCCCCTCCAGCAACCCTGTTTGTTCCCTACAGATAAGAGTCTCATGGTTTGCCTTCCTCTTTTTTTTTAAATCTTATTTTGTTTTTCCTTCCCTTTCCCTATGTTCATCTGTTTTGTTTCTTAAATTCCATGTAGGACTGAAATCCCATGGTATTTGTCATTCTCTAACTGACCAATTTCACTTGGCATAATACCTGCTAGTTCCATCCACGACATTGCAAATGATAATATTTTTGATGACTGAGGAATATATATATATATATATATATATAGTCACATCTTCTCTATCCATTTGTCTGTTGATGGATATCTGGGCTCTTTCCATAGTTTGGCTATCGTGGACATTGCTGTTATAAACATTGTGGTGCAGGTGTCCCTTCAAATCACTACATTTGTATCGTTTGGATAAATACCTAATAATGCAGTTGCTGGGTTGTAAGGTAGTTCTATTTTTAACTTTTTTAAGAACTTCCATACAATTTTCCACAGTGGCTGCACTAGTTTGCATTACTATAAGCAGTGTAAGAGGACTCCCTTTTCTCCACCTCTTTGCCAGAATCTGTTGTTTACTGAGTTGTTAATTTTAGCCATTTTGACCAGTGTGAGGTGGTATCTCATTGTGGATTTGGTTTGTATTTCTCTGATGACATGTGGTGTCGAGAATTTTTTCATTTGTCTGTTGGCTGTTTGTATGTCTTCTTTGGAGAAAAGTCTGTTCCACGTCTTCTGCCCATTTCTTGACTGGATTTTATGGTTTTGGGGTGTTGAGTTTGATAAGCTCTTGATAGACTTTTGATACTAGCCCTTTATCCAATATGCCATTTGTGAATACCTTCACCCATTCCATAGGTTGTCTTTTACTTTTGTTGATTCTTTCCTTTGCTATTCAAAACCTTTTATCCTGATGAAATCCAAATAGTTCATTTTTGCTTTTGTTTCCGTTGCCTCTGAAGATGTGTCCAGCAAGAAGTTGCTGTGGCTGAGGTCAAAGAGATTGCTGCTAGATTTCTCCTCTATTATTCTGATGGGTTCCTGTCTCACATTTAGGTTTTTCATCCATTTTGAGTTTACTTTTGTATATGTTATAAGAAAGTGGCCCAGTTTCATTCTTCTGCATGTGACTGCCCAATTTTCCTAACACCATTTGGTGAGGAGACTCTCTTTTTTCCATTGGATATTCTTTCCTGCTTATCAAAGGTTAGTTGACTATAGGGTTGAGAGTCCATTTCTGAGTTTTCTGTTTTGCCCCATTGATCTATGTGTCTGTTTTTGTACCAGTACTATACTGTCTTATGATTACAGCTTTGTAATACAGATTGAAGTCTGGGATTGTGATACTTCTGACTTTACTTTTCCTTTTTAAGAGTACTTTGGCTATTCAGGAACTTTTCTGGTTCCACACTAATTTTAGGATTGTTTGTTCTACTGCTGTGAAAAATGCTGGGATTGCATTGAATGTGTAGATTGCTTTGGGTAATATAGACATTTGAACATTTGTTCTTCCATCCCATGAGCATGGAATGTTTTTCCATTTCTTTGTGTCATCTTCAACTTCTTTCATAAGTGTTCTATAGTTTTCAGCATACAGATCTTTTATCTCTTTGGTTAGGTTTATTCCTAGGTATCTTATGTTTTTAGATGCAATTTTAAATGGGATTGATTCCTTGATTTCTCTTTCGGCTGCTTCATTATTGCTGTATAGAAATGCAAAACATTTCTGTACCCTTGTTTTATATCCTATGACTTTGCTAAATTCTTGAATCAGTTCTAACATTTTTTTTGGTGGAATCCTTTGGATTTTTTAGGGTATCATGTCATCTGTGAAGAGTAAAGGTTTGTCTTCTTCCTTCCTAATTTGGATGTCATTTATTTCTTTTTGTTGTCTAATTGCTGAGGATAGGACTTCCAGCACTATGTTGAACAATATGAGAGGGCATTGCTGTCATGTTCCTGATTTTGGGGGAAAAGCTCTCAGTTTTTCCCCATTGAGGATATTATCTATGGGTATTTCATATATGGCCTTTATAATGTTGAAGTATTTTCCCTCTATCCCTACATGGTGGAGGGTTTTTATGAAGAAAACATGTTGTTTTTGTTGAATTCTTTTTTTCCCATCTATTGAGAGGATCATATGTTTCTTATACTTTATTTTACTAATGTGATATATTACATTGATTGTTCCACAGATATCGAACCACCCCTAAAGTACAGGAATAAATCCCATTTGGTTTTTATGTACTGTTGGATCCTATTAGCTAGTATCTTGTAGAGAATTTTGGCATCCACGTTCATTGTTCCTTTTTGATGGGGTTTTTGTCTGGTTTTGGAATCAAGGTGATGTTGGCCTCATAGAATGAGTTTGGAAGTTTTCCTTCCATTTCTGTTTTTTGCAATAGCTTCAGAAGAATAGGTATTAATTCTTTAAATGTTTGGTAGAATTCCCCTGGGAAGCCATGCAGCCCTGGACTCTTGTTTGTTGTGAGATTTTTGATTACTGATTCAATTTCTTTGCTGTTTATGGGTCTGTTCAGGTTTTCTATTTCTTCCTGTTTCAGTTTTGGTAGTTTATATGTTTCTAGAAATTTATCCATATCTTCCAGATTGCTGAATTTGTAGCATATAATTGCTCATAATATTCTCTTACAATTGTTAGTATTTCAGTTCTGTCGGTTGTGATCTCTCCTTTTTCATTCATGATTTCTTAATTTTGATTTTTTCTCTTTTCTTTTTGATAAGTCTGGTTAAGGATTTATTAATGTTATTAATTCTTTCAAGGAAACAGCTCCTGCATTTGTTGATTTGTTCTACTGTGTTTTTTTTTTATTTCTACATCATTGATTTCTGCTGTAATCTTTATTATATCTCTTGCTGGAGGTAGGCATTATTTGCTGTTATTTTTTGAGCTCCTTTAGGTGTAAGTTAAGGTTGTGTATTTGAGACTTCTCTTGCTTCTTGAGGAACGTCTATATTGCTATATACTTCCCTCTTAGGACTGCCTTTGCTGCATCCCAAAGGTTTTGCACTATCATGTTTTTGTTTTCATTTGCTTCTGTGTACTTTTAAAAATTATGTTAAAATTTCCTGGTTGACCCATTCATTCTTTAGTAAGATGTTCTTTAACCTCCAAGTATTTGTGGTCCTTCTAAATTTCTTCTTGTGGTTGACTTCAAGTTTCATAGCGTTGTGGTCTAAAAATATGTATGGTATTATATCAATAGTTTTGTATTGGTTGAAGCATGATTTGTGACCTAGTATGTGGTCTATTCTGGAGAATATTTCATGCACATTCAAGAAGAATGTGTATTTTCTGCTCTAGGATGAAATGCTCTGAATATATCTGTGAAGTCCATCTGGAAGGCCCTTGTTTCCTTGTTGATCTTCTGCTTTGATGATCTGTGCATTGCTGAGAGTGGGATGTTGAATTTCTCTACTATTATTGTATTATTATCAATGAGTTTCTTTAAGTTCATTATTAATTGATTTATATATTTGGCTGCTCCCAAGTTAGGGGCATAAATAATTACAGTTGTTAGATCTTTTTGTTGGATAGACCCCTTTACATGATATAGTGTTTTCCTTCACCTCTTACAGCTTTTGGTTTAAAATTTTTTTTTTTTAATTTAAGAATGGCTTCTCCATCTTTCTTTTGATGTCCATTAGCATGATAAGTGGTTCTCCACTTCCTTAGTTTCAATCTGGAGGTGTCTTTGGTTAAAAATGTGTCCCTTGTAAGCAGCATATCTATGGGTCTTATTTTTTTTATCCATTCTGATACCTTACGTCTTTTAATTAGAGCATTTGGTTCATTTACATTCAGAGTAATTATTGAATGATATTAATTAAGTGCCACTGTAAAGTTACTGTTCCTATGGATTGTCTCTGTTCCTTTCTGGTGTTTGTTTCTTTTGGTCTCTCTCTCTGCTCAAAGGATCTGCTTTAATATTTGTTGCAGGGCTGGTTTAGTGTTCACAAATGCCTTTAGTTTTTTTGTTTGTTTGTTTTGTTTTGTTTTTGTCTTGGAAACTCTTTTCTCTCCTTCTGTTCTGAATGACAGCCTTACTGGATAAAGTATTCTTCCCTGCATATTTTTTCCTATTTAGCACATTGAATATATCTTGCCACTCCTCTCTGGCCTGCCATGTTTCTGTGGACAGGTCTGCTACCAGCCTTATGTGTCTACCCCTGTAGGTTAAGGACCTCTTGTTCTGAGCTGCTTTCAGGATTTTCTCTTTATCTTTGTAATTTGCAGATTTCCCTGTAATATGTCGTGGTGTTGAACTATGTTTGTTCATTTTGAGAGGAGTTCTCTGTTCCTCTTGAACTTGAAAGCCTGTTTGCTTCCTCAGATTAAGGAAGTTTGCATCTATAATTTGTTCAGGTAAACCTTCTACCCCTTGCTCCTGCTCTACTTCTTCTGGGACTCCTATAATAGAGATATTATTTCATTTTATGTGATTGTTGAGTTCCCTCAGTCTACCTTCATGATCTAATAGTTTTCTTTCCCTCCTCTTTCTGCTTCATTGTTTTCCATAAGTTTATCTTCTAGATCAATGACTCCTCTTCTGCTTTGTTCATCCTTGTGTTTATGACCTCCACTTGGAACTGCATTTCAGCTTTGGCATTTTAAATTTCTGCCTGACTAGATTTTAGTTCTTTTATCTCTACTGTAAGAGATTCTCTAGTGTCTTCTATGTTCCTTTCAAGCCCAGCTAGTATCTTTATAATAATTTTTAAAATTCTAGTTCAGACATCTTACTTATATCCTTGTTGATTAAATCCCCTGCTGTGAGTACTACTTCCTGTTCTTTCTTTAGGGATGAATTTCTCCATTTCATCATTTTGTCCAGAAAAGAAAAGAAGACATTAAACACACACACACACACACACACACACACACAGCAAAAACAATAACAACAAGAACAACTTCAGGAAGTGTTTCTATGTTATGTACTCTGCTGTTGTGTTTTGGTTGCTTTTTCACACTGGTTTGTCCTATGCAGAGTTTCTCCTTGCTTGTAGTGGGGTGTTTGGACCTTTAACTAGGTGTGTTTTGATTTGTTTGTTAAAATAATCCTGGAAAAGAAAAAAACCTCCTAATCCAAGACAAGAGAAGAGGAAAAGGGAAAATATGCAAGCAAACAAACAAAAATTATAAACTTGATTCCAAAGAATAAGAAAGAAAGAAGGAAAAAAGAATAAGGAAAGAAGAAAAGAAAAAAAGAAGTCTGAACCAAAAAATAAGAGAAGGAAAGAAACAAGCTAACCAACATATGAACAAAAATTTATAAGCCTGATACCAAAAAAAAAGTTAAAGAGAAATATATATATATAATATAAAAGAAAAATGAAATATGAAATATAAGAAAAAGAAAAATTAAAAAATTAAAAATTAAACAATTAAGAAAAAAAATAATCAAGCCTGGCCCTATTTGCACCATAAGCTGATGTTTTGGAGCACTCTTTAATCAGTAGACATTGTACTTGTGGGGGGCCTGTGTTAGTCCTCTGAGAGAGAGACCTGCTGGCCTGGCTCACAAGCTACCTTGCCCTTGTAAAGATGTCTCTCCCAGGTGCAGGGGGTGGGGTTTAATGTAAGTGTTTCCAGCCTTCACAGGAGGTGCTGTGTTTCTCTCTGAAGTCAGATTGTGCTGATGGTGGGGGAGGAAGGGTGTTGGAGGAGGAATTTGACATCAACCTGCCCTCTGGTCCCCAGAGAGGGGAATTCCTAGACAAAGCTGTTCAGGAGGCCCTCTCAGAAAGGCAATCAATCTGTGTCCCAGGCTTTCATCAGATCCCTGCCCTTAACGTGTCTGTTCCCAGGCTGTTGGTGTGCCCAGCACTACAGATCTCTTGTTATTTTATCTCTGGCCAGTGGCTGGGGTTCCAAACTCTAATATTTAAAGGGCCTGGCAAGGTGGGAACCCACTTGCCTTCCCCAGAGGAGAGGCTCATAGCAAGCCCAGCACCATATTGTCCCAGAAAAGCAATAGGATGGTGTGAGCATGGAGGCTAGAGTTTATTTTGAGGCACAGCCAAAAGCTGCAACAAGGTTATCTGCCCTCTGTGGGCAACTCAGTCCCCTATGATGTTCTGTCTCAGAAAAGGAGTCACACAGTCTTGAATCTATAGTGGCAGACAGGTTATCTGCAGTCTGCCCATGTCTCTGCAGTTTAAGCCTGTTGTGGTTCACAGCAAAAAGGTGCTACAAGGGCATCTGCCCTTTGCCTACACCTCTGTCCCCACTGTTGAGTGCCACTCACTGACTCCCAGCTAACCTCTTGTCCTTGGAGAGGCAAAATATGCTCTTCCACAAGTACCCCAGGAAGGGGACCAATCTCTCTCAATGCAACCCAGGGGATCTCCTCACCATGGCTTATAGTGTAATCCCTAGCCCCCGTGCTCTCTCCCACTCTCTTCCTCTCCTTGACTTTACTCCACAAAAAGTGGTCCCTCCCTTCCTGGACCCTCAGCTCTCCTCTTCCCTGATGCGCAGCTCCAAACCTCGAACCTGCCAAGTTCTCTCCCTCCATCTGTGCGTATTGTTTTCTTAATCCTCAGATTGTATTTCTAGTTGTTCAAAATAGCTGGATGTCAATCTAGCTTTGTTCAAGGAATGAGGCAAGCTCAAGGTCCCCCTACTACTCTGCCATCTTAACTCCTCCCTCTCTGAAACTCTTTAAAAGTTATATTTAAATACCCAGAATCTTAAGATAAAATTTCATCATGACTAGCACCATTTTATTATGAATTCTGGAAGAAGGATACAACCTAAAGCATTATAATTGTACAGAGTATTTTACAATAAAAGTGAGATAGGATAAAAAAATGATGCAAAGAAATCTGCGAGTTACAAGGTGGGTTATTTACATGTCTTTTAAATATGTTGGCTGATTACCAATTTCTAAATTCCCAATCTGAAACTAAGTAAAATTTATAAAATTATTTATATTAAATGACTATATAAGTTTATCAAAAAAGTTTTAAAATTGAATTCAATATTCAGTGATTTGATTACACATTTTCTCATCCTAGAAGATAATGAAAATAGAGTGTATTAACCTAGTCTTCAACTTTTTTCTTATGAAATCTTAAATAGTTAAAATCTCTCTTTCTGGTTCATATTGATCCTTAGTTTAAAGGAAAGAAGTGATGAAATGTTACATACTGCTAAAAAATATGCAGTAGTTATTGGGGATCCATTGTGCTGAAGTAGAAACAGTACAAGACTTTGAGTCAAGGCCAATGTGTTTTTAAATCTTGTCTTATTCACGTAATTAGAAATTAAAAACTGGCCAGTTTTCTTTGAATGCTTTGGGTTTTTTTTTTACCCTTTTTCACTTTTATTATAAAATATTTTGTACAGTTCTAATGTTTTGGGTTGCATGCTTCTCCCAGAATTTATTTATTTAACCTCCTGACTTTCAGTTTCCTCATCCATTACATTAGAAAAAAAAATACATACTTCACAGAGTTGCTGTAATAATTAAATAAAATATCACATAAAATATGCCAGACACTGAATTTTGGCATGTAGTTTTTTCTTAATAAATGTTATTAATCGTTTATTGAAAGGTCAGACTGTATGTTCAGTAGTATGTCACAAAGCAACACACACACTCACACACACAAAGCATATGTATATATTTAAATTGTATTTATTTTCTCCATGTATTAATGCATGTGTATAAATTTGTAAGGAATACCAAACATGTAGAAAACATTAAAACATTAAGAATAAATTCTTAGGCATAATTACTGTTAAAATGTTGGTGTGATTCCATGGTTTATTTCAAACATTTCTTTGTTGTGACTCTCTTGTGGGGTAGTTGGATAAAATTAGGCAGCTAGATTTTTCAATCCCAGGTGCTTTGTAAGTGAAAGAAATAAGTAGGTTATAAGTTGACTTGCAGGCATAACGTAGGAACTATCCTGCATACTGGGAAGTTGTGTGTGTGTGTGTGTGTGTGTGTGTGTGTAAACAGGTGAAAATTTCCAACCAGGCACATACCATTCAATTTTCTGTCCATGACACTGTTGTATAAAGCAGCAAAACTGAAGGGGGGGGGGATGATTGTTGTATACACTGTAAATTGCTTTCCCTGGTCTCTTTTGAAATAATTGGTGGAAGACTCTTGACTTTTTATATTTGGAGACCAAATAAAAATGGCAATAAATTATACTTTTTACATTAAAAAAATACACATATGCTTTCATGGTTTGGTTTTAAAACATTGTGTTCATAAATTATTTGATTTCTTCATTTGTTTTTAACTTAACATTATTCCATTAGCTCTTCTAATGTCATTAACTATGGTTTAAAATTTCGGTTTTAGTGGTGCATTTTATTGTATGCCCTCTATTGCATTTTTATTCCTTTTTGATCAATTAACATTTAAAATTATATATTCATTGAAGTATATCCAATATGTTATGCTATTTTTATATGTTCATCATCAATTTAACTCTAGTAGTAATCATCTAAGTTTTTAAAGAACTATAATATATCAGTGAACTTATATTACATACCTGCTATTTTTAAATAAGTTTGTTTTACCATATGCAATAAAAATGTTTTCTCTACTGAAGTGCACATGTACATTTTTATCTGCTACCTTGCTAGAAAAACTTAATCAATAGTTATCATTGTCATATTTTAGAACTGTATTAATTCATATTTTATGAAATGCAATTATAGATACTATATCAAGAATAAAAATGTATTGTCTAACTTGAATCACTTGACTCTGTTAGTCTATTGATTAATGGCTTGCAATTTTCTGTGAATCAATGTGTTTCTGAAAACCTAAATGACTCATTGTCAATCAAGTTACTCCTTTGAGGTGTTGTAACAAAACTACAATTCTTTGCTGTTTGTGAAATGAATTCAGTGACCTTACTGATCATTATAGGTTTGTGGTAGCAGGGAGTAAAGGGGGGATTTTATTTTATTTTGTTTTATTTTATTTTAAAAAATATTTTATTTAGTTATTTAACTGAGAGAGAGAGAGCACAAGCAGGGGCAGTGGCAGTCAGAGGGAGAGGGAGAAGCAGACTCCCCACCAAGCAGGGACCCCCATGTGGGGCTTGATCCCAGGACCCTGGGATCATGACCCAAGCTAAAGGCAGATATACAACTGACTGAACCACCTAGGCACCCCAAAAGGAGGGGGGGATTTAAAAATGTAATCAAATTCACTATTGGGAAACCTGCAAAATTTAACTTCATTTTTCACCATTTTCTAATCACCCCTACCACAGAATACTCTAACATTACATTTTTATCTTCCAACTCTCAAACATTCCCGTTGGTAGGAAGCTTATTCATAGCCATAATAAATTATTTTCTGTCAGAATCTATATTTAAATTGTTTTCAAGTATGATCACTTTGATGAATATATTCTCTTAACATTAGCTTCAGTAAAAACAGTGAGCTATAGGGGCGCCTGGGTGGCACAGCGGTTAAGCGTTTGCCTTTGGCTCAGGGCGTGATCCCGGTGTTATGGGATCGAGCCTCACATCAGGCTCCTCCGTTATGAGCCTGCTTCTTCCTCTCCCACTCCCCCTGCTTGTGTTCCCTTCACTCGCTGGCTGTCTCTATCTCTGTCGAATAAATAAATAAAATCTTTAAAAAAAAACCAACAGTGAGCTATAATAAATTAACTATAGAAATATAAATGGCATTTTCTTGGGAAGGCAGGTTAGAAAATAAATAAGAGTAGGAAAAATAATAAACAGGTAGATATTTAACAACCTTTACAAGACCTCTTAATTTACATATATTAACTGAATAGTAAAGATAGTAAATGATTTTTGGCCAATTTTCAGAACTTAAATATATTACCTCACTTTTTTTTCCAAATTAATGTCAGAGTTAATTCACAGGTTTTGTAAAACCAGAACTCATCCTTATTTTTATTCACAGACACATGTAGTGAGTGATGCACAGGATAAGTGCATTAGCTTCCATTCACACCCATGGCTGTTCTTTCTGGGAAGAGTCTGCTCAGATGCTTACAGTTTTGATTTATGTATTATAAGGAAAAATATGTGGCTGGTCTCTTTAGTCTTCTGGTTAGAATACACAAACTTAGTTATTATTCTCTGTTAAATATTTAATATTGTTAAATTAATATTTTAGTAAATTTAATTCATAAAAGTAAATGAAAATTTAAAATAGGATGAGCACTGGGTGTTATACACAACTGATGAATTTTTGAACTCTACATCTGAAACTAATGATGTAATATATGTTGGCTAATTGAATTTAAATGAAAAAAGGGGAAAAGGAAAAAAGTAGTTATTAAATATTAAATCAGTGTTGGGGTGCCTGGGTGGCTCAGTTGGTTAAGCACTTGTCTTTTGGTCAGGTCATGATCCTGGGGATCTGGGATTGAGCCCCACATTGGGCTCCTTGCTGAGCAGGGAGCCTGCTTCTCCCTCTCCCTCTGCCTGCCACTCCCCCTGCTTGTGCTCTCTCTCTCTCTGTGTCAAATAAATAAAGAAAATCTTTAAAAAACAAATTAAATAAATATATAAATATTCAATTAGTGCTAAAGGAAATTATTTGTTGGAAAACCATGGAACTGATATTTGGTATTATAATAAGATGCAGTACAATTGCTTAAAATCTCCTGGACTATAACTCAAAAACTTATGAAAGGAAAGCAATCTGTGTTCTTAATTAACTGCTTGGCATTTTAAATATTGTTGGTTTACAAAAAGCTCTAGATATAAGAATTGTGGTGATAGGTCACAACAATGGCTATCATTGAAGAAAAATTATACTCTATATATGATCTGGTAGTTTCATTTGATTTAAGGCAGGTTTTAATAGGAATTCCTACTGAGAAATTATCTGTATTCATTGCAGGCTTAAATTCTTATTCACCACCACCTACTACCTAATCCATGTTTTAAGTATCACTAGGTTCAATGGAAAGAAAGGAGAAAATGTGGGATGAGATCAATATAAATTTGGTGGGCTAAAAATAGTATTTGACTTTTTAAGGGACTTCCACACTGTTTTCCAAAGTGGCTGTACCAACTTGCATTAACATCAACAGTGTAAGAGGGATCCCCTTTCTCCACATCCTCTCCAACATTTGTTGTTTCCTGCCTTGTCAATTTTTGCCATTCTAACTGGCGTAAGGTGGTATCTCAAGGTGGTCTTGATTTGAATTTCCCTGATGGCTAGTGATGTTTAACATTTTTTCATGTGTCTGTTAGCCATTTGTGTGTCTTCTTTGGAAAGTGTCTCTTCATGTCTTCTGCCCATTTTTTGACTTGATTATTTGTTTTTTGGGTGTTGAGTTTGAGAAGTTCTTTATAGATCTTGGATACCAGTCTTAAAAATAGAGCTACCCTATGATCCAGCAATTGCACTACTGTGTATTTACCCCAAAGATACAGACATAGTGAAGAGAAAGGCCATATGCACCCAAATGTTCATAGAAGCATTGTCCATAATAGCTTAATTGTGGAAGAAGCCAAGATGCCCTTCAACAGATGACTGGATTAAGAAGATGTGGTCCGTATATACAATGGAGTATTACTGAGACATCAGAAAGAACTATTACCCAACATTTGCAGCAACATGGATGGGACTGGAGGAGAGTATGCTAAGTGAAATAAGCCCAGCAGAGAAAGACAATTATCATATGGTTTCACTCATTTATGGAACATAAGAAATAGCAGGAAGATCAGTATAGAAGAAAGGGAAGAAAGAAGGGGGTTAAACAGAAGAGGAATGAACCATGAGAGACTATGGACTCTGGGAAACAAACTGAGGGCTTCAGTGGGGAGGGGGTGGGGGACTGGGATAGGCTGGTGATGGGTAGTAAGGAGGGCACGTATTGCATGGTGCACTGGGTGTTATACGCAAAGAATGAATCATGGAATATTACATCAAAAACTAAGGATATACCATATGGTGACTAACATAACATAATAAAAATTATTATGAAAAAATAAATAAATAAAAATAGTATTTGAAAACTATGATATCAACCAAATGAACATTTGAAATAAAAAAATTCTCAGTGAAATGGGATTTGATATAATGTGAAAGATTAAATTACAACTTCAGATTAAAACTATGCAATTGTATTACTCAGCTATCAGAAAGAACGAGTTCTCAACATTTGCTACAACATGGACAGCACTGGAGGAGATAATGCTAAGTGAAATAAGTCAAGCAGAGAAAGACAACTATCATATGATTTCTCTCATCTATGGAACATAAGAACTAGGATGATCGGTAGTGGAAGAAAGGGATAAAGAAAGGGGGAGTAATCAGAAGGGGGAATGAAACATGAGAGACTATGGACTATGAGAAACAAACTGAGGGCCTCAGAGGGGAGGGGTGTGAGTGAATGGGATAGGCTGGTGATGGGTGGTAAGGAGGGCACGTATTGCATGGTGCACTGGGTATTATACACAACTAATGAATCATCGAGCCTTACATCGGAAACCGGGGATGTACTGTATGGTGACTAACATAATAAAATAAAAAATCATTATAAATTAAAAAAAAACTATGCAATTGTAGATAAATTTTAGAATTAATATGTAAATAAGTCTTTGAAATTTGACTTAAAAATCATCCTCAACATTTTAATGGAAATAAGTAGATTATGTTCACTGTGTATTGGTACCAGAGATAAAACTTAAAAACTAATTCTATTCATGATTAAACGTCCTATTAAACGTCCTATTGCAAATTATAAATCAATAGAATATTTGCCATTTTCTTTGATTTTTGGATAAGAGCAGTTCTCAATAGGCATGTATTATATCATAGATTTGAGCAGCAGAGAACTATAAAGTTCAGTTGACAATTCACATTGGCTTATAGTCTAAAGAGAAGAAAGAGAAATGATAAATACCTTGTCTATTTGAAAGCTGATTACCAACTTCAAGACTGGTTGAATTTTATGAGTTTATGTCTAAAGCATAGGAATGCTTGGCAGAGAGTTAAGATGGTGGAGGAGTAGGGGTCCCCTTTTTCAGCTGGTCCCCTGAGTCAAGCTGGATACGTACCAGACCATCTGGAAAACCCACGGAAGCAGCCTGAGATGCAGGAAGATACATCTGGGTCTCTACAAATGAACATCTCCAAAACTGAGTATTGAGGTACGAAGCAGGGAGCCGTGAATCTGCTTACATACATCAGAAGAGAAATGGAAGGGGGAGAGAGCCTCCACGCTTGGGCGCTGGGAAGCAGTAGCCACCTGCACTGGGGAGTGGCCGGACTCGTGGATGGGCACCCACGAGAGAACAGACTGAGACCGTGAGCCTGGGAATGTGTGCACGTCCAAACTGAAAATCTGCGCTCCGGTGTGCTCACTGAAACTGGACTGAGACCGGGAGCTCAGGAGCGCACATGCGACCAGACTAAAAACCTGCGCTCCGGAGTGCGAGGTAGCACACTGAAACAGACAGCTCAGGAGCGTGTGCGGGAACAGGGGGGGCTGGTAGTGTTAGAAACACAAAGGACAGAGACGTGCCGGCCCTGGAAGTGAGGGCTGGCATACAGGTTGTGGGGCGCACATCCCGGGTCGCTGCAGGGTTTTTAGCAGCACCAACACAAACAGAGTTAAAGAGGCCAGGAGAGCTCAGTGGAGAGTGGACTGCGATCTCTCTGTTCTGAGAGAGAGGCTGGGATATGGCCACTGCTGCTCTGACTCTCAGAAGAGTCACAGAAAACCACCAAGGAAAGCCGCCAGAGAACAAAAGCCCAGAAATACCGCCTCACAGTGTGCCCATCTCCATCCCCCTCGCAGGGGAAAGGGAGACTATACCCAAACAGGGTTACCTGAATATCAGCGTGGCAGGCCCCACTCCAAGAACACAGGCTGAAAAATCAAGAAGCCCACATCCCTAAGGTCCCTATAAAAGGAGAACTGTGCCTGGGTCCTGGTCAATAATTTGGGCTCTGGACCACCCTGCAACGTCTCCTCATCAGAATGACAAGAAGGAGAAATCACCCCACAGCAAATAAAAGATAATGAGTCTGTGGCCTCCGCCACAGAACTGATGAATATGGGTATAACCAAATTATCAAAAATGGAGTCCAGAGTAACAATGGTCAAGATGATGTGTAGGCTTGAAAAAACATTAATGAAAATATTAATGAGAATATAGAATCTCTAAGGGCAGAAATGAGAGCGAGTCTGGCAGAAATTAAAAACGTGATGAATCAAATGCAGTCAAAACTAGATGCTCTGGCAGCCAGGGTAAATGAGACAGAAGAACGAATTAATGAATTGGAGGATGGGATGGTAGAAGAGAAAGCTAAAACAGAAACTTGGCTCAAAAAAATCCAATCTTGAGAATGTAGGTTATGGGATATTACTGACTCAATGAAACGCTCCAATGTCAGAATCATTGGCATCCCCAAGGGGGTGGAGAAAGAGAGAGGTCTAGAAGAGATATTTGAACAATTTGTAGCTGAAAACTTCCCTAATCTAGCAAAGGAAACAAGCAGAGGCAGAGAGGACCTCTCCAAGGTCAATCACAGCAAACCTACACCACGTCACATCATAGTGGAATTCGCAAATATTAGATCCAAGGATACAGTATTGAAAGGGCGAGGGCAAAGAAAGTTGTCATGTATAAAGGCAAAAATATTAGGATTAATCAGACCTGTCTACACAGACCTGGAATGAGAGAAAGGGTTGGGGGGCATTTTTAAAGCTCTTTCAGAGAAAAACATGCAGCCAAGGATCCTTTATCCAGTAAGGGTGTCATTCAGAATTGATGGAGTGATAAGGACCTTCCAGACTCGCCAGTCACTGACCAATTTTGTAACCACGAAACCAGCCCTACAGGAGATATTAATGGGGGTTCTATAAAAGTAAAAAGGCCTGAAGAGTGATACAGAACAGAAAGTTACAATCTTTAGAAACAAAGACTTTACAGGCAACATAACATCATTAAAATCAGATTTCTCAATAATCACTCTCAATGTGAATGGCCTAAATGGTCCCATAATACACCGCAGGGTTGCAGACTGGATAAAAAGACATGACCCATCCATTTGCTGTCTACAAGAGACTCATTTTGACCCTAAAGGTACATCCAGCCTGAAAGTGAAGGGATGGAAAACCATTTTTCATGCCAATGGACCTCAAAAGAAAGCTGGAGTAGCAATTCTCATATCAGACAGATTAGATTTTAAACTAAAGTCTATAGTTAGAGATACAGAAGGGCACTATATTATTCTTAAAGAATGTATCCAAGAAGTGGATATGACAATTATAAATATCTACACCCCCAACAGGGGAGCAGCAAGATACACAAGCCAACTCTTAACCAGAATAAAGAGACATACAGATAAAAATACGTTAATAGTAGGGGACTTCAACACTCCATCTCAGCAATAGACAGATCACTTAAGCAGAAAATCAACAAAGAAACAAGAGCTTTGAATGCCATACTAGACCAGACGGACCTCATATATATATATATATATATATATATATATATATATATATATATATATATATATATATATATAGAACACACCCCAGAACAAAGGAATACTCATTCTTTTTGAATGCACATGGAACATTCTCCAGAATAGACCATATGCTGGGTTACAAAACAGGTCTCAACTGATACCAAAAGATTGAAATTATTCCCTGCATTTTCTCAGACCACAGTGTTTTGAAACTGGAATTCAAACACAAGGAAAAACTTGGAAGAAACTCAAACACATGGAGACTAAGAACCATCCTGCTCAAGAATGAATCGAATAACCAGGAAATCAAAAATCAATTTAAACAATGTATGGAGACCAACGAGAATGAAAACACAACAGTCCAAAACCTATGGGACACTGCAAAGGCAGTCCTAAGGGGAAAATACATAGCCATCCAAGCCTCACTCAAATGAATAGAAAAATCTAAAATGCAGTTTTTATATTCTCAACTGAAGAAGCTGGAACAGTAACAGATGAATAGGCCTAATCTACGCACGAGAAAGCAGTTGATCAAGATCAGAGCAGAGATCAATGAATCAGAAACCAGGAGCACACTAGAGCAGATCAACAGAACTAGAAGCTGGTTTTTTGAAAGAATAAATAAAATAGATAAGCCACTGGCAAGACTTATTCAAAAGAATAGAGAAAAGCCCCAATAGAAACCCAATAGAAATAGGAAGGATTATTAGAAGCTTCTATCAACAGCTTTATGCCAATAAATTATATAATCTGGAAGAGATGGAGGCCTTCCTGGAAACCTATAAACTACCAAGACTGAAAGAGGAAGAAATTGATTTTTTAAACAGGCTGATTAATTATGAGGAAATTGAAGCAGTTATCAAAATCTCCCGAAAAACAAGACTCCAGGGACAGATGGATTCCCCGGGGAAGTCTACCAAACATGCAAAGTAGAAATAATACCTATTCTCCTGAAGCTGTTTCAAAAAATAGAAACAGAAGGAAAACTACCAAACTCATTCTATGAGGCCAATATTACCTTGATCCCCAAACAAGGGAAAGCCACCATCAAAAAGGAGAATTACAGACCAATATTCCTGATGAATATGGATGCCAAAATTCTCATCATGATCTTAGCTAATAGGATCCAACAGTACATTAAAAGGATATCCATCATGACCAAGTGGAATTCATCCCTGGGATGCAAGGGTGGTTCAACATTCACAAATCTATCAGTGTGATACATCATATCAACAAGAAAAAAGCCAAGAATCATATGATCCTCTCAATAGATGCAGAAAAAGCATTTGACGAAATACAGCATCCTTTCATTAGTAAAACCCTTCAGAGTGTAGGGATAGAGGACACATTCCTCAATTTCATAAAAGCCATCTATGAAAAGACTACAGCGAATATCATTCTCAATGGGGAAAAGCTGGAAGCCTTTCCTTTAAGATCAAGAACACGACAAGGATGTCCACTCTCACCATTATTATTCAACATAGTACTAGACGTCCTTGCAACAGCAATCAGAAAACAAAAAGGGTAAAAGGTATACAAATTGGCAAAGAAGAAGTCAAACTGTCTTCACAGATGACATGATAATCTATACGGAAAACCCAAAAGAATCCACCCCCAAATTACTAGAAGTTATAGAGCAATTCAGTAATGTGGTGGGATACAAAATCAATGCTCAGAAGTCAGTTGCATTTCTATACACGAACAATGAGACTGAAGAAAGAGAAATTAGGGAATCCATTCCATTTATAATAGCACCAAAAATCATACGTTATCTCGGAGTTAACTTAACCGGAGACGTAAAGGTTCTATATTCTAGAAACTACAAATCACTCTTGAAAGACAATGAAGAAGACACAAAAAGATGGAAAAATCCATGGTCATGAAGGGGAAGAACTAACATAGTTAAAATGTCTATGCTACCCAGAGCAATCTACACTTTCAATGCCATCACTATCAAAATACCAATGACATTTTTCAATGAAATGGAACAAACAATCCTAAAATTTGTATGGAACCAGTAAAGTCCCCGTATCGCCAAGGAATTGTTGAAAAGGAAAAACAAAGGTTGGGGCATCACATTGCTGGATTTCAAGCTTTACTACAAAGCTGTGATCACAAAGACAGCATGGTACTGGCACAAAAGCAGACACATAGACCAATGGAACAGAAAGGAGAACCCAGAAATGGACCCTCAGCTCTTTGGGCAACTAATCTTTGACAAAACAGGAAAAAACATCCATTGGAAAAAAGGTAGTCTCTTCAATAAATGGTGCTGGGTAATTGGATATTCATATACAAAAGAATTAAACCTGACCACTCTCACACCATACACCAAGATAAACTCCAAATGGATGAGAGACCTTGATGTGAGACAGGAATCCATCAGCTGCAACCTCTATGACATCGGCCACAGTAACTTTTTTCATGACGCATCTCCAAAGGCAAGAGAAAGAAAAGAAAAAATGAACTTGTGGGACTTCATCAAAATAAAAAGCTTCTGCGCAGCTTAGGAAACAGTCAAAAAAACTAAGAGGCAGCCCACGGAATGGGAGAAGATATTTGCAAATGACACTACAGATAGAAGATTGGTATCTAAGATCTACAAAGAACTTCTCAAACTCAATACACAAGAAATAAATAAACAAATCATAAAATGGACAGAAGCTATGAACAGACACTTTTCTAGTGAAGACATACAAATGGCTAACAGACACATGAAAAAATGTTCAAAATCATTAGCCATCAGCGAAATTCAAATCAAAACCACACTGAAATACCAACTTATGCCAGCTAGAATGGCAAAAATTGACAAGGCAGGAAACAACAATTTTTGGAGTGGATGTGGAGAAAGGGGATCCCTCTTACATTGTTGGTGGGAATGCAAATTGGTGCAGCCAATCTGGAAAACAGTGTGGAGGTCCCTTAAAAAGTTAAAAATTGAGCTACCCTATGACCAGCCATTGCACTTCTGTGTATTTACCCCAAAGATACAGACGTAGTGAAGAGAAGGGCCTTATGAACCTCAATGTTCATAGCAGCATTGTCCAGAATAGCTAAATCGTGGAGGGAGCCGTGATGCCCCACAACAGATGACTGGATGAAGAAGATGTGGTCCATATATACAATTGAATATTACTCAGCCATCAAGGAAGGATTTCTCAACATTTGTTGCAACATGGACGGCACTGGAGGAGATAATGCTAAGTGAAATAAGTCAAGCAGAGAAAGACAGTTATCATATGGTTTCACTTATTTATGGAACATAAGAAGTAGGAAGATCGGTAGGAGAAGAAAGGGAAGAAGAAAGAGGGGGTGAACAGAAGGGGGAATGAACCATGAGAGACTATGGACTCTGAGAAACAAACTGAGGGCTTCAGAGGGGAGGAGGGTTGGGGAATGGGATAGGCTGGTGATGGGTATTAAGGAAGGCACATATTGCATGGTGTACTGGGTGTTATATGCAAGTAGTGAATCATGGAACTTTACATAAAAAACTAGGGATGTACTGTATGGTGACTAACATAAAAAATAAAAACAAAAAATAAAACATAGGAATGCTTTTATTCAGCAGCTTAAATATTATTACTATATTATTTGTATCTTAGTTATGTAATCTCTTAGCAGAGTGACAAGTAAATTAGTAAAGTAGAATGTATTTTTTTTAAAAGCAAGAACTAACGGAATTTAAAGACTGAATCTTATTTTCCAGAAGAATCAGAACACAAACTGTGATGCACTTCTGAAATATTGTGTTCTAACATAAATCCTAAAAATCATTGTATCTTTTCAGATATGAATCAAATGCTTTCGAATGGAGAATATAGCACATTGCATGTTTTGCTCATTATCCCACAAGAGCAAAGAGTAATTTATTTTTTTAAGATTTTATTTATTAGAGAGAGAGAGTTAGCGAGAGAGAATGTGAGTGACTGGTTGGGGTGGGGGAAGCGGAGGGAGAAGCAAACTCCCTGCTGAGCAGGGAGCCCAGTGTGGGACTCAATCCCAGGACCCTGGGATCATGACCTGAGCCAAAGGCAGATGCTTAACTGACTCAGCCACTCAAGCAAAGAGTAATTTAAAAAACAAGTAGTTGAGAGTAAGGAGAATAGAATTATAGGCCTGCCTCTATTGCTAAGGAGTCCTGTGCCTTTGGGTAGTTCACTTAACTTCCCTTTGCCTTAGTTTCTTATTCTGCAGTATGAGTACATGATCTCTCAGGTTGTTACCAAACTAACTTGAGTTTGTTTCTTGGTGAGTTACAGATAGAAACTATACCAGGTGCAGTTGTCACACAAAAGAAACTTTATTTAGGGCAGATAAGGAGATGATGAGGAATAACTTCCAAAGCCATGACTCTCCAAGCAGGGGCGAGCAGATTCTTTTTATTTTCAGTTTAGGATGAATATTCAGAAAGGGGAGCTTTGTTATTGCAGGTAAAGGTGTACCTAATTTTGCACAGGCCTACTTAGAAAACATGCCTATATGTGCATCTTATGTTAATAAAGCTTCTGTGCCTCCCACAGCAGAGACTTTAAAATTATAATGAAGCAACCAGTAACTGTCAGACAGAGAGAAGGGACTATGGACAAGCTCCAAAAGCCAGTATGAACTGGATGGGGTCTTGGGCTCCTTATCTCAGGTAGGAAATGTGGGGCCTCACTTGTTCATAGGCTGAAATGGTGTCAGTTGACCTGAGTGCAGACTTCTGCAGAGAAAGCCAATGTATTTGTTAGTGAGGTCTGAAAAGAAACAATAGCTGAATAGGGAAAAACAGTTCTCTGAAAAACAAGTTTTAAATTTTCTGCTTGTTTCAATCTTATTAACCCTATGGCATATGGTTTCAATCTTGCAAAAACAACTCAAGAATGTGCACTAGATCAGTCTTTTGAAACCATCCTGGGAGTTTTACCATCAATTTACTCTCTCTGATATGGTTAGGCTATTTCCTGGCCTGGCAGAGGCTGTTAGTTTTTGCATTCCCTTTGTTCCCTTGAAATCCTTAATTATTGAGGTTTTTGCATTTCTTTGTAATGTGTGCTAGGGCAAGTAGAGCTGGTAAGGCATAGATCACTGAAAATAACTGGGGGTTTAAAATGACTTCTCTAATGAATCATCAAACTTTACATCAAAAACCAGGGATGTACTGTATGGTGACTAACATAATATAATAAAAAATATTATTATAATAAAAAAAATAAGTAAATAAAATGACTTCTCTATGTCTCCAAAGCTATGTCTTCTCTTTTTCTGGGAATCCTTAACTACTTCTCCTTTCAAGGTATCTCCTTTTACAAAAAAATGAAAAAACAAAAACAAACAAACAAAAAACACCCTTTCAATTTAAGGGAATTAGATTGGAGTAAGAGAATTGTCCTGCCATTTTTTTGAACAATCCATAATAAAATAAACAATACCAAGAAAAGAGTCATTATTCAGTCTCACTCCCTGTATAGGCTCTACTAAAAAATGTCAAGTTTATCCTTGAGCTCTGGAAGGGCATTCATTCAACATGTACTGAACCTAATGCAGCATTTATGATATAATGGTGATACAATTTTTACCACAGTCCAATGGAAATGAAAGTGAAGTTTTTGTTAATGTTTGTAAAGAAGTCAAGATATTTGCATCAAAATCATTTAAATAAATTCAGTTACATGCAAAAAAAACCATATTTTTTCATGCATACCATTATATCTTTAAATTTTGTCAATTTCTTTTTTTTTAAGATTTATTTATTTATTTTAGAGAGACAGAACAAGTGGATGGAGGCACAGAGGGAGAAATTTTCAGACTCCCCGCTGAGTGCAGAGGCTGACTTGACAGTCAGTCTCACAATCCATGAGATCATGACCTGAGCCAAAACCGACAGCTGGGTGTTTAACCGACTGAGCCACCAAAGTGTCCCTGTCATTTTCTTGAAAATAAAAATAATAGATATAATAAGGGAATAAGGTAAAGTTTTGTATGATTCTAATATGAAGAAAATTGGGTAGGGTTTCCATGATTATAAATACATGCTTAAAGAGAATAATAAAAATTGTCACGAGGATACAAATTAGTCCTCTTTTATACAGATTATCTTAGTTAAAATCAAACATTTCATTTCCGAAGGAAAAAAAAAACTACAGTTTAATGCATGTTCATGAAAAGTAGGGTAGTTTTTAATGCTGGTAGGTGTAATTCATGTGTCCCATTTAAGACTTAGAATGTTTTCTTCCAGTATAATTATAGTATTCAGAATGCATAAATGCAATCATACTAATGTTGTTGGACAGGAAAAACATCTAAATTATTTTCATCATAGTATGAAGAGTTAAGATAACTAGTTCCCCTTCCCCTTTGAAAAAAAGGTTCACTTTTGAGTGCAAAGTATTCTTGCCGTGCCCTACAAGAAAATTTTCTATGCTATCAACTGTGCTGTTATATTCAAAATGGAGAGGGTGTTTTATCTTAAATTCAGTACTGAAAGTTTAAGTGAAATTAGTAAGTAGTGATCTGACTAATTCACCTCCAAGTTATTTTGGAGAGCAATAGTTACATTTTATTTATAAAAGAGTAGAAGATGTTCACTATGATGATTTACATACAATTTATCAAGACCGACAAGTGTGAAATGGCTTCATCATGATGCATTAACTCAGCCTGATAATATCCAAGTGTTGAGATGATTAAGGTAAATATACGGGGTTTCATGAAAATCCTTAGCCAAAATTCAAATTATGCTTTTGAGATGCTTTTATACTCTCCTCGACTCATGAATAGAGTATATAGAATAAAGGAGATCATTAATTCTTTCTCTTAAACTAATATAGTAAACTTTGCAGTTATCTGTCAATTATTAAAATGCCCAAGTGTTTTAATATCATCATCTGATGGAAATAATTGACTTAGTTTGTTTTTCCTGCAGACCTGGTGCATAGACATGAAGTGATAAGATCTACTAAATACTGAACTAAATAGTTGTTTATATGATTCCAGTGACTAATTATACATTTACAAAAGTTTATATTTTGAAAGGTAGTATTTTAATATTAGATACACTGATAAGCAGATTTTCTGTATTTAAAGATTATTATAAGGTTATCCAGTATTTAGTTGATAGTTATTTCTCTTTTAACATTTTTTTTTTAATTCCAGTTAGTTAACACAACTGTAATATTAGTTTCAGTTGTACAATATAGTGAATCAACATTTCCATACATCACTCAGGGCTCATCACAAGTGCCATCTTTAATCCCCATCACCTATTTAACCCATAATCCCACCCACATCTGTTCTGGTAACCATCAGCTCTCTAAAGTTAAGAGTCTGTTTCTTGGTTTCCCTCTCTCTCTCTTCCCTTTGCTGGTTTGTTCTGTAGTTTAAATTCCACACATGGTGAAATCATATGGTACCTGCCTTTCTCTGACTGACTTATTTTACTTACCCTAATACTCTCTAACTCCATCAACCTTAGAATTTCATTCTTTTTTAAGGCCGAGTAATATCCCATTGCATGCATATATATATATATGTATATAGATATATATACACACACACATATATACATATATATTAAGTTATTAATATAAAATATTAATATACTTTTATTATAATTATAATCATATATAATTATATTATGTAAGTAATTATATATAATTATTATATAATCATATAATATAATTATAATTAATATAAATATAAAATATAATTATATTATAAAATATAATTATATATTATATATTTATGATTATAATTATATTATAAAATATAATTATTAATATAAAGTATTAATATAATTATTAATTATATATTGTAATGATATATAATATAATAACTTATATATATTATATATTTATAATGTCTTTATTGATTTGTCAGTGGATAGACACTTGGGCTGTTTCCACATTTTGGCTATTGTAGATAATGCTGCTATAAACATTGGGGTGGATGTATCCCTTTGAGGTAGTATTTTTATTCTTTGGGTAAATATCAAGTAGTAGTGCAATTGCTTGATCATGGGATAGTTCTATTTTTAATACTTTGAGGAATCTCCATACTATTTTCCAGAGTGGCTGCACCAGTTTGCATTCCCACCAACAGTGTAAGAGGGTTCCCCTTTCTCCATATCCATGCCAACACCTGTTGTTTCTTGTGTCATTGATTTTAGCCATTCTGACAGGGGTGAGGTGATATCACATTGCAGGACTGATTTTCATTTCCCTAATGATCAGTGATGTCAAGCATCTTTTCATGTGGCTGTTGGCCATCTGTATATCTTTTTTGGAAAAATGTCTATTCATGTCTTCTGCCCATTTGGAATTGGATAATTTATTTATTGGTTGTTGATACTTGCTAATGATGTATCTGATGATGGGTTAGTTTTATATATATATATATATATATATATATATATATATATATATATATAATAGACTAAACACTCGAATCAAAAGACATAGGTGTCACAATGGATTAAAAAAGAAAAAGTTATCTATATGCTGCTTATAAGAGACTCATTTTAGTCCTAAAGACACCTGAACACTGAAAGTGAGAGGATGAAGAAACTCTATTTTTAATACTTTATCTCCTCCCATTTTGCAGATTGCCTTTTAGTTTTGTTGATTGTTTTCTTTGCTATGTGGAAGCTTTTTATTTTAATGAAGTCCCAATAATTTATTTTTGCTTTTCTTTCCCTTGCCTCAAAAGACATATATAGAAAGAAGTTTCTAAAGCCGATGTCAAAGAGGTTACTGCCTGTGTTCTCTTCTAGGATTTTATTGGTTTCAGGTCTCACATTCATGTCTTTAATCCATTTTGAATATATTTTTGCATATGATGTAAAAAAGTGGTCCAGTTTCATTCTTTTGCACGTTGTTGTCCAGTTTTCCCAACACCATTTGTTGAAAAGACTGTTTTCCCCCATATTAGATATTCTTTCCTGCTATTTCAAGCATTAATTGACCATATAGTTGTCAGTTCCATTCTGTGTTTTCTATTCTGTTCCATTGATCTATGTATTTGTTTTTGTGCCAGAATCATACTGTTTTGATACTAAAGTTTTGTAGTAAAACTTGAAGCCCAGAATTGTGATGTGTCCAGTTTTGATTTTATTTTCAAGATTGTTTTGGCTATTCAGGGTCTTTCATATTCCATACAAATTTTAGATTTTTTGTTCTAGCTCTGTGAAAAATGCTGATGGTATTTTCATAGGGATAGCATTAAATATGTAGATTACTTTGGGTAGTATAGACATTTCAAAAATATTTGTTCTTCCAATCCATGAGCATGGAATTTCTTTCCATTTCTTTGTATCATCTTCAATTTCTTTCATTGGTGTTTTATGGCTTTCACAGTACAGGTCTTTCACCTCTTTGGTTAGCTTTATTCCTAAGTACTTTATTGACTTGGTGCAATTGTAAATGGGATTGATGTCTTAGTTTCTCTTTCCTGTGCTTCATTATTGGTGTATAGAAATGCAACAGATTTCTTTACATTGATTTTGTATCCTGTGACATTTTTGAATTCCTTTATCAGTTCTACCAGTTTTTGGTGTTTTTTGGACTTTCTACATAGAGTATCATGTCATCTGAAAATAGTGAAAGTTTTAATTCTTTTTTGAGTATTTGGATGCCTTTTACTTCTTTTTGTTGTGTCATTGCTGTGGCTAGGACTATTTTGAATAACTATGTTAATTAACAGTGGTGAGAGTGGACATCCCTGTCTTGTTACTGACCATAGAGGAAAAGCTCTCATTTTTTCCCCACCAAGGATTATATTACCTGTGGATTTTTGTATATGGCCTTTATTATGTTGAGATATTTTCCCTCTAACCCTACTTTGTTGAGGGTCGTTATCACAGGATGTTGTACTTTGTCAAATGATTTTTCTGCATCTATTTAAAGGATCAGATGGTTTTAACCTTTCTTTTATTAATGTGATATATCACACTGAGTAATTTGCAAATATTGAACAACACTTCCAGCCCAGGCATCCGGCCCTGGAATACTTTTTCTTTGGAAGTTTTTGATTAATGATTCAATTTCTTTGCTGGTTATCTGTTCAATTTTTCTATTTCTTCCTGTTTCAGTTTTGGTAGTTTATATGTTTCTAGGAATTTATCCATTTCTTCTAGTCGGTCCAATTTGTTGGCTTATAGTACTCATAATATTCTCTTAGAATTGTTTGTATATCTATGGTGTTGGTTGCTATTTCTCCTCTCTTATTTGTGATTTCATTTATTTGAGTCCTTTCTCTCTCTTTTTTTAAGATTTTATTTGTATATTTGACAGAGAGAGAGACAGCCAGTGAGAGAGGGAACACAAGCAGGGGGAGTGGGAAAGGAAGAAGCAGGCTCCCAGCAGAGGAGCCTGATGCTGTCCTCGATCCCAGGACCCTGGGATCATGCCCTGAACCGAAGGCGGACGCTTAACGACTGAGCCACCCAGGCGCACCATTTCTCTTTTCTATTTATAAGTCTGGCCAGAGATTTATCAATTTTCATTATTTTTTTCAAAGAACCAGCTCCTGGTTTCATTGATCTGTTCTATTGTTCTTTTTATTTTCTGTATCATTTTTTGTGATCTAATCTTTATTATTCCCTTCCTTCTGCTGGCTTTAAGCTTTGTTTGTTGCTCTTTTTCTAGTTCCTTTAGGTGCAATGTTAGGTAGTTTATTTGAGATTTTCTTGCTTCTTGAGGTAGGCTTGTATTGCAAGTTACTTCCTTCATTTGTCTAGTTTGTCTGACATTTTATACTCCAGTTTTGTTTTGATATCCTTATAAGTGATGTTTCTTCATCCTCTCACTTTCAGTGTTCAGGTGTCTTTAGGACTAAAATGAGTCTCTTATAAGCAGCATATAGATAACTTTTTCTTTTTTAATCCATTGTGACACCTATGTCTTTTGATTGGAGTGTTTAGTCTATTTTCAAAGTAATTATTGATAGATACGCACTTATTGCCATTTTATTACTTGTTTTGCTGTTGTTTCTAAAAAATTTCTCTGTACCTTTCTAGTCTTTGTTGCTTTTTATCTTTCTTCCACACTCAATGTGTCCCCTTTAATATTTCTTGCAGGCTGCCTTGGTGGCCATGAACTCTTTTAGTTTTTGTTTGTCTGGGAGACTCTTTTTCTCTCCTTTTATTCTGAATGCTAGGCTTCTTGGATAGAGTACTCCTAGCTGCAGGTTTTTTCCCATTCAGCACTTTGAATATATCATTCTCCTCACTTCTGGCCTGCCAAGTTTCTGTTGAGAAATCTGCATGAAGCCTTATGGCTCTTCCTTTGTAAGTTAAGGACGTCTTTTGTCTTGTTTTTTAAGATTTTTTTCATCAATATATTTTGCAAATTTAATTACAATATGTCTTTTTATCAGCCTGCTTTTGTTTATTTTGATGGGAGTTTTCTGTGCCTCATGGATCTGGATGTCTGTTTCCTTCTCTAGATTAGGGAAGTTTTTAGCTATAATTTCCTCAAATACATTTTCTGCCCCCTTTTCTCTCTTCTTCTTCTTCAGTGATTCTTATAATATGATTTTTATTACATTTGATTGAGTCTCTGATTTCCCTAATTCCATTCTCATGTTCTATAATTCTTCTGTCTCTCATTTATTCAGCTTCATTATTTTCCATTGTTTTGCCTTCTATATCACTTTTTCATTCCTCTGCTTCTTCCAGCCTGTGTTCATTGCATGAAGCCTGTTTCCAATTTCAGTTAATGCCTTCTTCATTTCTTTCTTTTTTCTTCTCTTTCTTTCATTCCTTCTTTCTTTCTTTTCTTTTTGCATTCTTCATTTCTTTCTTTTCTTTTTTTAAAAAATTTTGTTTATTTATTTGACAGAGAGAGAGGCAGTGAAAGAGGAAACAAAGCATGGAGAGTGGGAGAGGAAGAAGCAGGCTTGAGCAGGGAGCCCGATGTGGGGCTCGATCCCAGAATGCTGGGATCATGACCTGAGCCAAAGGCAGATGCTTAATGACTAAGCCACCCAGGCGCCCCTGCATTCTTCATTTCTCAATGTTTTTTAATTTATTTATGTTTGTGGTAAGGGTCTCCCTGATGTCTTCCATTCTTTCCTCAAGCCCAGTGAGTATCTTTATGATTTAAATTCAAATTCTCCATCAGGTATGTTACTTATATCAGTTTTGCTCAGATCTCTGGCCATGAAATTACCTTGCTTTTTCATTTAACATGAATTCCTCCATTTTGGCATTTTTTCTAATTCTCTGCCTTCCTCTCTGTGTTAGAAAAGCCAGTTAAGTGTCTTGACTGAGAGCAATGGCTTTATGAAGAAGAGGTCCTATAGTTTCCAGGACTTGCTGCTTCAGGGAGTTTCTCTGGTGTGTGCTGCATGTGCTCTGCTGTTGTGTTTTGGCTACTCTATCCTTCAAGCCAGTCATGTGCTGAGGCCCTCCTTGCCTGCAGTGAGCAGTGTTTTATTCTTGGTCAGAATGTGGTTCTTTTAGCTAGGTGTATTCTTGTCTGCTTCTCAAATTAGACCTGATACTATTTCCACTGGAACTGAAATCCCTGCCAAACTGGCTGGGAGATGTGGTGTGGGGATGGGTTTGTGTTGGTCTTCTGGGAAGGAGTCTGTTGCACTGGAACTGAGGCAAGCTTGACTGAGAAGGGCAATCCCACCAGCATGCAAGGTTGTGGGATTTGGTGTAAGTTAGATAGCCTATGCAGGTGCTGTGCTGCTTTCAACAGGTGGTCCTCTTTTTATGACTAGGGGTAGGAGAGGGATATGGAGCAGGCTGGCTCCTTTGTCCATGCTACCTCTCAGAGAAGCACTCCAAGAAGAATAAATAATTCCCCCCTCCCCCCTGTGTCCAACATTTTTCAGATCCCTATTTCCACACTGCCTCTGGGTTGTTTGCCTGCCTTCTCTTCAGGAGCAGGGCAGTGCCCTCAGGGCTCTATCCCAGCTAAACCTGCTTACATTTAAAACACTAGGCACCAAGCCCCTCACTTTTTCAAGAACTCACAAAAATCAATCCCTCTTGTTTTGGCCAATGGCTTCAGGGAAATGTTCTCCTTATGCATTTCTCTGTGTGCTCTACTCTCTTTTGCCCTTTTCTGTGGCCGCAACTCCCTTAACTTCACAGAACCTGTGATCTGTTTCTCCCCTAAACCATATCTCTGTATTTCTTACCCTTTTGATGTGATCTCTTCTCTCCCTTTAGTTTTGGAGTTTGTTCTGTCAGCCTTCAAGTTGATTTTTGGGGGTATTTAGAATGATTAGATATTTATCTAGTTGTGTTCATGGGAAGAGTTGAGCTTAGGGTCGGTCCTCCTACTCTGCTGTAATTTTCCCCATTTGGGACCATATGTAAATCTTAATATATTTAAAATAATTAAAAACACATGGAATATGTTTGTTGATGTTAATGGAATTAAATATTTAGCATTAAGAGATGTAGAAAAAAACACAATATTGGGAAAATAATAACTTCAATCAGACAAAGAGGAAATAAAAAAGCAAATCAGCAAGTATTTTAAACTGAATTGTAATAAAAATGCAATATATCAAAATTAAGAAAATTCAATTAACTAAAAGTATACTCAGAGGAAAAGGTATAACTTTAAATGATTGTATTAGAAAAGAAGAGAGGACTACACTTAATGGCCCGAGATACCACCTTAAGAAGTTAGAAAAATAAATACAAAGTAAACCCAAAGCATGTAGAAGGAAATAATAATTAATAATAATAATAAACACAGCCACACAGCTCAACAAAATAGAAAACATTCAAGAGAATCAATAAACCAAGAACTTGTCCATTGAAATCACGAATAAATTTCATATAGCCTTAGCTAGACCTACTAAGAAAAAACACAGGGAACAAAAATTGTCAGTATCAGGAACAAAAGAGTATCCATCTCCTCAGATCCTACAGACAGTAAAAAATAATTTGAATAATTTTAAAGAACTTTTTTCCAACAAATTGGACAATTTAGAAGAAATTGACAAATTCCCTGAAAGACACAAGCTACCAAAACTCTATCAAGAAGGAAATAAACAATCTGAATAGTTTTGTATCCATTATAGATATTAAATTTTTTACTACAAATCTTCCCACAAGGAAAACATAAGGCCCATATGGCATCAAATGTAAACTTTAGCAAATACATAAGGAAAAAGGGTAATAATCCTACACAAACTTTTTAAAAAAATATGAGTGAGGGATGCTTTACAACTCATTTAAGGTGACAACATTATTTTGACACCAAAAACCAGGAAAATATATTATAAAAGAGAAAAAGGAAAGAATAAAAGAACTACAGGCAATATTCCTCATCAATACACAAAAGCCCTTTTAAAATATTAGCAAATCAAATCTAACAATCTAAAACAATGAGGTATATATTAGGGAATAAAGTATATTCCAGGAATCCATGGTTTGTTTAATATTCCAGAAATTTGTCTATGTAATTCACCCCAGTAACATAGCAAATATAGTACCTTAACTTATGATGGTAAGAGTGTAAGCAGCATCATGGGCTTGGCTCCTTCATAATTATTTTGAAACCGAAGTTTTGTTGCAATAGTGTGTAAATGCAGGTTCACTGTTACAGCCTACATGTAACTGAGACACTATGAAACTTAATGAGTTAATGAGAGAATAAAAATTTGAGATCACTCCTACGCCCCTCCATGTATATGTACTGAATTGCACTTAAATTGTGAACGTATGTATACACAATAAAATCCACTTTTGAGAAGGAAAATACATTTTAATAGTGAAGAAAAATAATTTCAAGAAAAAAATTTATTGAAGTAAGTATTCTGGTTAATTCAGGGAATGTTTCCTTATATTTTATCTTAATCTGGCAGCCTACACAAAATTCATACATCTGACCTATTTCTTTTGTTTGTTTCATTTATTTCTGTGCCCATTTATTAGGAATCATTTTTGGTTTATTTCCCTCATTTCAAAAGAAGTAGTGCCTTTTGAAAAAGACTTTCTCTTCACTTAAGGTCACAATTAGCTGTCCAAAAGACTGTTCACACTAGCTTACTGAATAGCTCTCCATACCTATTTCTTTCATATATTTCTGTCATCCCCACTCCTCTATGGATTTTGTACTCTCTCCACCATGCCCACTGCAATTATGTCCTATCTTTACATGTACACACAGACAAATCTTTCACTTTTTTAACACAACCCATACTTTATTTACCAACTTTCTCTTAAATGGAATAAATTGGCTGTCATTCAAAAAATTGCATACAGGGAGAGGAGTTAAGATGGTAGATTAGTAGGGCAATGCTGGGCTTGCCTTATCCCTCAAACACAGCTAGATCAATATTAAATCATTTTGAACAACTAGAAAGTTGATCTGATGGTTAAGAAAATAATCTGCACAATTAGAGGGAGAGAACATGGCAGGTGCATGGTTTGTAGATGTGAGTTCGGAGAGACAAGAGTAGTGGTGCTGCAGAAGGGTGGGAACATTTTCATAGAGCAAATTCAGGGATAGAGGGAGAGAGTGGGACAGAAAGCGGTGCATAGGGTTCACCCACAGTGTTCTGGTGTGGGTATCCCCTGGATTGTAAGGGAAGAGAATGTTCCCCTTCCTGAAATGCATTTGGAAGAGGGTATTTTGTCTCTCCAAGGACAATAACCCACCAGGCGGTATTGAGAAGCCATTCAACAACAGGGGACAGAGACCCGAGCAGATGACAGATAAACTGGTCACGGCTTTTTGCTGTGTTTCAAGGCTCCAGGCACTTGTACAGGCATGCAACTGCTTTTCTGGGACAGAAAGGTGCCAGGCACAGCACTGCAAAGCTCTCCTCTGGGGAAAGGAGCACGTCCTTGTGCTGCCAGGTACTTTGAGATTTTTTGTTTTGAATCCCGGTTGCCAGGCAGAGATAAAACACAGGAGAACTGTGGCATGGGGTATACTGCTGCTTGGGCACAGACAGGTTGAGGGCAGGGATCTGATGAAAGCCTGGGACACAGGAAAATATTGTTCACTTTTCTCTGAGGGCTTCCTGAACAACTGATGCCATGAGTTCCCCTCCTGGTGATGAAAGTGTGGGTTGATGCCATCTTCACTCCTCCCCATCATTCCCAGCATGTTTAGACTTTCGGAGAGAAACACAATGCCTCCATGGGAGGTTACAGTTGCATGTAACAAAACCTGCCCACCTACACCTGGAAGAGACTTCTTTATTAGGGTGGGTCTGACTGTGAGCCAACCAGTGGACCTCTCCCTCAGAAAACCAACACAGACCCTCTGTATGCATCAAAGCTACTGATCGTAGAGTGCTCCAAAGCACCCACATCTGTTCTGGTGGAAATAGAGCCAGGCTTTTCTTTCTTTCTTTCTTTCTTTCTTTCTTTCTTTCTTTCTTTCTTTCTTTCTTTCAATTTTATTTTTTTTACTTTTTATTTTTAAATTTTTATATTTATATTATTTTTAAAATTTCTAAATAATTTTCTTTGGCATCAGGCTCATAGTTTTTTGTTCATTTGGCTTGTTTGTTTCCTTTTCTCGTTTTTTGGATCAGACTTTTTTTTCCTTTTTATTTTTTCCTTCTTTATTTCTTTTTCTTTGTAATCAGGGTTATACTTCATTGTTTGCTTTATTGTTCATTTCCTTTTTCTCTTTTATTGGATCAAGCTTTCTTTCTTTAAATCAGGCTTATCAAAACAAACAAATCAATGTGCATAGTTAAATTCCAAACATTCCCCACTGCAAGCAAGGAGGAACTCTGTAGAGGACTGACCTGTGTGAAAGAGCAACCAAAACACAACAGCAGTGTACACACAGAATACACCAGAAATATTTCCTGAAGCACCAGGCCCTGGACAGTGTAGGACCCATTCTTAATATATAGTATTACTCTCAGGAGCATAATACTTAAGTTTCACAACATGCAAAAGACAGAAATCTAGACCTAATAAGAAGAGCAGAGGAATTCTCCCATAAAGGAAAATCAAGAAGAAATCACAGCCAGGGATTTGCTCAAAACAAATATAATCAATATATCTGAAGAAGAATTTAGAACAACAGTCATAAAAATACTAGCTGGGCTTGAAAAAAACAAAGAAGACAGCAGAGAAACCCGAGCTGGAGAGATAACAGATGTAAAAACTAGTAAGGCTAAAATAAAGAATGCTGTAATTGACATGCAAAATAGATTGGCTGTAATCACAATGAGAATAAAAGAAGCAGAGGAATGAATAGGTGACACAGAAGATAAAATTATGGAAAATAATGAAGCTGAAAGAAGAGGAAAAGAAAACCATTAGATCATAAATATAGACTTAGGGAACTCAGTGATTCCATAAAACAAAATGATATCTGTTTCATAGGAGTCTCAGAAGAAGAGAGGGGAAAAGGGGGCAGAGGGTCTATTTGAACAAATTATAGCTGAAAACTTCCCTAATCTGGGGATATGAACAGGCATTCAAGTCTAGGAGGTACAGAAAATGCCCCTCAAAATCAACAAAAACAGGTCAACACCAAGACATATCATTGTGAAACTTGGAAAATACAAAGATAAAGAGAGAATTCTGAAAGCAGCTGGGGAAAAAAAATGGGTCCTTAATCTATAAAGGTAGATGCATAAGGCTAGTAGTTGACCCGTGCGCAGGAACTGTGCAAGCCAGAAAGAAATGGCATGATATATTCAATGTGCTAAATGGAAAAATATGCAGCCAAGAATAATTGATCCAGCAAAGCTGTCATTCAGAATAGGAGAGATAAAAGAGTTTCAAAGAAAAGCAAAAACTAAAGGAGTTCATGAACACTAAACCAGCTCTGCAAAAATATTAAAGGGGACTCTCTGAGCCAGAAAGAGAAACCAAAGTCAACAAAGACTAAAAAGGAAAAGAGACGGGGCGCCTGGGTGGCACAGCGGTTAAGCGTCTGCCTTCGGCTCAGGGCATGATCCTGGCGATCTGGGATCGAGCCCCACATCAGGCTCTTCTGCTATGAGCCTGCTTCTTCCTCTCCCACTCCCCCTGCTTGTGTTCCCTCTCTCGCTGGCTGTCTCTATCTCTGTCGAATAAATAAATAAAATCTTAAAAAAAAAAAAAAGGAAAAGACAATTTATAGGAACAACAAATTTATAGGTAATGCGATGGCACTAAATTCATATCATTCAGTAATAACTCTGAATGTAAATTGACTAAATGCTCCAATCAAAAGACATAGAGTATCAGAATGCATTTAAAATAAAAAACAAGATCCATTGATATGAGGCTCACAAGAGACTCATTTTAGACCCCGAAACACCCCTAGATAGAAAGTGAGGGGTAGAGAACCATCCATCATGCTATTGGACATCAAAAGACCTGGAGGAGCCATACTTATATCAAAAAATCTAAATTTTAAACCAAAGACTATAATTAACAGGTGAGGAAAAGCACTATGTCATAATTAAGGTGTTTTCCAACAAGATCTAACAATTGCAAATATTTATATCACCAACTTGGGAGTAAACAAATATATAAATCAATTAGTAAACTTAAAGAAACTCATCAATTATAGTACAAAAATAGGAGACTTGAACACCCCATTCACAGCAATGCACAGATTATCAAAGCAGATCAACAAGAAAACATGTGCTTTGAAAGATAAATTGGATCAGATGGGCTTAACGGATATACTCAAAGCAATTCATTCTAAAACAGCAGAATACCCATTCTTTTCAAGTGCACATGGAATATTCTCCAGAATAGATAATATACTGGGTCAGAAATCAGGCCTCAACCAATACAAAAAGATTGAGATCATAACACGCATGTTTTCAGATCACAATGCTATGGAACTATAAATCAACCACAAGAAATTTGGAAAGACTGCACATACATGGAGGTTAAAGAACACCCCACAAAATAATGATTGAGTTAATGAGGAAATTAAAGAAGAAATAAAAAAATGCATAGAAGCAAATGAATATGAAAACACGACAGCCCAAAGCCTTTGGGATGCAGCAAAGGCAGTCCAAAGAGGGAAGTACATAGCAATAAAGGGCTTCCTCAAGGAGCAAGAAGAGTCTCCAATAAACAACCTAAGCCGACACCTAAAGAAGCTGGAAAAAAAAAAAACAAATCCTAAATCCAGCAGAAAGGGGGAAATAATTAAGATAAAAGCAGAAATAGATGATAGAGAAATTTTTTAAAAAAACAGTAGAACAGATCAATGAAACTAGGAGCTGGTTCATGGAAAAAATTAACAAGATTGACAAACCCCTAGCCAGAATTATCAAAAAGAAAAGAGAAAGGACCCAAATAAATAAAATCATGAATGAAACAAAAAAGATCACAACCAATACAGAAGAAATGCAAACAATTATAAGAGAATATTATGAGCAATTATATGCCAACCAATTGGACAATCTGGAAGAAATGTATAAATTTCTAGAAACATAAACTACCAAAACGGAAACAGGAAGAAATAGAAAACCTGAAGAAACCCATAACCAGCATAGAAAGTGAATTAATAATCAAAAATCTCCCAGCAAACAAGAGTCCAGAGCTGGATGGCTTCCCAGGGGGCTTCTACCCAACATTTAAAGAATCAATACCTATTCTTCTGAAGCTATTGCAAAAAAACACATGGATGCCAAAATTCTCAACAAGATACTAGGTAATAGGATCCAACAGTACATAAATATCAAATGTGATTTATTTCTGTACTTTGGGGATGGTTCAAAGTCTACAAACAATGTGATACATCACATTAGTACAATAAAGTATAAGAATCATATAATCTTCTCAATAGATGCAGAAAAAAGCATTTGAAAAAATACAGCATGTGTTCTTGATACAAACCCTCCACCATGTAAGAATAGAGGAAAAATACCTCAACTCATAAAGGCCATGTACAAAAGATCCACAGCTAATATCCTCAATGGGGAAAGCTGAGAGCTTTTACCTTAAGGTCAGGAGCATGACAGGGATACCCACTCTCACAACTGTTTTTCAGCATAGTACTGGAAGTCCTAGCCCCAGCAATTAGACAACAAAAAGAAATAAATGACATCAAATTGGCAAGGAAGAAGTCAAACTCTCATTATTCACAGACGACAAGATACTCTATATGGAAAACCCAAAAAAATCTACTCCCATACAATTAGAAGTTATAGAGCAATTCAGTAATGTGGCAGGATACAAAATCAATGTTCAGAAATCAGTTGCATTTCTATACACAAATAATGAGACTGAAGAAAGAGAAATTAGGGAATCCATCCCATTTACAATAGCACCAAAAACTATACGTTACCTTGGAATTAACTTAACCAGGACCTATATTCTAGAAACTATAAATCACTCTTGAAAGACATTGAGGAAGACACAAAAAGATGGAAAAATATTCCATGCTCATGGATCGGAAGAACTAACAAAGTTAAAATGTCCATGCTACCCAGAGCAATCTACACTTTCAATGCTAACCTGATCAAAATACCAATGACATTTTTCAAAGAACTGGAACAAACAGCCCTTAAATTTGTATGGAACCAGAAAAGGCCCCGAATCTCCAAGGAACTGTTGAAAAGGAAAAAGAAAGCTGGGGGCATCACAATGCCTGATTTCAAGTTGTACTACAAAGCTATGAGCACAAAGACAGCATGGTACTGGCACAAAAACAGACACATAGACCAATGGAACAGAATAGAGAACCCAGAAATGGACCCTCGGCTCTTTGGGCAACTAATCTTTGATAAAGCGGGAAAAAACATCTGTTGGAAAAAAGAGCCTCTTCAATAAATGGTGCTGGGAAAATTGGATAGCTACATGCAAAAGAATGAAACTTGACCACTCTCTCACACCATACACAAAAATAAACTCCAAATGGATGAAAGACGTCGATGTGAGACAGGAATCCATCAAAATCCTAGAGGAGAACATAGGCAGCAACCTATAGGACATAGGCCAAAGCAACCTTTTTCATGATGTATCTCCAAAGGCAAGAGAAACAACTGATAAAATGAACATGTGGGACTACATCAAGATAAAAAGCTTCTGCACAGCCAAAGAAACAATCAAAAAAACTAGGAGGCAGCCCACGGAATGGGAGAATATATTTGCAAATGATGCTACAGATAAAAGACTGGTATCCAAGATCTACAAAGAACTTCTCAAACTCAATACGTGAGAAACAAACAAATCATAAAATGGGCAGAAGATATGAACAGACACTTTTCCAATGATGACATACAAATGGCTAACAGACACATGAAAAAATGTTCAAAATCATTAGCCATCAGGGAAATTCAAATCAAAACCACACTAAGATACCACCTTACACCAGTTAGAACGGCAAAAATTGACAAGGCAAGAAACAACAATTCCTGGAGAGGATGTGGAGAAAGGGGATCCCTCCTACATTGTTGGTGGGAATGCAAGTTGGTACAACCACTCTGGAAAACAGTGTGGAGGTCTGTTAAAAAGTTAAAAATTGAGCTACCTTATGACCCAGCCATTGCACTACTGGGTATTTACCCCAAAGATACAGACGTAGTGAAGAGAAGGGCCATATGCACCCCAATGTTCATAGCAGCAATGTCCACAACAGCTAAATCGTGGAAGGAACTGAGATGCCCTTCAACAGATGAATGGATTAAGAAGTTGTGTCCCATATATACAATGGAATATTACTCAGCTATCAGAAAGAATGAGTTTTCAACATTTGCTGCAACATGGACGGCACTGGAGGAGATAATGCTAAGTGAAATAAGTCAAGCAGAGAAATACAACTATCATATGATTTCTCTCATCTATGGAACATAAGAACTAGGAAGATCGGTAGGGGAAGAAAGGGATAAAGAAAGGGGGGTAATCAGAAGGGGGAATGAAGTATGAGAGAGTATGGACTCTGGGAAACAAATGAGGGCTTCAGAGGGGAGGGTGGTGGGGGAATGGGATAGACTGGTGATGGTTAGTAAGGAGGGCACGTATTGCATGGTGCACTGGGTGTTATACGCAACTAATGAATCATCAAACTTTGCATCAGAAACCAGGGATGTACTGTGTGGTGACTAACATAATATAATACAAAAACATTAAAACAAAAAAAAAAGAAAATCTGAAAGACTCCACCAAATAATTGCTAGAACTATTTCATGAATTTAGCAAACTCAGAGGATATAAAATCAGGGCACAGAAATCTTTTGCAATAAGGAAGCAGCAGAAGGAGAAATCAAAGAACTGATTCCATTTAAAATTGTACCTAAAAACATAAGATACCTAGGAATAAATCTAACTAAAGACATAAAAGATCTGTATGTTGAAAACTATAGAACACTTATGAAAGAAATTGAAGGAGACACAAAGAAATGGAAAAACATCCCATGCTCATGGTACGGAAGAACAGATATTGCTCAAATGTCTATACTACCTGAAACAATCTACACATTTAATGGAATCCCTATCAAAATACCCCCATCATTTTTCACAGAGCTGGAACAAACAATCCTAAAATTTCTATGCAACCAGAAGAGATCCTGACTAGCCAAAGTAATGTTGAAAATGAAGAGCAAAGTTGGTGGCTTCACAATCCCAGACTTCAAGCTGTATTACAACGCTGTAATCATCAAGAGAGTATGGAACTGGCACATAAATAGAGACATAGACTAGTGGAACAAAAAAGAGAACCCTGAAATGGACCAACAACTACATGGTCAACTAATCTTTGAAAAAGCAGGAAAGAATATCCGATGGAAAAAAAAGATAGTCTCTTCAACAAATGGCGTTGGGAATATTGGACAGCTACATGCAGAAGAATGAAACTGGAGCACTTTCTTACACCATACACAAAAATAAATCCAAAATGGATGAAAGACCTTAATGTAAAACAGGAAGCCATCAAAATCCTAGAGGAGAAATACAGCAGCAATCTCTTTGACCTTAGCCACAGCAACTTCTTGCTAACACACTTCCAGAGGCAAGGGATACAAAAGGAAAAATGACCTATTGGGACTTCATCAGGATAAAAAGCTTATGCACAGCGAAGGGAACAGTCAAACTAAAAGGCAATCGACAGAATGGGAGAAGATATTTGGAAATGACATATCAGATAAAGGGTTAGTATCCAGAATCCATAAAATCTCAATAAAATCAACACCCAAAAAATGAATAATCCAGTCAATGTGCAGAAGACATGAACAGACATTTCTCCAAGGAAGACATACAAATGGCTAAGAGACACATGAAAAAATGCTCAAATCACACATCAGGGAAATACGAATCAAAACCACAATGAGATATCACTTCACACCTGTCAGAATGGCTAAAATTAAGAACTCAGGAAAAAAACAGATGTTGGCATGGATGTGGACAAAGCAGAACCTGTTTGCACTGTTGTTAGAAGTGCTAACTGGTGCAGCCACTCTGGAAAACCTTATGGATGTTTCTCAAAAAGTTAAAAATAGAAATACCTTGCAGGGGCGCCTGGGTGGCACAGCAGTTAAGCGTCTGCCTTCGGCTCAGGGCGTGATCCTGGAGTTATGGGATCGAGCCCCACATCAGGCTTCTCTGCTATGAGCCTGCTTCTTCATCTCCCACTCGCCCTGCTTGTGTTCCCTCTCTAGCTGGCTGTCTCTATCTCTGTCAAATAAATAAATAAAAGCTTTAAAAAAAAAAAAAGAAATACCTTGCAACCCAGCAAGTGTACTAGTAGGTATTTATCCAAAGGATACAAAAGTTCTAATTTAAGGTGCACATGCACCCTGGTGTTTATATCAACACTGTCCACAATAGCCAAAGTATGGAAAAAAATCCTAATGTCCATTGAGTGATGAGTGGATAAAGAAGATATTTTATATATATATATATATATATACAATGTATATACATACAATGTATATACATACAATGTATATACACACAATGTATATATATATATATATATATATATATATATATATATACAATGAAATATTATTCAGTCAAAAGAAAGAATGAAACATTGTCATTTGCAACGACATGGATGGAACTAGTGTGTATTATGCTAGGTGAAATAAGTCAGTCAGAGAAAAACAATTATCATAGGATTTCACTCATATATGGAATTTAAGAAATAAAATGGATGATCACAGGGGAAGGGAAGGAAAAATAAAATAAGATAAAAACAGAGAGACAGAGGCAAACCATAAAAGACTCTACAGTCAGAGAATAAACTGATGGTTACTGGAAGGAAGGTGGGTTGAGGGGATGGGCTAAAGGGTTGATGAGTATTATAGAAGACACTTGTCGTGATGAGGCCTGGGTGTTATGTGTAAGTGATGAATCAGTAAATTCTACTCCTGAAGCCAGTATGATGTTATATGTTAACTAACTTGAATTTAAATTAAAAAAAATTACATACAGAGGTTTGGATCAAATACATTTTAAGAATTCTCACTTTTTCTTTCTTCCTTCAGGCATTTCTCATAAATAACATATGATTTGTCTACTACTTTATGAAAGTTTATTTATCTATGTCATTAATTGAAACTTTTGTTTACTGTGAAGAAAAATCATTGTTTATATTAAGATTATACTGTATAATTCTCTGTGCTTTTCTGGCACACACACTTGCCTTTGAAATCTTCTACACAGTAATTCAAATACAAGTTTTCTGTAGTGCCAATATTAAAGTTATGGTTTATTAGAGTAAATTTGATTCATTACTTGCCCACCATACATCTGTACATTCTAATGCTTCCTCATTACAAAACTTCAGATAGCATAATATATCCACAATATGCTTAATGCATTTGGAACACCAATTACATTAGTAATATAAAATTACATGAAGCATTATTGTTCTCAATGATCTACTAACATGCATGCAAATGAACAATCAATACAATTGCAACTAGGAAAGCAAATATCAGGCATTCTTGTTTAAAAATGCAAAGCAATTCTTTTTTCCTCTCTTGGTCAAAGGCAATGAACATATTAACACCAGGAACATAATAAATTTGACTAATTAAAACACAAAATACTGAATTAAATGCTCACATATTAAATATTTCATTCAAATAAAATGTACTACTTTATGGTTAATTCCTATACACTAATATTATGGAACATTGTTAATAAACAACAGGAGTAAGAATAGTCCCCCTGGAGAAAGTTTTCATTAATTCTCTCATATTTGGACCAGTTCATACTAAATTACTTTAGAATAAATGTTTTCACATTTGTTTCATTATGTACTTTGACATTTCCAAACCCTAGCCTAGAATAACCTAGAGATGATCCCAGCAGTGGGAATGTCTGGTGACCCTGCTGTATACCCTTGTTCTTTTTCATATCCTATTCAGAGAGCTTCATTAGAGGAAGAATCCCTTTCTCTTTTCCAAGTCATAAGTAGTAGCAGTGATAGTAGTGATAGCTCACACTTCCTCTGCTGTTTGTGTCACATATATCTTGAGTATGAAAATCAATTTTAGGGGGCGCCTGGGTGGCTCAGTCATTAAGCGTCTGCCTTCGGCTCAGGGCATGATCCCAGCATTACGGGATCGAGCCCCACATCAGGCTCCTTCACTGGAAGCCTGTTTCTTCCTCTCCCACTCCCCCTGCTTGTGTTCCCTCTCTCGCTGGCTGTCTCTATCACTGTCAAATAAATAAAATCTTCAAAAAAAATCAATTTTATGTAAGTGAGATTATTTAAATGAGTTCAATGTAATTTGAATATCTTTTTTCTATGTACATCTTTTATAAATGTTCCATAGAATTATATATAATAGACTTAGCATTTAAGTTTGTTTTTTAATAAGCATGAAATGGTGCTTTTCAGGATCTTTGAATATATTTTATTCTTGTATTTCCTATTCTGTATGTCAAAGTCAAAGATATCCACAGTGTAGAATGTGTTGTAAGACATATTTAAATGGCATATTTTTAAAATTATCATTATAATTAATTGATTATATATCTCTGTATTCATTAACATTAACTCTTGCTTTTGCCAAATACAATTATTGAATAAGTAACTGATAGTAATTTATGAACTAATATTTTCCCAAAAGAATCACTAAAATATCATGATATTACTTCAATCAACACCTATATGTTTCCAAAATAATATGTTTTAACATGTTTAACTAGAATAGGCTTTGCTAATAAATAAAATGGATAATAATTATTAATGATTCATGATTCTAAAACAACTTATTTGAAGAGCCTAACATGCTGGCAAGAAACCCAGAACATATAAAAGTTGAAGTTTATAATGGTAGCATTATTTTTAAGTGGAGAGAACAATTTATATTTCTTGTAAGATAAAAGACCAGAATGGGCTAAAATTAACATCTGAATATTTACCCAAATGAGTCCTAGCACAAGACACCCATGTTCCAGTTTTCCTAGTTTAAACAAAAACAGGCTTCTCCTTTATAGAATAGCTATAGTTATTATCAAGCCCACTTCATTAGCACAAATGGGCCAAAATTATTGGATGAATAGATTGGTGACATTTATTAATCATTAATAATTTTGTATGTTTTTCATAGTGTCTATGGCCATAGACCAAAAAGTACTTTCTCCGTATTGCCAAAGGAGAATCTGTATGTCTGAAAAATATTCCATTAAACTAAAAAAAGTTGAAAGTCATACCAAAGGCAATGGCCTTGTTCTGCTGTGGACTTTGGTAAATGCTATGTTCAGGCTATCAAACTTCAAAAGCATAATAAAAAAAATATCCCCCAGAAAATACAGCAAAATATTGGCTTTCCGATTTCTAAAGCCAAATACAAATAATGCTTTTGGAGTATACTTTGCATCACAACATTCCTAGCATGATAATGTTTTGCACCAAATTGTCATTGTATCTTCATCAAAGATGTGTCCATTATCTCAACCATTCCAGTAATATGATAAAATGTAAAAGGATAGCATGATTAAAAGGTTGGCATGTAGGTCCATGATCCTCTAATTTGGGGTAGATTTAGGTATTTAAATATATTTTACAATTACATGATGCAGAAAAATATGTTGTGGAATTTTGAAATTAAAGCTATCATAACTTATTTTATTAAAGCATATCAATTCATATTAACACATCAGTTTTAATTATTCAAAGTATTTCAAATAGACATAAAACAAAATTTATTTGATATTATCCATGGGATTATCTTTGTTTTCTGAGGTAATTCAGAGGGTTATTTTTTCTTATATCATGCCCAAATTCCTATTTTCATAAATAGCGCTTTTAAAGAGGAAAGAAAAAATTTTCTTTTAAAGCAGAAATAAAGACTTTTATGGGGAAAGAAAGACTTTTCTTAGTGGAGATTGTTAACTGAACCAGTGTAAGGTTCAAATTTAAACCCAGCTCTTTATTAAGCAAGGTAAGTTATTTAATTTAGGTTTTAGGCTATATAGGAATAAAACTTTGAGAAGCTAAAAATTAAAAATTATATGGTTATGGAACCATGGATTAATTAAAGGTCTGGTGTAGAATAAATATAATTTATTGACATAAAGTACAGCTATACTTATAGCTATAAAATATCCAACTCTAATGATACTTTCATAGTAAGCTCTCCCACCACAACAATTTCCAGATGTTTGCCTACCCCTGTAGGCCCCAAATTACTATTTCAAGGATGATCACTTGCCAGGAATGGCCTGCAATCCCTGTACCAACAAATGAAAGACTACCCCAAACTTTGCCAAGAAAGAGAGGAGAAGGCAAGGGGGTAAATGCTCAGAGGCGAAGACCCTTTGCTCTTCTTTGCTCCCACTTTTATTGGTCCTTCAGGATAATCACAAATTCTTACCACTGTTTCTCAAGCACATGATGTGTGACAAGGGGTCTTGCTAAAACTGGGAGGATTTGGTTACGGGAAAGATACAATATGCTTATTTGCATGTTCTATGAGTTCTCCTAAACACAGCCTAAGGGACAATGCCTACATCTCTTAGATCACAGGGCAGCTGTTTGGGCTAGGAAAGTTTTGGAAGGCAACTCCCTGCAGCATTCCAAGGGTAGAGTGGTCACACAGGCCTCAGTATTCCAAAGGCCTATGCCCTTCTCTGAAATATTCCCTGCCTTCAGTGGCTTCCGTGTTACATTTTAGCAAGCCAGGTATTACGGCTGATTTCATGCTCTATGTTAACCCCAACAATCACTTCACTTAGTTTATTCTCAAAAAATTCCAGTGGATATTGAAAAGATGTTAGTTGTAAATAGGATCACTTATGATATTTGTTTCTAGAGTATCTTTTTGCTGCTCTAGCTAGTTTACTTACATGAATAGATTGAAGCAATCAATTTGCAACAGATTATCTTCAAAAAATATTAGTAGAACTTTAAGTCAATAAAAAACAGTAAATAAAAAATTAAGATCTAGACTAAACATTTCAAATTATTTTACTATGCATTTGGACTATATTAAATCGAACTTTAAAGTGTCAACCCATTAGGCAAGTTGTATATTTCCCAGTTATTGGCTTGGGAAAACCAAATGATAAATTACTCAGAACAGTAAGTTTCTGAAATGAATGCATCAGTTACAGCCTGATATTTCCATAAGATGCAATATTGAATATCTTCAATGGTGCAATTGGAAAGCTACTGAAAGGACAAAAGAAAGAAATATCAAAACAAATTGACAGTAATATCTCATTCTTTCCCATGAGAGTTCATCTTTACACACTAATCAAATAATCTATATAAGATCTCTGTATGTGAAATTTGCTATTAGAGATTAACAGATCTATTGAATGGAGTAGTTTGGAGATTTCTATATAATGAACATTTAATTCAGATTTGAGAGAGCACTAAGGAAAATGTCAATGAAATATGCATTTTTCTTCAAATTGATAAAGGTTAAAGAATGATAGGGAGTATTGCCAGAGCACATTTAATCATATCTGTGAACCTGACATCTGAATTTTAAACGACTGGGATTTGCTCCTCTATTTCTTGAAACACATTTTCTGTATCAGCCAATTAAATAAATGGGTTAATTATCAGGAGCAATTTAAAGGTCAGAAAATGTAAGCACTTGGAATAAAGGAATAGAAGTCTAAATGAATTTGTTTAACCTCATAAGAGCATATTTTCTCTCTGAGACAAAATAGATAAATTGCACTCTAACTTCATTTCATTGACTGAAAATATATTTCAATATTCTGTCATTTTTCCTTACTCCTCAACAACTTCAGATAGTAATAGTTCTCTTGTGATTTCCAAAGAGAGATATGGAGGGAGTTGTCTCGGCAATATTTTATTTGCTAGTAGGTAATTTTATTTCCTTGTTTATATTCCATTTTCCCAGCATACTTGAGTAATACCCATATTAATGATATTTTTGGCCATCATTTAAATCATAACTTTGATTTACATTTTCAACTTGATAAATTGATCAACTCTATGATTATATCACATTTTTCCTATAGATGACTACTGTGATATCAACAGGGTTATTTGGTGCTGTGCAACGATAATATAATTCCCTGGGAAAAATATTAATTTCTTCAAAGTTATGTCATTAATGTCTTACAGAAGACTACAGAAAATGTTACTTTAAGTGTAATTAATTTGAACTCAGGTAGTTCACAACACATGCTGTTATGAACTTTCACTGATTTAATCTGTGCTTGTTTCATACTGTTTCTTTGGAAAATAGGTAAGTTAATTCAACGGTGTTGATAATATTAAGGGAGACTGTACAGTCCACTAAAGAAAATATGTTTAAAGCAATATTTTAACAGCATTTATTAAATAGAAACCCTTAGAATATTAATTACACTTCAGTTTTCTGTGAATTTATTTAATATTCACTAGTAGTTTGTGGATTTTTATGTACATAGATATGCAACAGCGAAGTTTATTAAAAATTGTTTTAATTAAAACTAGGTTAAAAAAACAAGGATTTTCACCAAAGTATTCTGAATTACTAAGTTTAGAAACATTTAGCTAAACACATTATTTATTAATAAATTGTACACAAATGTACATATTGTGGACACTCTCCTGTCCACCAAATTGGGTAAAATAATTACATTTAGTAGCTCTGGATATATGATTTCATCTTATTGTAGCTGGTAAATACTTTTTTTTTTTAAATCACAAGTGTTACTAACTGTAGCAATAATCATTACTTAAAGAAAAAATAGTTTTTTAAGGCAAATAATATTGATGAGTTTCTGGTTATTTATTATCAAAACTTCATACCTATTTGATAAAGGCTGTATTCAATGAGTACTTGTGTTTTCTTTTATTCATCATGAATCAACTAGGTAAGTGATAAAATGCAAAAGAAGTTGCAGATTATTGTTTAGGTGAATTTTGGAGAGAAGCTCTAAAGTTGAATTGAATTATCCATATTCTATAGTAAACTATCATTTGAACAACAGTATTACATTGTTCTACCAGATTTTGGGGGAAGCATTTTATGTGAAATATTATCTGTCCATCTAAATGATTATGTCATGATACTATACATAGAAAATTCTAAACACTCCATAATAAAAACCTACCAGAAGTAATAAATGAATAGAGTAAATTTGCAGGAAACAAAGTGAATACACAGAAACCAGTAGTTTTTCTAAACCCTAATGACATTAGCAGAGAAAAAATTAAGAAAACAACTTCATTTACAAGGATACCAAAGAGGTGAAATACCTAGGAATAAAACTTGTTTAAAGATTTTTATTTATTATTTATTTGAGAGAGAGAGAAAGAGCAAGCGAGAGATAATGAGAGAGATCACAAGCAAGGGGAGATGCAGAGGGAAAGGGAGAAGAAGGCTCCCCACTGAGCAGGGAGCCCAACATGGGGCTCAATCCCAGAGCCCTGAGATCATGATCTGAGCTGAAGGCAGATGCTTAACTGAGTCAACCAGGTGCCCCTACCTAGGAATAAACTTAGCCAAAGAGGTGAAAGCCCTGTACTCTGAAAACTATAACACATTGATGAAATTATTTGAAGACAATACAAACAAATGCAAAGATATCCCATGCTCATGGATTGGAAGAAATAATATTGTTAAAATGTCTATATTATCCAAAGCCATATAGAGATTCACTGCGTTTCTTATCAAAATAACAACAGCATTTTTCACATGACTAAAACAAAGAATCCTAAATTTTGCATGTAACCACAAAAGAACCTAAAGAGCCAAAGCAGTGTGGAGAGAGAAAAATCAAAGCTCAAGATATCACAATTTGAGATTTCAAGATAAACTACAAAGCTGTAGTAATCAAAACAGTATGGTACTGGCAGAAAAATAGACACATAGATCAAAGGAACAGAACAGAAAGCTGAGAAATAAACCCATATGTAAATGATCAATTAATCTATGACAAAAGGGGCAAAAATGCACAATGGGGAAAAGATAGTCTCTTCAATAAATGGTACTGGGAAAACTGGACAACTACATATAAATAATGGAACAGAACCGCTTTTTAACACCATACAAAATAATATATTCAAAATGGATTAAAGACCTAAATGTGAGACCTAAAACCATAACAATCTTAGAAAAGGACAGAAGCAGTAATTTATGTGAATCAACCTTAGCAATATTTTTTTACATATGTCTTCTAAGACAAGGGGAATGAAAGCAAAAATAAACTTTTGGGACTATACTAAAATAAAAAGCCTTTGTGCAAGGAAACCATGACCAAAACAAAAGGGCAACCTACTGAATGGGGAAGGTATTTGTAAATGGTATATCCCATAAGGGGTTAATATCCAAAATACATAAAGAACTTAAAAAAATCAACACCAAATAACAATCTTCTTTTAAAATATTTTTTTATTATGTTAGTCACCATACAGTACATACCCAGTTTCCGAAGTAAAGTTCGATGATTCATTAGTTGCGTATAACACCCAGTGCACCATGCAACACGTGCCCTCCTCACTACCCATCACCAGTCTATTCCATTCCCCCAACCCCCTCCCCTCTGAGGCCCTTATTTTGTTTCCCAGAGTCCATACTCTCTCATACTTCATCCCCCCTTCTGATTACCCCCCCTTTCTTTATCCCTTTCTTCCCCTATCGATCTTCCTAGTTCTTATGTTCCATAGATGAGAGAAATCATATGATAGTTGTCTTTCTCTGCTTGACTTATTTCACTTAGTATTAACTCCTCTAGTGCCGTCCATGTTGCAGCAAATGTTGAGAACTCGTTCTTTCTGATAGCTGAGTAATATTCCATTGTATATATGGACCACAGCTTCTTAATCCTTTCATCTGTTGAAGGGCATCTCTGCTCCTTCCACGATTTAGCTGTTGTGGACATTGCTGCTATGAACATTGGGGTGCATATGGCCCTTCTCTTCACTACGTCTGTTTCTTTGGGGTAAATACCCAGTAGTGCAATGGCTGGGTATGGGGTAGCTCACTTTTTAATTTTTTAAGGGACCTCCACACTGTTTTCCGGAGTGGTTGCACCAACCTGCATTCCCACCAACAATGTAGGAGGGATCCCCTTTCTCCATATCCTCTCCAGCAATTGCTGTTTCCTGCCTTGTTAATTTTTGTCATTGTAACTGGTGTAAGGTGGTATCTTAGTGTGGTTTTGATTTGAATTTCCCTGATGGCTAATGATTTTGAACATTTTTTCAGGTGTCTGTTGGCCATTTGTATGTCGTCATTGGAAAAGTGCCTGTTCATATCTTCTGCCCATTTTATGATTTGTTTATTTGTTTCTCGTGCATTGAGTTTGAGAAGTTCTTTGTAGATCTTGGATACCAGTCTTTTATCTGTAGCATCATTTGCAAATATATTCTCCCATTCCGTGGGCTGCCTCCTAGTTTTTTTGATTGTTTCTTTGGCTGTGCAGAAGCTTTTTATCTTGATGTAGTCCCACATGTTCATTTTATCTTTTGTTTCTCTTGCCTTTGGACATGTGTCATGAAAAAGGTTGCTGTGCCCGAAGTCGTAGAGGTTGTTGCCTATGTTCTCCTCTAGAATTTTGATGGTTTCCTGTCTCACATCGAGGTCTTTCATCCATTTGGAGTTTATTTTTGTGTATGGTGTGAGAGAGTGGTCAAGTTTCATTCTTTTGCATGTAGCTGTCCAATTTTCCCAGCACCATTTATTGAAGAGGCTGTCTTTTTTCTACTGGATGTTTTTTCCCGCTTTATCAAAGATTAGTTGCCCAAAGAGCTGAAGGTCCATTTCTGGGTTCTCTATTCTGTTCCATTGGTCTATGTGTCTGTTTTTGTGCCAGTACCATGCTGTCTTTGTGATCACAGCTTTGTAGTACAGCTCGAATCTGACATTGTGATGTCACCAGCTTTGTTTTTCCTTTTCAACAGTTCCTTGGAGATTCAGGGCCTTTTCTGTTTTCATACAAATTTTAGGATTGTTTGTTCCATTTCATTGAAAAATCTCATTGGTATTTTGATCGTGATGGCATTGAAAGTGTAGATTGCTCTGGGTAGCATAGACATTGTAACTATGTTAATTCTTCGATCCATGACCATGGAATATTTTTCCATCTTTTTGTGTCTTCTTCAATGTCTTTCAAGAGTGATTTGAAGTTTCTAGAATATAGGTACTTTACGTCTCTGGTTAAGTTAATTCTGAGATAACGTATGATTTTTGGTGCTATTGTAAATGGAATGGATTCCCTAATTTCTCTTTCTTCAGTGTCATTGTTTATCTATAAAAATGCAACTGATTTCTGAGCATTGATTTTGTATCCTGCCACATCACTGAATTGCTCTATAACTTTTAATAGTTTGGGAGTTGATTCTTTTGGATTTTCCATATAGAGTATCATGTCATCTGCGAAGAGAGACATTTTGACCTCTTCTTTGCCAATTTGGATACCTTTTATCCCTTTTTGTTGTCTGATTGCTGTTCCAAGGACTTCTAGTACTATGTTGAATAATAGTGGCGAGAGTGGGCATCCTTGTCATGTTCCTGATCTTAGGGGAAAGGCTTCCAGCTTTTCCCAGTTGAGAAGAATATTTGCTGTAGGTTTTTCATAGATGGCTTTTATGATCTTGAGAAATGTACCATCTATTCCTACACTCTGAAGGGTTTTAACCAGGAAAGGATGCTGTATTTTGTCAAATGCTTTTTCTGCATCTATTGAAAGAATATTATGATTTCTGAATTTTTGTTTCTGGATAAAATCTAAGAAACTGATAGATTTGCGAATGTTGTACCACCCCTGCATCCCAGGGATGAATCACACTTGGTCATTATGGATAATCCTTTTAATGTACAGTTGGATTCCATGAGCCAGGATCTTGTTGAGGATTTTGGCGTCCTTATTCATTAGGGAAATCGGTCTATAATTCTCCTTTTTGTTGGAGTCTTTGCCCGGTTTGGGGATCAAGGTAATACTGACCTCATAGAATGAGTTTGGTAGCTTTCCTTCTGTTTCTATTTTTTTAAATAGCTTTAGGAGAATAGGTATTATTTCTTATTTGAATGTTTGCTAGATTTCTCCAGGAAAACCATCCGGGCCTGGAGTTTTATGTTTTGGAAAACAGTTTATCACTGACTCAATCACTTCATAATTAATTGGCCTGTTTAAAAAATCAATTTCTTCCTGTTTCAGTCTTGGTAGTTTATGGGTTTTCAGGAAGGCCTCCATCTCTTCCAGATTGCTTAATTTATTGGCATAAAGCTGTTGATAAAAGTTTAATAATCCTTCCAATTTCATTGGTGTTGGTTGTGACCTCTCCTTTTTCATTCATAATTTTGTTCATTTGGGTCCTTTCTCTATTCTTTTGGATAAGTCTAGCCAGGGGTCTGTCAATGTTACTAATTCTCTCAAAGAACCAGCTTCTACTTCTGTTGATCTGCTCTACTCCTGGTTTCTAATTCATTGATTTCTGCTCTAATCTTGGTCAACTGCTTCCTCGTGACTGCATTAGGCCTGTCCCTCTGTTGCTGTTCCAGCTTCTTGAGGTGAGAATATAAAAACTGCATTTTAGATTTTTCTATTCTTTTGAGTGAGGCTTGCATGGCTATGTATTTCCTCCTTAGGACTGCCTTTGCAGTATCCCATAGATTTTGGACCATTGTGTTTTCATTCTCGTTGGTCTCCATAAATTGTTTCAATTGATTTTTTATTTTCTAGTTTATCGAATCATTCCTGAGCAAGATGGTTCTTAGTCTCCAAGTGTTTGATTTTCTTCCAAATTTTTCCTTGTGGTTGAGTTCTAATTTCAGATTGTTGTGGTCTGAGAATATTTTGCAGGGAATAATTTCAATCTTTTGGTATCGGTTGAGACCTGTTTTGTGTCCCAGAACATGGTCTATTCTTGAGAATGTTCCATGGGCATTAGAATAGAATGAGTATTCTTTGGTTCTGGGGTGTAGTGTTCTATATATATCTATGAGGTCCAACTCTTTGAGTATGGCATTCAAAGCTTTTGTTCCTTTACTGAGTTTTTGCAAGGATGTTCTGTCTATTTCTGATAATGGGGTGTTGAGGTCCCCTACTATTAATGTATTTTTACCTATATGTCTCTTTATTCTGGTTAAGAGTTGGCTTGTGTATCTTGCTGCTCCCCTGTTGGGGGCATATATATTTATAATTGTCATATCCACTTGTTGGATACATCCTTTAAGAATAATATAGTGCCCTTCTGTGTCTCTAACTATAGTCTTTAGTTTAAAATCCAATCTATCTGATATAAGAATTGCTACCCCAGCTTTCTTTTGAGGTCCATTTGCGTGAAAGATGGTATTCCATCCCTTTACTTTCAGTCTGAATGTATCTTTAGGTTCAAAATGAGTCTCTTGTAGACAGCAAATGGATGGGTCATTTCTTTTTATCGAATATGCAACCCTGTGGTGCTTTATGGGAGCATTTAAGCCATTTTCAATGAGACTGAGTATTGAGAGATATGATTTTAATGATGACATGTTGCCAGTAAAGTCTTTGTTTCTATAGATTGTGACTATCTGTTCTGTATCACTCTTGGGGCCTTTTTACCTTTATAGAACCCCCCTTAATATCTCCTGTAGGGCTGGTTTTGTGGATACGAAATTGATCAATGACTGGCGATTCTGGAAGGTCTTTATTTCTCCATTAATTCTGAATGACAGCCTTGCTGGATAAAGGATCCTTAGCTGCATGTTTTTCTCTGAAAGAGCTTTAAAAATGCCCCCCCCAACCCTTTCTCTCATTCCAGTTCTGTGTAGACAGGTCTCACGTAATTCTGATACCTTTGTCTTGGTACATGAGAGATTTCTTTGCCCTGGCTGCTTTTAATACTGTATCCTTGGATCTAATATTTGCAAATTGCTCTATGACGTGACGTGGCGTAGGTTTGTTGTGGTTGAGCTTGGGAGGTGTCCTCTCTGCCTCTTGGACTCGAATGTTTATTTCCCTTGCTTGATTTGGGAAGTTTTCAGCTACAATTTGTTCAAGTATCTCTTCTAGACTTCTGTTTTTCCCCACCCCCTCGGGGATGCCAATGATTCTGACATTGGATCATTTCATTGAGTCAGTGATCTCCCGTAACCTGCATTCGTGGGCGTGGATTTTTTTAAGTCCAGCTTCTATTTTCGCTTTTTCTTCTACTAACCCATCCTCCAATTCGCTAATACGTTCTGCCTCAGTGACCTTGGCTGTCAGAGCCTCTAGTTTTGACTGCATTTGGCTCATAGAATTTTTAATTTCTGCCAGATTCCCTCTCATTTCCACACTTAGAGATTCTATATTCTCATTAACATTTTCGTTAATACTTTTTTCAAGTCTTCACATCATCTTGACCATTATTACTCTGAATTCCATTTCTGATAATTTGGTTATATCCATATCCATTTGTTCTGTGGCAGAGGCCACAGACTCATTGTCTTTTCTTTGCTGGGGGGGATTTCTCCTTCTCCTCATTCTGATGAGGAGAGGTTGCAGGGTTTTCCAAAGCCCAAATTATTGACCGGTACCCAGGCCGTGTGCTCTTGTTTTATAGGGATCTTAGGGATGTGGGCTTTGATTTTTCAGCCTGCCCTCTGGGGGAGGAGCCTGCCACGCCAATACTCAGGCAACCCTCTTTAGGTAGAGTCTCCCTGTCCCCTGCGAGGGGGGATGGGGATGGGCACACTGTGAGCCGGTATTTCCAGACTTTTGTTCTCTGGCGGCTCTCCCTGGTGGTTTGCTGTGCCTCTTCTGAGAGTCAGAGCAGCAGTGGCCCAATCTCAGCCTCTGTCTCAGAACAGAGAGATCACGGACCGTTCTCCACTGATGTTCTGGCCACTTCAATTCTGTTTCTGTTGGTGCTGCTCAACCCTGCAGCGTCCTGGGATGTGTGCTCCACACCTGGCATCCCAGCCCTCTCTTCCAGGGCCAGCACGTCTCTGTCCTTTGTGTTTCTAACACCGCCAGCCACCAGCTGCCCCCGCGCGCTCCCTGAGCTCCCGGTCTCAGTCTGTTTCTAGTGAGCACACCAGAGCTCTGTGAAAAGTCTGGTGGCGTGCACTCCCCGCTCACGGTCTCCGTCTGTTCTCTCACAGGTGTCTGTCCATGAGTCCGCCCGCTCCACCGTGCAGGTGGCTACTGCTTCCCAGTGCCCGAACGCAGCGGCTCCCTTCCCCTTCCATTTATCTTCCGATATCTGTGCGGGGTTTCATGGCTCCCTGCTTCGTACCTCAATACTCAGTGCTGGATATGTTCATTTGTAGAGATCCAGATGTATCTTCCTGCATCTCAGGCTGATTCCGTGGATGTTCAGGCTGGTCTGGTACCTATCCAACTCGACTCAGGGGACCGGCTGATAAAGGGGTCCCCTACTCCTCTGCCATCTTCCCCAGTCTCACACCAAATAACAATCTGATTTAAAAATGGACAGAGGATCTGAATAGACATTTTTCCAAAGAAGACATAGAGATGGCCAATACACACATTCAAAGATGCTCAACATCACTCTTCATCAGGGAAATACAAATCAAAACCACAATGAGATACCACTTGCCATCTGTCAGAATGGCTAAAATCAAAAACAGAAGAAACAACAAATATTGGTGAGGATGTGGAGAATTAGGAAACCTTGTGTACTGTTGATAGGAATGCAATCGTACAGCCACTGTGGAAAACAGTATGGAGTATCCTCAATAAAGTGAAAATACAACTACCTATAACCCAGTAATCACCGTACTGGGTGCCTGGGTGGCTTAGTTGATTGAGTGTCTGACTGTTGATTTCAGCTTAAGTCATGATCTCAGGGGCATGATACAGAGCCCCACCTCAAGCTCCATGCTCATCCTGGAGTCTGCTTCTTTCCTTCTCTCTCTCCATCTGCCCCTCCCTCCGGTCTCTCTCTCTAAAATAAATAATTTTTTTTTAAAAAAAGGAATGAAATCTTCTCATTTACAACAACATGGATGGAGCTAGATAGTATAATGCTGAGTGAAAAAATTTAGTCAGAGAAAGATAAATACCATATGATTTCACCACATATGCAGAATTTAAAAAAACAAAACAAATGAGCAAAGAGGGAAAAAAAGAGAGAGAGGCAAACCAAGAAACAGACGCTTAACTATAGAGAGCAAATTGGTGGTTACCAGGGGGGAGGTGAGTGGGGGGATGGGTAAAGTAAGTGATGGAGATTATACTTGATATACATGATAAGAGTATACTTATCATGAAGGGCACTGAGGAATGTATAGAATTGTTGAATCACTATATTGTACACCTGAAATGACTATAACATTACATGTTAAGTATACTGATATTAAAATAAAAAATTTAGGGATGCCTGGGTGGCTCAGTCAGTAAAGTGTCTGTCTTTGGCTCAGGTCATGATCTCAGGGTTCTGGGATTGAGCCCCACATTGGGCTCCCTGCTCAGTGGGGAGACTGCTTCTTCTGCCTGTCACTCCTCCTGCTTGTACTCTCTCTAGCTTGCTCTCTCTCAAATAAATAAATAAAATATTTTAAAAATTAAAAATTTAATAAAATTCTTTAAAAATTAAAAATATAAATAAATGGAAAGACATCTCATGTTCAGAGATTGGAAGATTTAATATTGTTTAAGTGCAATAATTCAGACATTGATCTTCAGATTAGACACAATCCCTATTGAAATCCATGCTGAAATTTTGCAGAAAGAGAGTAGAGCAACTGGAATATTCATATATTGCTGGTGGTAATGTAAAACTGTGCAACCTATTTGAAAAACAGTTTGGCAGTTCTCAAAAGTTAAACATAGAATTGTCATATGACCCAGCAACTCCAATTGTGTATGTATATTCCCAAGAGAAATGAATAACATAAAAACTTTTACACAGATGTTTATAACAGTATTACTCATGTTATCTAAAATGTGGAAACAACCCAAATGTCCATTGACTGATGAATGAATAAATAAAATGTGATATATCCCTACAAAGTATAATCTTGGGCAATAAAAATAAGTATTAATAGATGCTACCATATATATGACTCAAAACATTATGCTAAATGGAAAGAGAAATTACAAAAGACTTCATTGAAGAATTTAAAGAATTCCATTTATACTACATGTCCAGAATAGGCAAATCTATAGAAGAAAAACATAGATTAATGGTTGCTTAGAGATGTGAATTTGGGGGGAGAAATGGACAGTGACTTCTGATAGAGACCAGGTTTTGTTTTGGGGTGAAAAGGATGTCTCAAAATTGGCTGTGGTGATAGTTGCAAAACTCTGTGAATATAATAAAAACTATTTTACTGTTCATTTTGGGTGAATTTTATGGTATGTGAATTATGGAATGAATAAATAAACCTGTTTTAAAAAAGAATGACATAGGAGAGAGGAAGATGATGGTGGATTAGGAGGACCCTAGGCTCATCTTATCCAATGAACACAACTAGATAACTGGCAAATCATCCTAAATACGCTAGTTATTGACCCAAAGACTGAGAGAACAAATTCCACAACTAAAGGGAAAGAAGAGGTCACATCAAAGAAGGTAGGAGGGACAACTGGGTGGCTCAGTTGGTTAAGCATCTGCCTTCAGCTCAGGTCAGGATCCCAGAGTCCTGGGATCAGGTCCTGCATTGGGCTCCTTGCTCAGTGGGGGACCTGCTTCTCCCCCTGCTTGTGCGTTTGTTCTCTCTGACAAATAAATAAAATCTTAAAAAGGAAAAACAAGCAAACAAAAAAAACCACACCGAAGAAGGTAGGAAATGTGGAGACCTGGTTTAGGGGAGAAATGGGTCATGGGTGCTATGGAGGGTAGGGAGCCATTGTCATGCAGAAGGGCCAGAGAGAGGGGAGCACACAGGGGAACATGCAAAGAGAATGTTACCCCTGAGCCATTGGCTTGGAAAATGAGAGGGGCTGAATTTGGTGAGTTCTTGCAATAAGTAAGGTGGAAACAGCATGAAAATAACAATCTGAAGAGTGTCTGGGGCACACAGAGGGGAAATTATTCACCCTTCTCAGATCTTGACCCTGAGAAGTAGTGTTCAAGGAAATACCTCTCCTGCAACAAAGGAGTTGGCTGATGACACTTCCATCCCCCCCCCCCCCCACACACACACCTCAACATAAACAGAGTTATTTGCAGGAAGCAACTCTGCAGGGACACTGGCTGCCTAACTTGTTTACACCAAGCCCCACCCCCCATGCTTTGGCAGGACTGCCCTTCTCAGTCAAGCTTGCCTCAGTCCCAGCACTACAGGCCCCAACCCTAGAAGACCAGTACAAACCCTCTTCCCACCACATCTCCCAATCAGAGTTTTGTAGGGCTTCAGTATTGGTAGAAGTCCTGTGAGGTCTAATTTCAGAAACAGACCAGAGCACGCCTAGTTAAAACCTAGTTGAAACCACCTTAAGGCCAGGGAACAAACAAGATCACAGCAGGCAAGGAGAGTCTCTGCAGACAAATATAAAATGCAGTTACAAATAAATGTAAAATATAGTTACAAACTAAATGTTATTTAAACAAGTTGGATTTAATTAATCTAAATATGCTTAAACAAATGCATATGTATATGATTCTTTAAGCTTTTTATCCTGATCAAGTCCCAAAAGACCATTTTTATTTTTATTTATTTTTTTGATAGCTGAGTAATATTCCATTGTATATATGGACCACAACTTCTTAATCCAGTCATCTGTTGAAGGGCATCTCGGCTCCTTCCACGATTTAGCTATTGTGTACATTGCTACTATGAACATTGGGGTGCATATGGCCCTTCTCTTTACTACGTCTGTATCTTTGGGGTAAACACCCAGTAGTGCAATGGCTGGATCATAGGGTAGCTCAATTTTTAACTTCCAAAAGACCATTTTTAAATTTTGTTTCCCTTGCTTCTGGAGACGTGTCTATGGAGACGTGTCTATCAAGATGTTGCTGTGGTTGAGGTGAAAGAGATTGCTGCCAGTGTTCTCCAGGATTTTGATGGATTCTTGTCCCACATTTAGGTCTTTCATCCATTTTCTTTTAAAGATTTTATTTATTTATTCGACAGAGATAGAGACAGCCAACGAGAGAGGGAACACAAGCAGGGGGAGTGTGAGAGGAAGAAGCAGGCTCATAGCAGAGGAGCCTGATGTGGGGCTTGATCCCATAATGCCAGGATCACGCCCTGAGCTGAAGGCAGACGCTTAACTGCTGTGCCACCCAGGCGCCCCTCTTTCATCCATTTTGAATTCATTTTTTGTACAGTGTAAGAAAGAGGTCCAGTTTCATTTTTCTGAGTATGGCTGTCCAAGATTTTCAACACCATTTGTTGAAAAGACTATCTTTTTCCCATTAGATATTCATTCCTGCTTTGTTGAATATTAGTTGGCATAGAGTTAAGGGTCCATTTCTGGGGTCTCTATTCTAATCCATTGATCTATGTGTCCGTTTTTGTGCCAGTAACATACTGTCTTGATAATTACAGCTTTTTAATCAGCTTGAAGTCCAGAATTATGATGCCTCCAGCTTTGGTTTTCTTTTTGAACATTACTTTGGTTATTCTGGGTCATTTCTGGTTCCATATAAATTTTAGGATTGTTTGTTTCATCTCTGTGAAAAAATGCTGATGTTATTTTGATAGGAATTGCATTGGATGTGTAGATTCCTCTGGGTAGCACAGACATTTTAACACTATTTGTTCTTCCAGTCCGTGAGCATGGAATGCTTTGTCATTTCTTTCTGTCATCCTCAATTTCTTTCATTAAGGTTCTATAGTTTTCAGCATACAGATTTTTCATATCTCTGGTTAGGTTTATTCCTAGGTATCTTATGGGTTTTGATGTAATTGTAAACAGGATCGATTCCTTATTTTCTCTTTCTGCTGCTACATTGTTAGTGTATAGAAATGTAACAGACTTCTGTGTGTTGATTTTGTATCCTGTGACTTTGCTGAATTCCTGTATCGATTCTAGCAATTTTGGGGTGGAATCTTTTGGGTTTTCTGCATAGATTATCATGTTGTCTGCAAAGAGTGGAAGTTTAACTTCTTTGTTGATTTGAATGCCTTTCATTTCTTTTTGTTGTTTGAGTGCTGAGGCTAGGACTTCCAGTACTATGTTCAACAACAGTGGTGATAGTGGACATCCCTGTCATGTTTCTGACATTAGGAGAAAGGATTTCAGTTTTTCCCCACTGAGGATGATATTCGCTATGGAACTTTTGTATATGCCCTTTATGATGTTGAGGTATGTTCCCTCTATCCCTACATTGTGGACAGTTTTAATCAAGATAGGATGCTGTATTTTGTCAAATGCTTTTTCTGCACCCATTGAGAGGATCATATGATTCTTCTCCTTTCTTTTATTAATGTGGTGTATCATGTTGATTGATTTCCAGATGTTGAACCACCCCTGCATCTCAGGAACAAATTTGGTTGTGGTGAATAATCCTTTGAATGTACTGTTGGATCCTATTAGCTAGCATCTTGTTGAGAATTTTGGCATCTGTGTTCATCAGGGATATTGGACCGTAATTCTCCTTTTCAGTGGGGTCTTTGTCTGGTTTGGGGATCAAGATAATGCTAACCCCATAGAATGAGTTCGGTTGTTTTCCTTCCATATTTATTTTTTGGAATAGTTAAGAAGAATAGGTATTAATTCTTCTTTAAATGTTTAGTAGAATTCTTCTGGGAAGCCATCTGGTCCTGGACTCTTGTTTGTTGGGAAATTTTTGATTACTGATTCAATTTATTTGCTGGTTATGGGTCTGTTCAGGTTTTCTATTGCTTCCTAAGTTTCAGTAGCTTATATGTTTTTAGAAATGTATCCACTTCTTCCAAATTGTCTAATTTTTTTGGTATATAATTTCTCATAATAGTCACATAATTGTTTTTCTTTGGTGTTGCTTATGATCTCTCCTCTTTCATGCATGATTTTATAATTTGGGTCCTTTCTCTTTTCTTTTTGATAAGTCTAGTTAGGGGTTTATCAATCTTGTTAATTCTTTCAAATAATGAGCTCCTACTTCCATTCATCTGTTCTGTTTCTTTTCTTTTCTTTTTTTAATTTCTATATCATTGATTTCTGTTCTTATCTTTATTATTTCTCTTCTGTTGGATTTAGGCTTTATATGCTGTTTTTTGTCCAGTTTCTTTAGGTGTAAGGTTAGGTTGTGTATTTTCTTGCTTCTTGAGGAAGGCCTGTATTGCTATATACTTACCTTTTAGGACTGCTTTTGCTGTATCCCAAAGATCTTGAACTATCATGTTTTCATTTTCATTTACTTCCATGTATTTTCTTTACTTCTTTAATTTCCTGGTTCATCCATTTATTCTTTATTAAGATGTTCTTTAACCTCCATGTATTTGTGTTCCTTCCAATTTTTTTTTCTTGTGGTTGACTTCAAGTTTCATAGCATTGTGGTCTGAAAATATCCATGTTATGATCTCAATCTTTTTGAACATGCTGAATCCTGATATGTGACCCTGTATGTGATCTGTTTTGGAGAATGTTTCATGGGAACTCAAAAAGCATGTGTATTCTACTGTTGTAGGATGAAATGCTCTGAATATGTCTTTTAAGTCCATCTGGTCCAATGTGGCATTCAAAGCTCTTGTGTCCTTGTTGATCTTCTGCTTTGATCATCTGTCCATTACTGTGAGTGAGGTATTAAAGTCTTCTAATACTATAATATTATTATCAATGAGTTTCTTTAATTTTGTTATTAATTGATTTTTATATTTGACTGCTCCCATATTGGTGACATAAATACTTACCATTGTTAGATCTTCTTGTTGGATAGACTCCTTTATTATGATATAGTGTCCTTCTTCATCTCTTACTACAGTCTTTTATTTCAAATCTACTTTGTCCATATAAATATGGCTCCCCCAGCTTTCTTCACGTCCCTTAGCATGACGGATGGTTCTCCACCTGCTCACTTTCAATCTGGAGGTGTTTTTGGGTTTCAAATGAATCTCTTGTAAGCAGCATATCAACCGGCCTTAGTTTTTTATCCATTCTGATACTTTATGTCTTTTGATTGGAGCATTTAGTCCTTTTACATTCAGAGTAATTATTGAAAGATATGAATGCAGTTCCATTGTATTTCCTGTAAATTTACTGTTCCTGTAGACTGCCTCTGTTCCCTCCCAGTCTTTGTTACTTTTGGTCCCTCTTTCCACACAAAGGGTCCCCTTTAATATTTCTTGTAGGGCTAGATTAGTGTTCACAAACTCCCTTAGTGTTGTGTGTCCTGGAAACGTTTTATCTCTCCTTCTATTCTGAATGACAGCTTTGCTGGATAAAGTATTCTTGGCTGCATATTTTCCCCATTTAGCACATTGAATATATCATGCCACTCCTTACTGGCCTGCCATATTTCTGTGGACAGGTCTGCTGCCAGTGTTATGTGTCTACCTTTGTAGATTAAGGACCTCTTGTCTTGAGCTGCTTTCAGGATTTTATGTTTATCTTTGTAAATTGCAAGTTTCACTATAATATTTTGTGGGGTTGGGCTATTTTTGTTGATTTTGAGGAAAGTTCGCTGTGCCTCCTGGACTTGAATGCTTGTATCCTTCTCTAGATTAGGGAAGTTCTTGGCAATAATTTCTTCAAAGAAACTTTCTGCCCTTGTTCCCACTCTTCTTCTTCTGGTACTCCGATAGTATGGATATTATTTCACATTATTGGATCACTGTGTTCCATAAGTCTACCTTCCTAATCTAATAGTTTTCTTTCCCTCTTTTTTTCAGCTTCATTATTTTACATAATTTTATCTTCTGTATTACTGATTTGATCTTCTGCTTCATTCACCCTTGTTTTTATGGTCTCCACTTGGGACTACATCTCGGTTATGTCATTTTTAATTTTGGCCTATCTCAGTTTTAGTTTTTATATCTCTACAGTAAGGGATTCCCCAGTGTGTTCTATGCTGTTTTCAAGCCCAGCTAGTATCTTTATAATTATTGTTTTAAATTCTAGTTCAGACATCTTACTTATATCTGTATTGATTTAATCTTTGGCTGTGAGTACTACCTCCTGTTCTTTCTTTTGGGGTAAATTTCTCGATCTCATCATATTGTCCAGAAAAGAAAAGAAGAAAGAAAAAGAAAACAAAACAACAACAAAAAAAAACCAATAACAACAACAACAACAAAAACAAAACTAGATCTTGGGTGTGTTTTGGTCTGCTTGTTAAAAGAAACTAGTTCCCAAAATAAGAAAGGAGGAAAGAAAGAAAGAAGAAGATTATAAAATACAAAGAAAGGAAACAAACAACAAAATATTTGGAGAAAGTATATATAAAAATAAAAATTAAAAAAGAACAAAAGAAAAGAATTGAAAGAAAATAACTCAAAAATAATAATAAAAGACTAAAGAATAAAAATAGAAAGAATTCTAGATATGTTTTCCCCTAGAGCTGAAGCTTTGCAGACCTCCATGATCAGCAAACTTGGTATGAGTGAGTTGTTTGTGCTGGTCTTCTGCAGGAGGGGCCTGTTGGGCTGATTCTCAGGTGGACTTGCCCTAATGGAAATGTGCCTCCAGTGTACAGGAAAGCAGGGCTTGATTTAAGTGGCTCTGGACTCCACCAGGTGGTGCTGTTTTGCTCCCTGAATGTTTTCAACATTAATGGGTACAGTGCCCTGCTCCCTAGCCCTGGAGCTGAAAATTCTCTCCCCCGCCATGAGGCTTCACAGAAGAGCAATCAATCACTGTTGTCTCCCCGGTTTCTGTCAGAACTCTGTTCATCCTGCCTTTGTCTGAGCTTTTTTATCTCAGACATGTGACTGAGTTTCAAAACTCCAAATTTAAGGACTCTTGCAGCACAGATACATGCTCTTCCTCCAAGGAAGAGTCTCACCAAGCTTCTGCCTTTTGCTGGACCCGTCCCAGGAAAGCAGTTGCACGACTATGTAGCAGTTCACAGTTAATGGCAACACAAAGCAGAACACCAGCACCTAGACTTGCTGTTCTTAGCCAGCTTCCATGCTCCTATGACTGGGACCATGCTGCACCTAGGTGCCACACTTTCTTCTTGCGACCCAGGGGATCCTCAGATATGCTGTCTGTCACACGTGGGATTCTGTTCCACTTTGCCACCTGAGCACCTTTAAGCCAGGCATAACCTTCACTGTAGCAGACGTCTAAAAGTCCCAATTTTGCACTCGGCTGTTTATAATATTTTGTGGTGGCCTCCTTAAGCAGGGTCCCTCCCCACAACCGTATCCTCAGCTAAATCACACTGGATTCAAGTCTCCACACATCCTACCTACCAAATGTTGGTTGCTTTTCTACTTGTAGAATTGCAGCATTTGTTTTCTCAGACCTCTGATTGATTTCTCAGATGTTCAGAATGATTTGATAACTATCTAGTTGTATTCAAGGGATGAGACAACCTTAGGTTTCCCTACTCTTCCATCATTTTAACTCCTCTTCTGATGGAAAATTTAAAGCAATAATCACAAGGATACTCACTGGGCTTGGGAAAAGAATAGAAGGTATCAGTGAGACCTCACCACAGAGAAAAGTGCTCAAAAATATCAGTCAGAGATGAAAAATGTAAATGCAATAAACAAGATTTGAAACAGGCTTGATACAATGAACTGCATGCTGGAAGAAGTAAAGGAACAACTTAGTCACATAGAAGACAAAATAATGGAACATAATGATGCTGAACAAGAGAGAGAAGAATTATGGAACATGAGAATAGAATTAGGGACCACAATGAGTCCATCAAACATAATACAATTTGTATTATAGGAGTCAGAAGAAGAAGAAAGAGAGAAGGGGGCAGAAAATTTATTTGAAGAAATAATAGCTGAAAACTTCCTTAATCTGGGAAAGGAAACAATCATCCAGATCCAAGAGGCACAGAGAAAACCCATCAAAATCAACAAAAGCAGGGCAACACCAAACATATTGTAATTAAATTTGCAAAATGTAGTGATAAAGAAAAAATTCTTAAAAACAACAAGACAAATGAAGTCCTTAACTTACAGAGGAAGACCCTTAAGGCCAGCTGGAGATTTCCCAATGGAAACTTGGTAAGCCAGAAGGGTGTGGCATAACATATTCAAAGTACTGAATGGGAAAATTCTGCAGCCATGAGTACTCTATTCCGCAAGGCTATCATTCAGAATAGAAAGAGAGATAAAGTGTTTCCCTGAGAAACAAAGACTAAAGAAGTTCATAGCCACTAAGCCATCTCTGTAAGAAATATTAAAGGGGTTTCTTTGAGTGGAAGGGAAAGTCCAAAGGTGACAAAGACAAGAAAGGGTCAGAGAAAATCACCAGAAACAATGACAAAACAAGTAGTAAAATGGCAATAAATACATAGCTATCAATAATTACTATGAATGTAAATGGACTAAATGGTACAATCAAAAGACATAGGGTGTCAGAATGGGAAAAACAAACAAACAAACAAAAAACCCAAAAGACTCATCTATGTGCTGTCTACCAGACTAATTTTAGACCTAAAGACACCTGCAGAATAAAAGTTAGGGAATGAGGAAGCATTTATCTTGCAAATGGATGTCAAAAGTAAGCCTGAGTAACAGCAATTATATTGAACAAAATTGACTTTAGGACAGAGACTATAAAAAGAGACAAAGAAGGCACTATATAATCATAAAGGAGAGAATCCAATAAGAAGATGTAACAAGACTAAAATTAATGCACCAAACACGGAAGCAGCAAAATATATATAACAATTAATAACAAACATAAAGGAACTCATTGATAATAATACAATAATGTTACAGAACCTCAACACCCCACTCTCATCAATGGATTGATAGTTTAATTTTTTAAATTATAATATTTTTTATTATATTATGTTAGTCACCATGCATTACAATCCTGGTTTTTGATGTAAAGCTCCATGATTCATTAGTTGCATATAACACCCAGTGCACCATGCAATACGTGCCCTTCTTACTACCCATCGCCAGCCTATCCCGTTTCCTCCACTGCACACCCCTCCCCTCTGAAGCCCTCAGTTTGTTTCTCAGAGTCCATAGTCTCTCATGGTTCATTCCCCCTTCTGATTACCCCCCTTTTTTTATCCTTTTATTCTCCTACCGATCTCCCTAGTTCTTATGGTCAATAGATGAGAGAAACCATATGATAATTGTCTTTCTCTGCTTGACTTATTTCACTTAGCATTATCTCCTCCAGTGCCATCCATGTTGCAGCAAATGTTGAGAAATTTTTCCTTTTGATAGCTGAGTAATATTCCATTGTATATATGGACCACATCTTCTTAATCGAGTCATCTGTAGAAGGGCATCTCGGCTCCTTCCATGATTTAGCTATTGTGGACAATGCTGCTATGAACATTGGGGTGCATATGGCCCTTCTCTTCACTACGTCTGTATCCAAGGGATAAATACCCAGCAGTGCAATGGCTGGATCATAGGGTAACCCAATTTTTAACTTTTTAAGGGACCTCCACACTGTTTTCCAGAGTGGCTGTTCCAACTTGCATTCCCACCAACAATGTAGGAGGGATCCCCTTTCTCCACACCCTCTCCAACAATCGTTGTTTCTTGCCTTGTCAATTTTTGCCATTCTAACTGCGTAAGGTGGTATCTTAGTGTAGTTTTGATTTGATATTCCTTATGGCTAACGATTTTGAACATTTTTTCATGTGTCTGTTAGCCATTTGTATGTCTTCATTGGAAAAGGTCTGTTCATATCTTCTGCCCATTTTATGATTTGTTTATTTGTTTCTTGTCTATAGAGCTTGAGAAGTTCTTTGTAGATCTTGGATACCAGTCTTTTATCTGTAGCATCATTTGCAAATATATTCTCCCATTCCATGGGCTGCCTCTTAGTTTTTTTGGCTGTTTCCTTGGCTGTGCAGAAACTTTTTATCTTGATGAAGTCCCACATGTTCATTTTATCTTTTGTTTCTCTTGCCTTTGGACATGTGTCATGAGAAAGTTTGCTTTGGCCGATGTCGTAGAGGTTGCTGCCTATGCTCTCCTCTAGGATTTTGAGGGATTCTTGTCTCACATCAAGGTCTTTCATCCATTTGGAGTTTATCTTTGTGCATGGTCTGAGAGAGTGGTCAAGTTTCATTCTTTTACATGTAGCTGTCCAATTTTCCCAGCACCATTTTTCGAAGAGGCTGTCTTTTTTCCACTGGATATTTTTTCCCACTTTATCAAAGATTAGTTGCCCAAAGAGCTGAGGGTCCATTTCTGGGTTCTCTATTCTGTGCCATTGGTCTATGTGTCTGTTTTTGTGCCAGTACCATGCTGTCTTTGTGATCACAGCTTTGTAGTACAGCTTGAAATCCGGCATTGTGATGCCCCAGCTTTGTTTTTCCTTTTCAACAATTCCTTGGCGATTCGGGGGCCTTTTCTGGTTCCACACAAATTTAAGGGCTGTTTGTTCCAGCTCTTTGAAAAATCATTGGTATTTTGATCAGGATAGCGTTGAAAGTGTAGATTGCTCTGAGTAGCATGGACATTCTAACTATGTTTCTTCTTCCGATCCATGAGCATGGAATATTTTTCCATCTTTTTGTGTCTTCCTCAATGTCTTTCAAGAGTGATTTGTAGTTTCTAGAATATTGAACCTTTACGTCTCTGGTTAAACTAATTCTAAAAGAACGTATGATTTTTGGTGCTATTGTAAATGGGATGGGTTCCCTAATTTCTCATTGTTCTTGTATAGAAATGCAACTGATGGGGCGCCTGGGTGACTTAGTGTTTGAGCGTCTGCCTTTGGCTCTGGGGGTGATCCTGGCCTTCTGGGATCAAGCCCCACATCGGGCTCCTGGGCTGGGAGCCTGCTTCTTCCTCTCCCACTCCCCCTGCTTGTGTTCCCTCTCTCCCTGGCTGTCTTTCACTCTGTCAAATAAATAAATAAAATATTTTTTAAAAAAAGATATGCAACTGATTTCTAAGCATTGATTTTGTATCCTGCCACATTATTGAATTGCTCTATAACTTCTAATAGTTTGGGAGTGGATTCTTTAGGGTTGTCCATATAGAGTATCATATCATCTGTGAAGAGAGACAGTTTGACTTCTTTGCCGATTTGGATACATTTTATCCCTTTTCGTTGCCTGATTGCTGTTGCAAGGACTTCTAGTACTATGTTGAATAATAGTGGCGAGAGTGGGCATCCTTGTCGTGTTCCTCATCTTAAGGGAAAGGCTTTCAGCTTTTCCCCATTGAGAATGATATTTGCTGTAGGCTTTTCATAGATGGTTTTTATGAGATTGAGGAATGTACCCTCTATCCCTACACTTTGAAGTGTTTTAATCAGGAAAGGATGCTGTATTTTGTCAAATGCTTTTTCTGCATCTTTGAGAGGATCATATGGTTCTGACTCTTTTCTTGTTTATATGATTTATCAAACTGATTCATTTGCGAATATGGAACCACACTTGCATCCCAGGGATGAATCCCACTTGCTCATGATGGATAATCCTTTTAATGTACTTTTGGATCCTATTAGCTAAGATCTTGTTGAGAATTTTGACGTCCATATTCATGAGGGAAATCTGTCTATAATTCTCCTTTTTGATGGGGTCTTTGCCTGGTTTGGGGATCAAGGTAATATTGTCCTCATAGAATGAGTTTGGTAGCTTTCCTTCTGTTTCTATTTTTTGAAATAGCTTTAGGAGAATAGGTCTTATTTCTTCTGTCAATGTTTGGTAGAATTCCCCAGGGAATCCGTCAGGCCCTGGCATTTTGTTTTTTGGAAGGTTTTTAATCACTGTTTCAATATCTTCATAATTAATTGGTCTGTTTAAAAAATCAATTTCTTCCTGTTTCAGTCTTGGTAGTTTATAGGTTTCCAGGAAGGCCTCCATCTCTTCCAGATTGCTTAATTTATTGGCATAAAGCTGTTGATAAAAGTTTCTAATAATCCTTCCTATTTCATTGGTGTTGGTTGTGACCTCTCCCTTTTCATTCATAATTTTGTTAATTTGGGTCCTTTCTCTATTTTTTTGGATAAGTCTTGCCAGTGGTTTGCCAATTTTATTTATTCTTTCAAAGAACCAGCTTCTGGTTCTGTTGATCTGCTCTACTGTGCTCTTGGTTTCTAATTCATTGATATCTGCTCTAATCTTGATCAGCTGCTTTTTTGTGCGTGGATTCGGCCTATTGTTCTGTTGCTGTTCCAGCTTCTTGAGGTGAGAATATAAAAACTGCATTTTTGATTTTTCTAATCTTTTGAGTGTTGCTTGGATGACTATGTATTTGTCCCTTGGGATTGCCTTTGCATTGTCCCACAGGTATTGGACTGTTGTGTTTTCATTCACATCGATCTCCATAAATTGTTTCAATTGATTTTTGATTTCTTGATTTATCGAATCATTCTTGAGCAGGATGGTTCTTAGTTTCCAAGTGTTTGAGTGTCGTCCAAATTTCCCTTTGATTGATTTCCAATTTCAAAGCATTGTGGTCTGAGAATATGCAGGGAATAATTTCTGTCTTTGGGATTGGTTGAGACCTGCTTTGTGATCCAGAGGATGATCTTTCTTGAGATGTTCCATGTACATTAGAATAGAATGAGTATTCTGTTGTTCTGGGGTGTAGTGTTCTATATATATATATCTATGAGGTACAACTCGTCTAGTATGGCATTCAAAGCTCTTGTTTCTCTGTAGATTTTCTGCTTTGGTGATCTATCTATTGCTGATAGTGGAGTATTGAGTTCCCCTATTATTAACATATTTTTATTTATTTGTCTCTTTATTTTGGTTAAGAGTTGGCTTGTTGGGGGCATAGATATTTATAATGGTCATATCCACTTGTTGGATACACCCTTTCAGAATAATATAGTGCCCTTCTGTATCTCTAACTATAGTCTTTAGTTTAATATCTAACCTGTCTGATATGAGAAATGCTACTCCAGCTTTCTTTTGAGGTCTATTGGGATGAAAGACTGTGTTCCATCACTTTACTTTCAGTCTGGATATACCTTTAGGTTCAAAATGAGCCTCTTGTAGACAGCAAATGGATGGGTCATGTCTTTTTATCCAATCTGCAACACTGTGGCGTTTATGGAGCCATTTAGGCCATTCACATTGAGCGTGATTATTCAGAAATAAGATTTTCTTCTTTTTTTGGTTTCTTTTTTTTTAATATATATATATATATTATGTTAGTCACCATACAGTACATTCCCGGTTTCCGATGTAAAGTTTGATGATTCATTAGTTGCATATAACACCCAGTGCACCATGCAATATGTGCCCTCTTTACTACCCATCACCGGTCTATCCCATTCCCCCACCCCCCTTCCTCTGAGGCCCTCAGTTTGTTTCTCATAATCCATAGTCTCTCATGCTTCATTCCCCCCTTCTGATTACCCCCCTTTCCTTATCCCTTTCTTCCCCTACCGATCTTCCTAGTTCTTATGTTCCATAGATGAGAGAAATCATATGATAATTGTCTTTCTCTGCTTGACTTATTCCACTTAGCATTATCTCTTCCAGTGCCGTCCATGTTGCAGCAAATGTTGAGAATTCATTCTTTCTGATAGCTGAGTAATATTCCATTGTATATATGGAACACAACTTCTTAATCCAGTCATCTGTTGAAGGGCATCTCGGTTCCTTCCATGATTTAGCTGTTGTGGACAATGCTGCTATGAACATTGGGGTGCATATGGGCCTTCTCTTTACTACATCTGTATCTTTGGGGTAAATACCCAGTAGTGCAATGGCTGGGTCATAGAGTAGCTCAATTTTTAACTTTTTAAGGGACCTCCACACTGTTTTCCAGAGTGGCTGTACCAACTTGCATTCCCACCAACAATGTAGGAGGGTTCCCCTTTCTCCACATCCTCTGCAACAATTGTTGTTTCTTGCCTTGTCTATTTTTGCCATTCTAACTGGCGTAAGGTGATATCTCAGTGTGGTTTTGATTTGAATTTCCTTGATGGCTAATGATTTTGAACATTTTTTCATGTGTCTGTTAGCCATTTGTATGTCTTCATTGGAAAATTGTCTGTTCATATCTTCTGCCCATTTTTTGATTTGTTTATTTGTTTCTCGTGTATTGAGTTTGAGAAGTTCTTTGTAGATCTTGGATACCAGTCCTTTATCTGTAGTGTCATTTGCAAATATCTTCTCCCATTCCGTGGGCTGCCTCTTAGTTTTTCTGACTGTTTCCTTGGCTGTGCAGAAACTTTTAATCTTGATGAAGTCCCATAATTTCATTTTGTCTTTTGTTTCTGTTGCCTTTGGGGATGTATCATGAAAAAGGTTGCTTTGGCCGATGTCGTAGAGGTTGCTCCTTTGTTCTCCTCTAGGATTTTGATGTATTCCTGTCTCACCTCGAGGTCTTTCATCCATTTGGAGTTTATTTTTGTGTATGGTGTGAGATAGTGGTCAAGTTTCATTCTTTTGCATGTAGCTGTCCAATTTTCCCAGCACCATTTATTGAAGAGACTGTCTTTTTCCAACCGGATGTTTTTTCCTGCTTTATCAAATATTAGTTGCCCAAAGAGCTGAGGGTCCATTTCTGGGCTCTCTATTCTGTTCCATTGGTCTATGTGTCTGTTTTTGTGCCAGTACCATGCTGTCTTTGTGATCACAGCTTTGTAGTACAGCTCGAAATCCGGCATTGTGATGCCCCCAGCTTTGTTTTTCCTTTTCAACAGTTCCTTGGAGATTCGGGGTCTTTTCTGGTTCCATACAAATTTAAGGACTATTTGTTCCAGTTCTTTGAAAAACGTTCTCGGTATTTTGATCGGGATAGCATTGAAAGTGTAGATTGCTCTGGGTAGCATGGACATTTTAACTATGTTAATTCTTCCGATCCATGAGCATGGAATATCTTTCCATCTTTTTATGTCTTCCTCAATGTCTTTTAAGAGTGATTTATAGTTTCTAGAATAAAGGTCCTTTACGTCTCTGGTTAAGTTCATTCCAAGGTAACGTATGGTTTTTGGTGCTATTGTAAATGGGATGGATTCCCTGATTTCTCTTTCTTCGTTCTCGTTATTCGTGTACAGAAATGCAACTGATTTCTGAGCATTGATTTTGTATCCCGCCACGTTACTGAATTGCTCTATAACTTCTAATAGTTTGGGAGTGGCTTCTTTTGGGTTTTCCATATAGAGTATCATGTCGTCTGCGAAGAGAGACATTTTGACTTCTTCTTTGCCGATTTGAATACCTTTGATCCCTTTTTGTCGTCTGATTGCTGTTGCAAGGACTTCTAGTACTATGTTGAATAATAGTGGCGAGAGTGGGCATCCTTGTCGTGTTGCTGATCTTAAGGGAAAGGCATCCAGCTTTTCCCCATTGAGAATAATATTTGCAGTAGGCTTTTCATAGATGGCTTTTATGAGATTGAGAAATGTACCTTCTATTCCTACACTCTGAAGGGTTTTAATCAGGAAAGGATGCTGTATTTTGTCAAATGCTTTTTCGGCATCGATTGAGAGTATCATATGGTTCTTGAGTCTTTTCTTGTTGATATGATGTATCACGCTGATTGATTTGCAAATATTGAACCACGCTTGCATCCCAGGTATGAATCCCACTTGATCGTGGTGGATAATCCTTTTAATGAACTGTTGGATTCTATTAGCAAGTATCTTGTTGAGGATTTTGGCGTCCATATTCATTAGGGAAATCGGTCTGTAATTCTCCTTTTTGAGGGGGTCTTTGCCTGGTTTGGGGATCAAGGTAATATTGGCCTCATAGAATGAGTTTGGTAGCTTTCCTTCTGTTTCTATTTTTTTTAAATAGCTTTAGGAGAATAGGTATTATTTCTTCTTTGAATGTTTGGTAGAATTCCCCAGGAAAACCGTCCGGGCCTGGAGTTTTGTTATTTGGAAGGTTGTTTATCACTGACTCAATTTCTTCATAATTAATTGGCCTGTTTAAGAAATCAATTTCTTCCTGTTTCAATCTTGGTAGTTTATAGGTTTCCAGGAAGGATTCCATCTCTTCCAGATTGCTTAGTTTATTGGCATATAGCTATTGATAAAAATTTCTAATAATCCTTCCAATTTCAATGGTGTTCGTCGTGACCTCTCCTTTTTCATTCATAATTTTAATAATCTGGGTCTTTTCTCTTTTCTTTTGGATAAGTGTTGCCAGTGGTCTGTCAATTTTATTGATTCTCTCCAAGAACCAGCTTCTAGTCCTGTTGATCTGCTCTACTGTACTTCTGGTTTCTGATTGATTGATTTCAGCTTTAATTTTGGTCAACTGCTTCCTTGTGCGTGGATTAGGCCTGTCCCTCTGTTGCTGTTCCAGCTTCTTGAGGTGAGAATATAAAAACTGCATTTTAGATTTTTCTGTTCTTTTGAGTGAGGCTTGGATGGCTATGTATTTCCCCCTTAGGACTGCCTTTGCAGTATCCCATAGGTTTTGGACTGTTGTATTTTCATTCTCATTGGTCTCCATAAATTGTTTAATTTGATTTTTGATTTCCTTGTTTATCGAGTCATTCCTGAGCAGGATGGTTCTTAGTCTCCAAGTGTTTGAGTTTCTTCCAAATTTTTCCTTGTGGTTGAGTTCCAATTTCAGAGCGTTGTGGTCTGAGAATATGCAGGGGATAATTTCAATCTTTTGGTATCGGCTGAGACCTGTTTTGTGTCCCAGAACATGGTCTATTCTTGAGAATGTTCCATGGGCATTAGAATAGAATGAGTATTCTTTGGTTCTGGGGTGTAGTGTTCTATATATATCTAAGAGGTCCAACTCGTCGAGTATGGCATTCAAAGCCTTTGATTCTTTGCTTAGTTTTTGCCAGGGTGTTCTGTCTATTTCTGAGAGTGGAGTGTTGAGGTCCCCTACTATTAATGTATTTTTATGTATATGTCTCTTTATTCTGGTTAAGAGTTGGCTTGTGTATCTTGCTGCTCCCCTGTTGGGGGCATAGATATTTATAATTGTCATATCCACTTGTTGGATACACCCTTTCAGAATAATATAGTGCCCTTCTGCGTCTCTAACTATAGTCTGTAGTTTAAAATCCAATTTATCTGATATGAGAATTGCTACCCCAGCTTTCTTTTGAGGTCCATTTGCGTGAAAGATGGTACTCCATCCCCTTACTCTCAGTCTGAATGCATCTTTGGGTTCGAAATGAGTCTCTTGTAGACAGCAAATGGATGGGTCATTTCTTTTTATCCAATCTGCAACCCTGTGGCGTTTAAAGCAAGAATTTAAACCATTAATGTTAAGACTGAGTACTGAGAGATATGCTTTTAATTCTGCCATGTTGTCAGTAAAGTCTTTGTTTGTATTGGCTGTGACTTTCTGTTTTGTATCACTCTTGGGGCCTTTTTACTTTTATAGAACCCCCGTAATACCTCCTGTAGGGCTGGTTTCGTGGTTACGAAATTGGCTAGTGACTGTCAATTCTGAAATGTCTTTATTTCTCCATCAATTCTGAATGACAGCCTTGCTGGATAAAGGATCCTTGGCTGCATGTTTTTCTCTGAAAGAGCTTTAAAAATGCTCCCCCAACCCTTTCTCTCATTCCAGGTCTGTGTAGACAGGTCTGACGTAATTCTGATGCCTTTGCCTTGGTACGTGAGAAATTTCTTTTCCCTGGCCGCTTTCAATACTGTATCCTTGGATCTCATATTTGCGAAATGCACTATGACGTGACGTGGTGTAGGTCTGTCATGGTTGAGCTTGGGAGGGGTCCTCTCTGCCTCTTGGACACGAATTTTTGTTTCCCTTGCTAGATTAGGGAAGTTTTCAGCTACAATTTGTTCAAATATCTCTTCTAGACCTCTGTTTTTCTCCACCCCCTCGGGAATGCCGATGATTCTAACATTGGATAGTTTCGTTGAGTCAGTAATCTCCCATAGCCAACATTCGTGGGCGTGGATTTTTTTAAGACCATCTTCTATTTTTATTTTTTCCTCTATTAACCCATCCTCCAATTCACTAACCCTTTCCTCCGCTTCGGTGACCCTGGCCGTCAGAGCCTCTAGTTTTGCCTGCATTTGGCTCATAGAATTTTTAATTTCTGTCAAATTCGCTCTCATTTCCGCCCTTAGGGATTCTATATTCTCAGTAATATTTTCCTGAATACTTTTTTCAAGTCTACTCATTATCTTGACCATTGTTACTCTGAATTCCATTTCTGATAATTTGGTTACATCCATATCCGTTACTTCTGTGGCAGAGGCCACTGACTCACTGTCTTTTCTTTGCTGGGGGGGGCTTCTCCTTCTTGTCATTTTAATGAGGGGAGGTTGCGGGGTTGTCCAGAGCCCAATATTATTGACTGGGTCCCAGGCCGTGCCCCTTGTTTTATAGGGATCTTAGAGATGTGGGCTTCTTCTTTAAAGATTTTATTTATTTACTTATCTGAGAGAGGGAGACAGACAGTCAGCAAGAACGGAACAGAAGCAGGGGAGTGAGAGAGGAAGAAGCAGGCTCCCAGCGGAAGAGCCCAATGAGGGACTCCTTTCCAGAACGCTGGGATCACGCCCTAAGCCGGAGACAGGCGCTCAATGACTGTGCCACCCAGGCGCCTCAGGTTGTGGGCTTCTTGATTTTTCAGCCTGCCTTCTGTGTTCTGGGGGAGGGGCCTGCCACGCCGATACTCAGGCATCCCTGTTTGGTTACAGTCTCCGTGTCCCCTGCGAGGGAGGATGGGGATGGGCACTCTCTGAGCCGGTATTTCCAGGCATTTGTTCTCTGGCGGCTTTCCCTGGCGGCCGGCTATGCCTCTTCTGAGGGTCTTAGCAGCAGAGGCTGCATTGTCTCAGAACAGAGGGATTGCGGCCCGTTCTCCACTGATGTTCTGGCCACTTTAACTCTATTACTGTTGGTGCTGCTCAACCCTGCAGCGTCCCGGGATGTGCGCACCAACTCGGCGACCCTGCCCTCACTTCCAGGGCCGGCGCGTCTCTGTCCTTTGTGTTTCTAATGCCGCCAGCCAGCCACCAGCTGCCCCGCGCGCTCCCGGGTCTCCTGGTCTCAGTCTATGCCCGGTGAGCACACCTCGATTCCGGAGTTTCGGGAGAAGCCTGGTGGCGCGCGCACCCGGTTCAGGGTCTCAGTCTGCTGTTTCGCGGGTGCCGACCGCGAGTCCGCCCGCTCCCCCGTGCAGGTGGCCCGCCAGCCGCCAGCTGCCCCGCGCGCGCTCCGGGAGTTCCCGGTCTCAGTCTGGATCCCGTGAGCACACCGGGATTCCGGGATTCCGGGAGATGCCTGGTGGCGCGCGCGTTCACGGCTCACCGGTCTCAGTCTGCTTTCTCGGGGGTGCCCTCTGTGAGTCCACCCGCTCCCCCGTGCAGGTGGCTGCCGCTTCCCGGCGCCCAAACGCGGCGGCTCCCTCCCCCTTCCGTTTATCTTCCGATATCCGTGCACGGTTTAGAGCTCCCCTCTTCGTACCTCAATACTCAGCGCTGGAGATGTTCATTTGTAGAGATCCAGATGCATCATCCTGCGTCTCAGGCTGATTCCGTGGTTATTTAGGCTGGTCTGGTACCTATGCAGCTCGACTCAGGGGACTGGCTGAAAAAGGGGTCCCCTACTCCTCCGCCATCTTCTGCTTCAAAAAACGAGCATTGTTACTCTGAATTCCATTTCTGATAATATTGTTATATCCATATCCATTAGTTCTGTGGCAGAGGCCACAGTCTCATTGTCTTTTCTTTGCTGGGGGGGACTTCTCCTTCTCGTCATTCTGATGAGGAGAGGTTGTGGGGTTGTCCAGATTCCAAATTATTGACTGGGACCCAGGCAGTGTGCACTTGTTTTATAGGGATCTTAGGGATGTGGGTTTCTTTTTTTTTTTTTTAAGGTTTTTATTTATTTATGTGACAGAGATACAGCCAGCAAGAGAGGGAACACAAGCAGGGGAGTGGGAGAGGAAGAAGCAGGCTCCCAGCAGAGGAGGACGATGAGGACCTTGATACCGGAATGCCATGATCACGCCCTGAGCCGAAGACAGACGCTTAAGGTCTGCACCACCCAGGCGCCCAGGGATGTGGGTTTCTTGATTTTTCAGCCTGTCTTCTGGGGGAGGGGCCTGCCGTGCTGGTACTCAGGCAGCCCTGTTTGGGTAGAGTCTCTTGTCCCCTGCGAGGTGGGATGGGGATGGGCACACTGTGAGCCGGTATTTCCAGGCTTTTGTTCTCTGGCGGCTTTCTCTGCCTGTTTGATGTGCCTTTTCTGAAGAGTCAGAGCAGCAGTGGCTGACTCTCAGCCACTGTCTCAGAACAGAGGGATTGCAGACCATTCTCCACTGATGTTCTGGCCACTTTAACTCCGTTACTGTTGGTGTTGCTCAACCCTGCAGCGTCCCGGGATGTGTGCCCCACACCCGGAGTCCCAGCCCTCTCTTCCAGGGCTGTTGCGTCTCTGTCCTTTGTGTTTCTAACACCGCCAGCTGCCAGCCTCCAGTTGCCCTGCACACTCCCGGAGCTCCCAGTCTCAGTCTGGTTCCAGTGAGCACACTGAAGTTCCGTGAGAAGTCTGGTGGTGAGCGCTCACGGCTCACAGTCTCAGTCTGTTCTCTTAAGGGTGCTGTCCGCAAGTCCACCTCCTCCCTAGTACAGGTGGCTACCGCTTCCCGGCACCCGAACGTGGCGGCTCCCTCCCCCTTCTGTTTATCTTCTGATGTCTGCGTGGTTTCACATCTCCCCGCTTCATACCTCAATACTCAGCACTGGAGATGTTCATTTGTAGAGATCCAGATGTATCTTCCTTCGTCTCAGGCTGATTCCGTGGATATTCAGGCTGGTCTGGTACCTATCCAGCTCGACTCAGGGGACCGGTTGTAAAAGGGGTCCCTTACTCCTCCGCCATCTTAACTCCCTCCCGAGAAATAAGATTTTAATGATGTATGTTGCCTGTAAATTCTTTGTTTCTGTAGTTTTTAACTTTCTGTTTTGTATCACATTTCAGGCCTTTTTACTTTTATAGAACCCCCCTTAATGTCTCCTGTAGGGCTGGTTTGGTGGTTACGAAATTGGTCAGTGACTGGCAATTATGGAAAGTCCTTATGTCTCCATCAATTCTGACTGACAGCCTTGGTGGATAAAGGAAACTTGACTGCATGTTTTTCCCTGAAAGAGATTTAAAAATGCCCCCCCCCCAACCCTTTCTCTCATTTCAGGTCTGTGTAGACAGGTCTGACATAATCCTAATATTTTTGCCTTTGTACGTGATAACTTTCTTTGCCCTGGCTGCTTTCAATACTGTATCCTTGGATCTAATATTTGCGAATTGCACTGTGATGTGACGTGGTGTAGGTTTGTCATGGTTGAGCTTGGGAGGGGTCCTCTCTGCCTCTTGGACATGAATGCTTATTTCCTTTGCTAGATTAGGGAAGCTTTCAGCTACAATTTGTTCAAATATCTCTTCTAGGCCTCTGTTTTTCTCCACCCCCTCGGGGATGCCGATGATTCTGACATTGGAATGTTTCATTGAGTCAGTTATCTCCCATAACCTACATTCTTGAGATTGGATATTTTTGAGCCAAGTTTCTATTTTAGCTTTCTCTTCTACGAATCCAACCTCCTATTTGCTGATTTGTTCTTCTGCCTCATTTACCGTGGCCGTCAGAGCATCTAGTTTTGACTGCATTTGATTTATAGCATTTTTAATTTCTGCCAGATTTGCTCACATTTCCGCCCTTAGAGATTCTATATTATCATTAATATTTTCGTTAATATTTTTTTCAAGTGTACATGTCATCTCGACCATTGTTACTCTGAACTCCATTTTTGATAATTTGCTTATATCCATATCCATCAGTTCTGTGGCAGAGGCCACAGACACATTGTCTTTTTTTTGCTGGGCGGGATTTCTCCTTCTCCTCATTCTGATGAGGAGAGGTTGCAGGGTTGTCCATAGCCCAAATTATTGACCAGGACCCAGTCAGTGTGCACGTGTTTTTTAGGGATCTTAGGGATGTGGGCTTCTTGATTTTTCAGCCTGCCTTCTGGGGGAGGGGCCTGCTGTGCTGATACTCATGCCACCCTGTTTGGGTAGAGTCTCCCTGTCCCCTGCGAGGGGGGATGGGGATGGGCACACTGTGAGCCGGTATTTCCAGACTTTTGTTCTCTGGCGGCTCTCCCTGGTGGTTTGCTGTGCCTCTTCTGAGAGTCAGAGCAGCAGTGGCAGAATCTCAGCTTCTGTCTCAGAACAGAGGGATCACAGTCCGCTCTCCACTGATCTCTTCTGGCCTCTTTAACTCTGTTTCTATTGGTGCTTCTAAAAACCCTGCAGTGTTCCAGGTTGTGTACTGCACAGCTGGTGTGTCAGCCCTCACTTTCAGGGCAAGCTCGTCTCTGTCCTTTGTGTTTCTAACACCGCCAACCACCAGCCGCCCCTGCACGCTCTGAAACTTTGTTTCAGTGTGGTTCACGTGCACTCCAGAGCTCTGGTTTTCAGACTGGTCGCGCGTGTTCCCTGGCTCACGGTCTCAGTCCCCTGTCTCACGGGTGACGGTCCACGAGTCAGCCCGCTCCCCAGTGCAGGTGACTACTGCTTCCTGGCACTCCAACATGGCAGCTCCCTTCCCCTTCTGTTTATCTTCTGATATCTGTGCGCAGATTCATGGCTCCCTGCTTTGTACATCAATACTCAGCACTGGAGACATTCATTTGTAGAGATCCTGATGTATCTTCCTGCATCTCAGGTTGATTCCATGGATGTTCAGGCTGGTCTGCTACCTATCCAACTTGATTCAGGGGACCAGCTGAAAAAGGGGACCGCTACTCCTCCACCATCTTAACTCCTCGAACTGGATTGATTGTTTAAACAGAATATAAACAAGGAAGCAATCGCTTTGAATGGCACACTGGTCCAGAATGACTTAACAGATATCTTCAGAAAATTCCATCCTAACACAGCAGAATACACATTCTTTTCATGTGAACATGTGATATTCTCCAGAGTAGATCACATGTTAGATCTCATACCAGGCTGGAACAAACACAAAAAGACTGAAATCATACCATGCAATATTTCTGAGCCCAGTGCTTTGAAGCTAGAATTTGATCACAAGAAAAAATCAGGAAGAACAATAAATACGTGGAGTGTAAACAATATGCTATTAAGCAATGACTGGGTCAACCAGAAAATCAATGGAAAAATTAAAAAATACATGGAGACAAATGAAAAATAAACACAATGTTCCAAAACCTTTGCTATACAGCGTAAGTTGTCCTAAGAAGGAATTACATAGCAATGCAAGCCTACCTCAGGAAGCAAGAAAAATCTCTTATAGACAACCTAACCTTACAACTAAGGAACCTACAAAATGTACAATAAATGAAGCCTAAAGTGGTAAGAAGGAAGTACATTAATAAAAATTAGAGCATAAATAAATGATGTAGAAACTAAAGAAACAAAACAACACATCAATGAAACGAAGAGCTATTTCTTTGTGAAAAATAATAAAATTGGTAAACCTCTATCCAGACATATCAAAAAGAAAAAAGAAAGGACCCAAATAATAAAATCATAAATGAAAGTGGAGAAATAATAACCAATACCACAGAAATATAAATAGTTGTAAGAGAATATTATGGAAAACCATATGCCAACAAATTGGACAACCTAGAAGAAATGGATACATTCCTAGAAACGTAAACTACAAAAACTGAAACAGGAAAGAAATAGAAATCTTGAACAGACCAGTAACCAGCAAGGAAATTGAATTAGTATTAAAAAAAATCTCCCAAGAAACAAATGTTCAGGGCCAGATGGCTTCACAGGAGAATTCTACCAAAAATTTAAAGAAAAGTTAATACCTATTATTTTCAACTATTCAAAAAAAATGGAAAAGGAAGGAAATTTTCCAAATTCATTTTATGAGGCTAGCATTACTGCAAATCAGATAAAGTCCCCCTTAAAAAAGAACTAGGGGCCATGATCCCTGATGAACATGGATGCAAAAATTCTCAATAAAATATTAGCAAATTAAATCCAACCATACAATGAAAACACCATTCACATGATCAAGTGAGATTTATTCCTAGGTTTCAGGTTGGTTCAATATTCAAACTCAATCAACATGATATACCACATTAATAAAAGAAAGGAGAAGAGCCATATGATCATTTCAATAGATGCAGAAAAATCATTTGACAAGGTACAACATCCATCCATGATAAAAAAAAAAAAACCCTCAACAAAGTAGGTTTAGAGGGAACACATCTCAACATAATAAACCCATATATGAAAACCCCATAGCTAATATCATCCCCAATGGTGAAAAACTCAGAGCTTTCCCCCTATGGTCAGGAAAAAGACAGTGATAGCCACTCTTACCGGTGTTAACATAGTACTAGAAGTCCTAGTCTCAGCATTCATAAAACAAAAAAGAAATTAAAGTCATCCAGATTGGCAAGGAAAAAGTCAAACTTTCAGTATTTGCACATGACATACCGTATATAGTAAACCCCCAAGACTCCACCCAAAAACTCCTAGATTGATAAAGGAATTCAGTAAAGTAACAGGATACAAAATGAACATACAGAAATCTGATGCATTGCTATACACCAATAATGAAGCTTCAGAAAGAGAAATTAATTAATCAATCTCATTTACAATTGCAGCAAAAACTGTAAGATATCTAGGAATAAACCTAACAAAAGAGGTGAAAGACCCATACTGTGAAAGCTATAAGACACTGGTGAAAGAAATTGAAGATGACACAAAGAAATGGAAAAATAAAACATCCCATGCTCATGGATTGGAAGAACAAATATTTTTGAAATGTCTATACTACTCAAAGCAACCTGCACATTTAATGCAATCCCTATCAAAATACCAACAGCATTTTTCACATAGCTAGAACAACCCATCCTGAAATTTGTGTGGAACCACAAAAGACCCTGAATACACAAAGAAACCTTGAAAAAGAAAAAAACAGCCGGAAGCATCCCAATTTCACACTTTAAGCTATATTCCAATGTTACAGTAATCAAAACAATATGGTACCGGCACAAAAGTAGATACGTAGATCAGTGGAACAGAAGATAAATCTCAGAAATGAACCCACAATTATAAGACAACTGATCTTCAAAGCAGGAAAGGATATCCAAGGGGAAAAAGATAATCTCTTCAACAAATGGTGTTGGGAAAACTGGTTAGCTACATGCAAAATAATGAAACTATACCACTTTTTTTTACACCATACAAAATAGTAAATTCAAAATGGATCAAAGAACTAAATGTGAGACCTGAAACAATAAAATTCTAGAGGAAAAAAGAGGCAGTAACCTCTTTGACATCAGATGTAGCAACTTCTTTCTAGATAGTCTCTTGAGACAAAGGAAACAAAAGCAAAAATAAACTATTGGGACTTAATCATGATAAAAAGCTTCTGCTTAGTAAAGGAAACAATCAAAACTAAAAGAAAACCTACAGAATAGGAGAATATAGTTACAAATGATGTATCTGATAAAGGGTTAGTAACCAAAATATATAAAAAACTTAAAACTAAACAACCCCAAATCAGATAATCCAAATTAAACATTGGCAGAAGATATGAGTATACATTTTTCCTAAGAAGATAAAAAGATGGCCAACAGACACATGAGAAGGTGTTAAACATCACTGATCATCTGGAAAATGCAAATCAAAACTACCAGGTGATATCACATAACACATGTTAGAATGGCTAAAATCAACAATACAAGAAACAACAGGTGTTGGTGAGGGTGCGGAGATTGGGTAATACCCTTGCACCTTTGATGGGAATGCAAACTGACACAGCCACTGTGGAAAACAGTGTGGCGGTTCCTCAGAAAGTTAAAAATTGAATTACTGCATGATCCAGCAATTGCAATACTAGATAATTACCCAAAGAATTCAAAAATACTAATTTAAAGGTACACATGCACCCCAATATTTATAACAGCATTATCTGCAATAGCCAAATTATGGAAACAGCCCAAATGTCCATGGACCAATGAATGGATAAAGAATATATGGTATTTATATGAAATGGAATATTACTCAGCCATTAAACAGAATGAAATCTTGCTTTTATAATGACATAGATTGAGCTAGAGAGTATTATGCTAAGTGAAATATGTCAGGCAGAGTAAGATAAATACCGTATGATTTCACTCATTAGTGGAATTTAAGAAAAAGAAGCAAAGGGAAAGAGAGACTGGCAAACCAAGAAACAGACTCTTAATTGTAGATTACAAACTGATGGTTACCCGAAGGGTGGTGGGTGAGATGTGGGTTAAATAAGTGTTGGGAATTAAGGAGTGCACTTGAGATGTGCAATAGGTGTTGTATGAAAGTGTTGAACGTGATAAAGTACACCTGAAATTAACATTACATTGTATGTTAACTGGAATTTAAATAAAAACTTTTAAAAAAGAATGCCCATAAATCATAGCTTCTTTCTGTGAAAATGATTTTGTATAAATTTCCTAATCATATATAGGCAAATATTGAAACTATGTCTTATTTTGTTGCAAAATTTAAGGCTGCTGGATGAGTAGTTTTTGATGACCCGTACTGTAAATTTTGTTTTAATGTGTAGTTATGTGTGTTCAAATATTTCCGTGTTTGCTTTTATTATTGAATATCACCCAATATACATAAAATTCTATCTTCCCAACTACTTCTCAAATATAACTATGCAAAAAATATAGGCTATCTTAAATGTCAATGTGATAGTGACAATTTTTAAGTGTCCTGTAAATAAAGATAAGTGATTATCTAATGGAGTGAATTAATCTTTAATGATTTTGTTATTTCATGCTATATTCTTTGGTTTTAAATGTGATGAGATAATGACAGTACCTGGATCTTTTATCCTGTTGAGGATTTGTAGGAAGCTGTATTTCTATTTTTAATTTTTAGGATTGTTATTTCTTCTCAGAAAACCGGCTTTTTTGTCATGAGGTAATTTCCTTCATTGTACCTGGTAGCATTCCTTACTCTAAAGTCAAGTTTTATATTTATATATCTTCTCTACCTTCATTTTGCTAGTCTTTCTATGGTATGCTTATTGATATTTCATACCCATTGGCATTTGAAAACTTTACAGAAACCTTTTTTTTTAAGATTTTATTTATTTTATTTGACAGAGATAGAGACAGCCAGCGAGAGAGGGAACACAAGCAGGGGGAGTGGGAGAGGAAGAAGCAGGCTCGTAGCAGAGGAGCCTGATGTGGGGCTCGATCCCACAATGCCGGGATCACGCTCTGAGCCGAAGGCAGACGCTTAACGGCTGTGCCACCCAGGCACCCCTACAGAAACCTTATAAAAGAGTTTTAGAAAGTTTTATGGTTTAAAGCTAAGTAATTTAGATCTGTAGTTTATCAGGATTTCAGAAAATGAGGAATATAGGAATCATTTATCTTTGAGATAATTATAGCTATATTTCATTCTTGAAACTAAAAGCTGTATCTTAGAGTTAAATAAACTATTTTTCCAAATTAACTTAATTTATTCTTAGGTTTATTCTCATTAATTAATTATATTATTAACCAAATTGTGAGCTGTAATTGGTTAATTCATTATATATTTCTATGCCTGGTTTTCTCATTCATTTTATTTATTTATTCATTTTTTTTTAAAGATTTTACTTATTTATTCGACAGAGATAGAGACAGCCAGCAAGAGAGGGAACACAAGCAGGGGGAGTGGGAAAGGAAGAAGCAGGCTCATAGCGGAGGAGCCTGATGTGGGGCTCGATCCCGTAATGCTGGGATCACACCCTGAGCCGAAGACAGATGCTTAACCGCTGTGTCACCCAGGCGCCCCTCATTCATTTTATTTTTATGTCCTCTCTTCGTGTTAGTTAGGAACCACATTACAACTGACTTATATATATAGGTCAATGACCCTAGATTCTATTTATAGTCAAACACAGTGAAAAATACCTACATTTGGGAGACTAGGTCAAAGTATTCTAATTATAAAAATGAGACGCCCATCCACCCACTCCTGATTATTTATGTTTTCCTAGGAATTACCTCTTGACAAATCAAGTACCAATTGTGAAAATACTGTAAGTCTTTGATGTATTTATATGTAATTCGCTATTCCTATAACAATATGATTTGCTTTAAGTAGCTAATAAAAATATGCCTTGGATGTATGGTGACTAACATAACATAATAAATTTTTTTTTTAAATAAAATCTAGTTTGTCTGAAAAAAATATGCTTTGGAAATATAAATTTTATTTGTTTTCCATCCCAACAGCTACAGAAATAACTGTTCAACCAACTGTGGAAGAGGCCTCTGACAACTGCACTCAAGAATGTCTCATCTTGGGCCATTCTGATACCTGCTGGATGCCAGCTTCTCTGACTCATTCCAGCCCTTCACAGGCAGAAGTCCCTGCTCTATGCCACAGCCCATCCCTGTCAAAGACCTCTGCTTGCTGCTGTAGCCCTCCAGTGACACAGACCATTTGTCTCAGCCACAGCCTTCCAGTGACTCAGGCTATTACACTGCACCACAGCCCTCCACCAGCACAGGCCTCAGTCCTCCAATACAGCCCCCCTCCAGGCACAGGCTGCTGCAATCCACTTCAGCCTTCCTTTGCCACAGGCTGCTGTCTTCCATCACAGCCCTAGGAAGACACCAAAGGCTTTGCAGCAAGGTCGGGGCAAGGTTCTGGAGCTGATATACTACTTTCTATTGATCAGGGAGTGCAAGGTAGTGCAAGATCTCAGTTTTACACCATGTCTGAAGGACTTCATCCTAGTGATTAGTCAAGTAAAGCTATTCTCTTGACAACATTCAATCTAGCCCAACAGGCCAGACCCTGTAGGGGTGATTCCCCATTATGGAAGAACATCCTTTATAAAGCTAAAATGGCTACTTCACATTTTCCAATAGGATGTATACAACAAAAATTGAAGATCCAATTTCAATGAATATTTCAAATTGTTAGGTTTGTAAATAGCTATGTAAATAGAAGCAGATACCAGAATGAAGTCTAGAGCGAGTCACTTAGTCAAAAGCTAAAAATAGGGGCGCCTGGGTGGCACAGTCGTTAAGCGTCTGCCTTCGGCTCAGGGCATGATCCCGGCGTTCTGGGATCGAGCCCCACATCGGGCCCCTCTGCTGGGAGCCTGCTCCTTCCTCTCCCACTCCCCCTGCTTGTGTTCCCTCTCTTGCTGGCTGTCTCTCTCTGTCAAATAAATAAAATCTTTAAAAAAAAAAGCTAAAAATAAATTTACAATTTTCTTAATTCAGAATGTATATGAAAAAGAAATTGAAAAATTCACATCCACTTGTACAGAAAGGTTTATTATGACAGATATTAACATGTAGTGTATATAATTCCTGATGCACTGTATTTTTGTTTATTTGTACCATGTGCAACCTTACTGATTTGTCCCATTTTGATTTTTTATGGACTAAGTACATAGCAAGTAGACTAATAGTGATATCTGATTTTCCAAGAGTATCCTTAGTTTATATAAATTTTTGTTCAGATAACATTAGAAGGTACTAGGATGGTAGAATTTTTGTCTTTTTGTTTGATATTTGTTATTTGTCTCCAGCATTTTGCTATTCGTGTTTTTACAAAAATGCATAGTAGGGAGTGTAAATATTTCTTAGAACATTTTTTGTCTCTGTTTCTTATGTTTTCTACTTTTATTTCAGAAAATATGTACATTTTCGTAAAATGTATATACATTTTCAGTAACATATATGAACTGTACAGATTTATGTCTATAACCTAATTCTCTACTCTTCAGTAGAGTTCGAGACAGTGAAGTGCAATAACTACCTGAAAAGGCAACTATTCACTAAAAAGGATCTCTTTTTTAAACTTATTTTTGTAGTTTAGGGTAAAATGCATCACAAACCACATTATATCTGCCATTTTAAGCCTATATTCCATTAATTGGATCTTTAGCTTCTGGAGTTTGTATATAACAGCCTAGAAAGTCACAAGGAATGTAGACGCATTTAATGCATGATTCTTTTACAGCTATGACATAAACTGCTATGTTCTTAGAGAATATCAGGAAGATTTAAATGTTGATTTGACAGGGGAATAGGCTGATACAGAAATATGTTCAGTAAAAAAATAAAGAAATAAAAGTAAGTGTAGATAAAACTATATTCTAAACCTGTAAAACTAAGGGAATTTTTTTTTTTCATTCTAGCTCAACTTACTGAGGAAAACCACAGATAACAAGATGGAAGTTAGGAAGGAACTTTTCAAGGGATGTAATTATAAATCTATATCAAATGTGTTACAATATAGAATTTTCAGGAGATGTGCAGAGGGAAAAATGAGGTTCATGATTGCTTCTTGGAATGGATAAGAAATACCTCAATAACACATTCAAAAAAAGAAAACCCCACAAAATCTCATGTATGAAACAAAATATGTCCTTCTTAACATAGAATATAGTAATATTCCTAGGGAATGCCGGTTTGCTTCTATTGTCTGTAATTTATATTCTTTTTGTCTTCTTACTTGGCCATGATCTTCTATGTGCATATTTCATCAATGTACAGAAACACCACCAATTTAATTTTCTTCCATAGCAAAATCAAGAAAATGTTCGTTTCAGTATTACAGTAAACAAGAAACCATTAATGTTTCAGTTGGGGGAGTGAATGTTTCTTGTTGGTTAAATTAGATGTAGAATTTGTAATGTAACTTGAAGATATTTAATTTATGACTAAACTGTGTAAATGTTGTAACAAACTATAGTAAATTTATTATTTCTTTGGTGAAGATTTCAAATGAATGTTGAGAATGCTACTTTTCATGTGCCCAGCAGTTTATGTAGTGTTTGAGAATATATTGTTCCCACTGTGATGCTCTTTAAATCATCCTTGATTTGGTGTGTAGAATAATTTATCTTTTAACTAGATTTTAATTAGTGAAATTTCAAATTGATTATTATAGATTTTTTCTCCTTTGTGTTTGTTAATGTTCAAAGGAATTTAGAATGAATTATATCCCAGGTGCATGTGAACCCTGAAGGACTAATGATTTTTGAAACTTTATTGAAATAAGACTGTGTATTTGTATTGATATTGCTGTTGCTATTGGTGATGGTAATTTTAAACTTGAGGAAGATAAAGAAATCCAGAATGACAAAATCAGAGCTTCCAGTAGATTCTAGAATGTTTTTTCTCTAAAAACTTGCAAAGATAATATGAATGAAAATTTTATCTTCTATTGTGGTTATTTCCACAATTTTTCTTTCCATATCTTTGGGAAGATCTACCCACACAAAAATAAACAAATAAATAAATAAATATTAGATAAAAAGGAGAAACTAAAAGATCATAAATAACATGCCAAGAATATGAATGGTTATTATCCATGTGAATGAAAATCAGAAGAACAAAAGTTAGATGTTTGTGAATATTTTCATATAGTGTGATTTATTGAGTTATAAAGGGTGGCTCTTAAATTCTAATATCTAAAATTTTTTGAAGTTTTGGTACCTTTCCTAAAAATATAGGAATGAACAAATATGCTCTTTTTTTTAAAAATCAGAAAGCATATATTTAAAGCACTGCTCTGCAACATATATTTGGAAACATTCAGAAAACTATACATCTTATATGTTCTTATCACCTTTCTAACTCTGAGTATATAGTCAGACTTAGATTATGTTTTGAATATTAAATGACTGGGCACCCTCTTCTGGGTTTGTACCAGAGAGGCTTTGAATGGAAGCAGGTTAGAGTAGCCAAAGAGGCAAGGGGTGTGAGCCCAGTTATTTTTTCCTATGCATTCTCTTTCTAAGCTTCCACTGGGTCTGTCCTTGACAACCTATAACTTCAAGGCTTCGGATCTGATGACATCTTTCTTATCACATTGCAAATTCTTTCTTTGAATGGACAGAGCTACATGTTGACAAAATTCACAGGTGACTCTTTTGATGTGCAAAATGTTTAGTCTCAGAACTACAAAAAGTCTTATTTTACCGTCAGTCAAAAACATTTCTCTTGAAATGATTTAGTTTGAAATTAGGGTTTCAAATTGAATGACAGTATGATAATAATATGTTCAGCCAGATTGGTTATTCTGTTTTGTGGCCATATTCAGTTATATGTGATTATTAATTTACTAGCTATAGAGTTAATATCCTACATTTGTAAGTATGTATTTAAACACTTTATCTTATATGCTAAGTGCATACACATTTTTTTCTTGAACATTTTCAAGTTTCAGCTAATACAGTGCTAGTATTTTAAAAACAAGCAAATATTATACAAAGTGTAATAAATTTAGAGACTATATTTTGCGTAGTCTAATTTAGTTATTTAATTTTTTTTGTTAATGTAAATTGGCTAGAAAACGTGGTTGTTAAATGACTAGTGCTATGGTGTACTGGTAACAGTAACAAAGAGCTTCTCTGCTTTCCCAAACTAATATTTGTCAGACCCTTTCATTAAAATGAGAAAAAAGCATAACTAAAAGAATAAGTAAAATGTATAGTCCTTAAAATACATCATGTCACAGGCCAAAAATATCCTTTCATTCAGAGCGCCTGGGTGGCTCAGTCTGTTAAGCATCTGACTCTTGGTTTCAGCTTGGGTTTGGCCCCACCACTCATTCTCTCTCTCTCTCTCTCTCTCTCAAAATAAATAAATAAATAAATAAATAAATAAATAAATAAAATCTTTAAAATGAAAAAAAACTTTCATTCAATGGAAAATTATGTACATTTTATCGACATGTATATTTCAACATTAGTTTTTTTGTTTATATTAAGACTGAATGTTCATATATCTCTTAATATACATTTATAAGCATTTATTTGGTTATATTCTTTTTTTACCCTCTTCAGATTTACATTTTACACTCTTTACATATACATTTTCCATATGGTTATCATTTTTTGTCTTTCTTCTTTCATATTTGTTCCAAACCAAATTTATAGTTATGTTTGGATAAACTTACATTTAGACAAACTTTTTTTAAGATAATGACATGTTTTATTTTTTTTTAATTTTGCATTTACTTTTATTAGTTTCAGAGGCAGAGTTTAGTGATTCATCAGTTGCATATAACACCCAGTGCTCATTACATCAAGTGCCCTCCTTATTGCCTATCACCCAATTATCCCTTCCCCCCAAACCCCTCTCCTCCAACAACCCTCAGTTTGTTTCTTAAGAGTTAAGAGTTTTTTATGGTTTGCCTCCCTCTTCATTTTTATCTCATTTTATTTTCCTTCCCTTCCCCTATGTGCACCTGTTTTGTTTCTGAAATTCCACATATGAATGAAATCATATGGTATTTATCTTTCTCTGACTGACTTCTTTCACTTAGCATAATACACTCTAGTTCCATCCATGTCATTGCAAATGGCAAGATTTCATTCTTTTTCATGGCTGAATAACACACACACACACACACACACACACACATATATATATATATATATATATATATATATATATATATATATATTCACATCTTTATCCATTCATCTGTCAATGGACATTAGCATACTATACTCCAGTACTGTCCATGTTCCTGCAAATGTTGGGTAATCATTCTTTCTGATGGCTGAGTAATATTCCATTGCATATATGGACCACATCTTCTTAATCCAGTCATCTGTTGAAGGGCATCTCACCTCCTTCCACAATTTAGTTATTGTGGATGAAGCTGCTATGAACATTGGAGTGCATATGGCCCTTCTCTTCACTACGTTATGTATCTTTGGGATAAAAACCATCTATGAAAAGCCTACTGTGAATATCATTCTCAATGGGGAAAAGCTGAAAGCCTTTCCCTTAAGATCAGGAACACGACAATGATGCCCACTCTCGCCATTATTATTCAACATAGTACTAGAAGTCCTTATAACTGTAATCAGACAACAAAAAGGGAAAAAAGGTATTCAAATTGGCAAAGAAGAAGTCAAACTGTCTCTCTTCACAGATGACATGATACTTTATATGGAAAACCCAAAAGACTCCACTCTCAAACTACTAGAACTTACAGAGCAATTCAGTAATGTGGCAGGATATTTTTAACTTTTTGAGGAAACTCCGTACTGTTTTCCAGAGTGGCTGAACCAGTTTGCATTCCCACCAATAGTGTAAGAGGATTCCCCTTTCTCTGCATCCTAGATAAACTTTTTATCACAATCATTAGACATTATTTTGGCTATTTCCAACTGGCATGATTGCCCTGGAAAACATGGAAGCAAGAGAAGCTGAACTATATTTGGACAGGAACCTTTTCACATTATGTACCAATTACCAAACCAGAGAGATTTTATGCAGAGGCCTTAAGATAGTTATTCATAGTAGCTTTCTTATACTAACTAGTCATGTGATTTTTGTAAATGTGATTTTTCAAATCAGTGTAAATTGAAAATAACAAAAGTATTTATGAAAAGTCTGCTCAGAAAAATGTGTGTGCACAAATGAAAAAAAAAATGAAGTCACTTGTTTAGCAATTGTATGTGACACATAGGATAAAATGTGTGAAATTTATGCTACCCCTGCTTAAAATACTTAGAATTTTATGAAATATGTATTAATCTTCATATTTTGGAAAGATTCCTCTTCTGTGACATCATACATAATCTGAAAGTGAATAATATCCTAAAGCAGCTCTAGCCCTGCTTTGGAAGTGAGAACACTGGATAGTGTGTGACCAAGGATGGTAGTATGCAGTCCAGCAGCAAATGAGTATTAATTGTTCTATTTCAGGTTCTGTATTGCATGTTTTCTTAGTCATTGATATAAGTATTAATAAAATTATGAGAAATAGAAATGGATTTTATTGTGTGTTTTTTAATTCAAAATTCATATGTTTTAATTTCATTTTTTATTTACATAAAGTAAAATACACTTTTTTGTGGAATACTTCTGTGAATTAGCTTATTTTTTTGTTTACTCTGATACTCTCTTCAATACAATTCTTTGAATTAAATGTCATTTTATTCACTTTTTAGAGTTATTGACCAACATTGTAGTATTTTAGAACATTTATTTTGCATCTTCCAAGAGATATTTATTTACTCCTGAATAGGCTTATTGTCTGATTTCAAGCAAAAAACTACCTACGGATTTCTCTGTACAAGCCTTGAGCATGCAAATGAAATACATTTCTGGAAAAAGTTAATATTTGTGTAATAAAATAACTTCATTCCTGGGACCATTTGGTGGCTCAGTTGATTAAGTGTCTGCCTTCGGTCCAGGTCGTGATCCAGGGGTCCTGGGATAGAACCCCACATTGGGCTTCCTGCTCAGTGGGATGCCTGCTTCTCTCTCTCCCTCTGCTCCTCTCCCCCTGCTCATTCTCTCTCTCTGTCAAGTAAATAAAATCTTTAAAAAAATAACTTCACTCCTGGCTTCACTCTTACTTTGACTAAATGGAGAGAATCCTAGTACACTGAAACCTCTCAAGCTGCATAGGGTCAGTAAATACTCATTTGCATTTGGCATTTTTATTAGTCCTCACATTTGATTAAGTTATAGAGGACATAATCTGGTGAATTTTGTCTTTTTTTCACTTATCTTTCCATTATTGTAATATTAATTTACTCATTCTCCCCAAGGATTAACTGATGAAGGAAGGAAAGAAACAAATTTTAAATTAAGCGAAACATTTGCTTTTGGCAAAAAGAGATTGGAATTAAAAAAGAGAGAGAGAGAGAGATTGGAATTTTGAAAGAAGTATAATACATGTGTAGGTTAATTTGTGTTATTTCTCAGCCTGACTCCAACCCTTTGGGGAAAGACACAAGCTTTAGTGAATAATAATGCATAGATTAGGAATCACCAGGTTGCATACAGACATTATATGCATAATAACTATATCCATAATAACCTTGGCAAGAACTCTAAAAGCTTGAAAAAGTGAATATGATGAATATATACTTCGTGAATGGAGAAAAAGTGCCCTATTGGAAAAGAATGTTAAAAATTTGTAGTATTTCAAGTGGAAAAGTTAGTAAGCTAATATTTAGTTTCATTAAAAACATGGAATATGCTACTTTTATTGCCAGAACTGGTCACACTGATTTATAAAATTAAATATTAATGGTGTAAGGAAATTGCTTCAAACAAATCAAAGCAAAAACAAAAAAACAACAAAAGTGAAATGGGCAAGCTGGTTCATAGTGTAATCTCTGTAATTTGAATTATAAATTCCATTGCAATTTTAAGTATTTGAGGACCTATAGCTGCATAAGAACAACTGAAGTTTAATTTGTGCACAGTCTTAATTCATGTTTTGCCTATCAAAGTATTCTAAAGTTAATTGGGAAAAACAGAAGCAAAAGACAAAAATAAAGAAAACCACAAATGGAAGTTTAAACCTGTCAGCAACATAAGTAATTCAGAGATCTGCTTGTGTTACATTTTCTTCATAAACGTTTTTGAAAAGTTTTAGATTTATAGAAAAATTGCAAATATAATACAGTTTCTGAATACCGCATTCCCAATTTCCTCTATTATTAACATGGAATATTTGTCACAATTAATGAACCAATGCTGATACATTGCTATCAATTGAAGTTCATAGTTTATTCAGGTTTCCTTAGTTTTTTCCTAGCGTCCTTTTCCTGTTTTAGGATCCCAGCAAGGATTCTACATTACACTTTGTGGTCATGGCTCCTTTGGCTCCTATAGACTGTGACAATTTCTCAAACATTTTCTGTTAATGATGGAATTGACAGTTTTGAGAAATAATGGTGAGGTTTGTAGAGTGTCCCTCAATTAGGACTTTTTAAAATTTCTCTTGATTAGACTGCATTTATGGGTTTCTAGGTGGAAGACCACAGAGATAAAGTGCTTGTTTCATCACATCTAATCAGGTGTACATGATATTTCATTATTTAACCTGTAGAGTTAGTGTTTGGCATCATCTCACTGTGTTTGGGTTTCATTCTTCACCATTGAATAAAAGACCCACAGTTTTTCAAGTGTGTGTACTCAGATCAAGGTATATCCACAATGTGCCCTCCCTAGACTAGAAGTCCCTGGCTCAATTCAGGATACACTAATTCATAAATCCATATCTCCCTCTCTCCCTCTCCCCCTCTCTTCTTTTTTTTTTATTTTTTAATGATTTTTTATTATATTATGTTAGTCACCATACAGTACATCCCTGGTTTCCGATGTAAGGCTTGATGATTCATTAGTTGCATATAACACCCAGTGCACCATGCAATATGTGCCCTCCTTACTACCCATCACCGGTCTATCCCATTCCCCCACCCCCCTCCCCTCTGAGGCCCTCAGTTTGTTTCTCATAGTCCATAGTCTCTCATGTTTCGTTCCCCCTTCTGATTACCCCCCCTTTCTTTATCCCTTTCTTCCCCTACTGATCATCCTAGTTCTTATGTTCCATAGATGAGAGAAATCATATGATAGTTGTCTTTCTCTGCTTGACTTATTTCACTTAGCATTATCTCCTCCAGTGCCGTCCATGTTGCAGCAAATGTTGAGAACTCGTTCTTTCTGATAGCTGAGTAATATTCCATTGTATATATGGACCACAACTTCTTAATCCAGTCATCTGTTGAAGGGCATCTCGGCTCCTTCCACGATTTGGCTATTGTGGACATTGCTACTATGAACATTGGGGTGCATATGGCCCTTCTCTTTACTACGTCTGTATCTTTGGGGTAAACACCCAGTAGTGCAATTCTCCCCCTCTCTTCTCCTCTCTTTTTATTAGGGTCCATGCATGGGTGCAGGGCTTTTGGGGTTCTAAGGTTAAGGACAGATTGTCAATACAAAGCAAAAAAAGAGTGGGGATCGGTAAACTCCACAGAGATCTTATTTAAGGGGTGGATAAGGGGAAGGAAGTGGGAATCAGGAGACGTTGTTTTTCCACCTGGGGTGTTGGGGAAGTCATATCAGGAATTTACACTAAGTTGTGATACTGAGGGCTATTATCTAGAGCATACACCTATGGGTGAGACTAGTGTCAGTTCAAGGACACTGTAGGTCACATAGCCACACAAAAGGGATGCAAGAGCTGCAATATTATGGAGTAGTTTAGCCAACTCTCAACAACTTTAGAAGGGTTAAGAGACATGAACATACAGTTCTCCAAAGAAGACATATGTATGGACAACAGACACATGAAGATGCTCATCATCACTGATCATCAGGAAAATCCAAATCAAAAACACAATGAGATATCACCTCATACCCATCAGAATGGCTAGAATCAACAACATAAGAAACAACAGGCTGGCGAGGATGTGGAGAAAAGGAAATCCTTGTGTACTGTTGGTGGAAATGTAAACTTGTGCAGCTACTCTGGAAAACAGTATGGAGGTTCCTCAAAAAATTAAAAATAGAACTACCTTATGATCCAGCAATTGCACTATTGGTATTTACCCAAAGAATAAAAGTACACTTATTCAAAGGGATAAATGCACCCTAATGTTTATGGAAACATTATTTATAATACAATAGTCAAGATATGGAAGCAGTCTAAATGTTCATCAATTGATGAATGAATGTACAAAAAAATGTGATACATATAATTAAATTAGTTACATAAATATTTATGTATATATGCATAAAATATAAATACATAAATAATATATATGTATTATATATCAATTATGTGTATATTAATTATGTGTATGAAATACATATTTAATCGTGTGTAATATAAGTTATATATAGTATAAATTACATATACAATAAATTAATTACATATAAATTTTGTATCTTAATTATATATTAATTGATATATATATATATTTTTTAAAGATTTTATTTATTTATTTGACAGAGATAGAGACAGCCAGCGAGAGAGGGAAGACAAGCAGGGGGAGTGGGAGAGGAAGAAACAGACTCATAGTGGAAGAGCCTGATGTGGGGCTCGATCCCATAATGCCGGGATCACGCCCTGAGCTGAAGGCAGACGCTTAACCGCTGTGCCACCCAGGCGCCCCTGATATATATTTAAATTAATGTAATTATATATTAATGAACAATCAATAAATGATAATTACGATAATTTAATGAATTAATATATAATCATATATTTATTAATATATGAATTAATATATAATTATATATATAAGTAAAAAGAATGAAATCTTGCCATTTACAGCAACATGGATAGAGCTAGAGAGTATAATGTTAAGCAAAATAAACCAGTCAGAGAAAGACAAATACCATATGATTTAACTCATATGTGAAATTTAAGAAACAAAAGAACAAAGTGGGGAGAGAGAGAGAAAGAGAGATCAAGAAACAGACTCTTAATTATAGAGAACTGATTTTTACCAGAGGGCAGGGGGTGGGAGACAAGCTAAATAGCTGATGGGAATTAAGGAGTTCACTTGTGATGAAAACAGGATGATTGATAGAAATGTTGAATTACTATATGGTACACCTGAAACTAATATAGCAATGTCTGTTAAATAACTGGAATTAAAAGAAATTTGAAAAAAAAATTTTTAATTCCCCGTCATCAGAAGATATATATATATATATATATTTTTTTTTTTTGCTAGATTTTTGCAATCTGGAACTTTGCTCTGATGGTGTTTGCTGTTTTAACTTTGATCGGGGCCTTTCTATTAAGGAATAAGCTATTTCATTGTTTATTTTCCATTTACTAAATGCTTATCACCAACTACAGTGAGGTCAAGTTTTGTTCAAAATCTAATTGTTATTTTGAAGTCAATCAAATAAAATAATAACTGGGATCACTTTATGCAGAAAACTTCAAATGATGTGAGCTCTCCACCACCCCTTCCAGTTAAAATCTCATGGAAAAGTACTTAATTATAGAAGTATCAAGAAATAGCCTAAACTATTTTTAATTGTTTTATTTATTAAATAAATAAGCAAATAAATAAAACAAAAAATATGCAAAATATGATGAATGAAGACAGGGAGGTAGAGATAATAGAGATGGAAGAAGAGACAGGAAGATGGTGGCTCAGTGGGAGCACCCTAAAATTGCCTCATCTCACAAATACAAATAGATAACAATCAATTCATCCAAATAACCCAGAAATTGACCAGAAGACTGACAGAACAAACTCAAAAACTAAAGGGAGAGAAGAACCCATATTGAAGAATGTGGGAAGTGCAGAGATGTGGTTTAGGGGAGAAAAGGATCCTGGCTACTGTAGGGGGAGAAAGCCCTGGTTGCAGAGAAGGGTAAGAGAGAGAGGATCACACAGGGGAAAACACAAAAAGAATGTTTCCACACAGCCATTGGCTGGGAAAATGAGAAGAGTTGACTTTTTTAAGTTTTTTGCAACCAGCAGGACTTAAAGCCTGGAGTCTTAAAAGTCAGTGGGCTTGGCTGGGATAGAGCACAGAAGGCACTCCCTCCTCTTGGAGTGGAGTCAGACAAACACCGAGGGACATACAATGTGGAAACAGTGATCAGAAGTGTGCCTGGGGCCCAAAGTGGGAAGGTCATTTGCTTTTCTCGAAGCATGCCCCTGAGAGGCAGTGTTCACAGAAAGTCCTCTGAGAACAAGGGAGTTGACTGGTGACATTTCCGTTTGCTGCTCCTCAGCATAACCACAGAGGTACCTAGGGAAAACAGCCCAGCACAGACACTGGCTTCTTAACTTGCTTGCATTAATCCCCACCTCCCTGCATTCTGAAAGAACTTCCCCACCCAGTCATGCTTACCTCAGTCCCAGTGCAGTGGGCCACTAGCCCACAAAACCAGTACAAACACCTACCAATAACATATCTTCTGACCAGAGAGTTTTACAAGACCACAGTTCTGATGGAGATAATAACAAGTCTCCATAGTCAGGCCAGGGGCCAAACACTGCCCACAGCAGGCAAGGAGAGCCTCTGCAGATCACTGGCCTAAAGGATAGAACAGCCAAAACACAAAAATAGAGCACATGCAATGCACACCAGAGGCATTTCCTGAAGCATGAGGCCCTGGGCACTACAAAACCTCTTCTTCACAAGGCCATTATCATCAGGAGCAGAAGACATCACTGGCTTTTCTAACACAGAGAAGAAGTCAGGGACATAGACAAAATGAGAAGACAATAAAATTTATCCTGGATGAAAGAACAGGACAAGGCCACAGTGAGAGTTCTAAGTGAAACAGATATAAGTAACATGTCTGATGGAAAATTTAAAACAACAATCATAAGAATAATCACTCAGATTCAGAAAATAATGGTAGACATCAGTAAGACCCTTACCACAGAGATAATAGTGTTAAAAAACAATTGGTCAGAGATGAAAAATTCAATGAATGAGATTAGAAATACGTTGCATTCAATTATCAGCAGGCTGGAGGAAGCAGAGAAAGGAAATAATGACCTAGAAAACAAAGTAATTGAAACAATGCTGAACAAAAAAAGAGACAGAAGAATTATGCAACACAAGAATAGACTTAGGGACCTTTGTGACTCCATCAAACCTAATAACATTTGTATTATAGAAGGACCAGAAGAAGAGAGAGAACCGGGGGCTGACAATTTATTTGAAGAAATAATAGCTGAAAACTCCCCTAATCTGGGGAAGGGAACAGACATCAAGATCCAGGAGGCACAAACAATGCCCATCAAAATCAACAAAAACAGGCCAACAAAAGGACATATTGTAATTAAATGTGCAAAATACAGTGATATTATATTGTGCAAAATACAGTGATATTATATTGGGAGTGATTATTGAGAGATATGATTTTAATGATGCCAAATTGCCAGTAAAGTCTTTTTCTATAGATTGTAACTTTCTGTTCTGTATCACTCTTGGGGGCTTTTTACTTTTATAGAACCCCCTTGAATATCTCTTGTAGGGCTGGTTTCATGGTTACAAAATTGGTCAGTGACTGGCGATTCTGGAAGGTCCTTATCTCTCCATCAATTCTGAATGACAGCCTTGCTGAATAAAGGATCCTTGGCTGCATGATTTTCTCTTAAGGAGCTTTAAAAATGCCCCCCCCAACCCTTTCTCTCATTCCAGGTCTGTGTAGAAAGGTCTGATGTAATCCTGATACTTTTGCCTTGGTATGTGATAAATTTCTTTGCCCTGGCTGCTTTCAATACTGTATCCTTGGATCTAATATTTGCAAATTGCACTATGACATGACGTGGCTTAGGTTTATCGTGGTTGACCTTGGGAGGGGTCCTCTCTGCCTCTTGGACACGAATGCTTTTTTCCTTTGCTAGATTAGGGAAGTTTTCAGCTACAATTTGTTCAAATATCTCTCCTAGTCCTCTGTTTTTCTCCACCCCCTCGGGGATGCCGATGATTCTGACATTGGATCTTTTCATTTAGTCAGCAATCTTCCGTAACCTACATTCTTGAGATTGGATATTTTTGAGGCAATTTCTGTTTTAACTTTCTCTTCTACCAACCCATCCTCCAATTCGCTGATTTTTTCTTCTGCCTCATTTACCCTGACCGTCAGAACATCTAGTTTTGACTGCCTTTGATTCATAGCATTTTTAATTTCTGCCATATTCGCTCTCATTTCCACCCTTAGAGATTCTATATTCTCATTAATATTTTCGTTAATATTTTTTTCAAGTCTACTCATCATCTCGACCATTGTTACTCTGAACTCCATTTCTGATAAATTGGTTATATCCATATCCATCAGTTCCGTGGCAGAGGCCACAGACTCATTGTCTTTTCTTTGCTGGGGGGGATTTCTCCTTCTCATCATTCTGATGAGGAGAGGTTGTGGGGTTGTCCAGAGCCCAAATTATTGACCAGGATCCATGCAGCATGTGCTTGTTTTATAGGGACCTTAGGGATGTGGGCTTCTTGATTTTTCAACCTGCCTTCTGGGGGAGGGGCCTGCCGTGCTGATACTCAGGCCACCCTGTTTGGGTAGAGTCTCCCTGTCCCCTGCGAGGGTGGATGGGGATGGGCACACCGTGAGACAGTATTTCCAGGCTTTTGTTCTCTGGCGGCTTCCCCTGGCGGTTTGCTGTGCCTCTTCTGAGAGTCAGAGGAGCAGTGGCTGAATCCCAGCATCTGTTTCAGAACAGAGAGATCGCAGTCCACTCTCCACTGAGTTCTTCTGGCCACTTTTTTTTTAAAGATTTTATTTATTTATTTGACAGAACAACAGCCAGCCAGATAGGGAACACAAGCAGGGGGAGCGGGAGAGGAAGAAGCAGGCTCCCAGCAGAGGAGCCTGATGTGGGGCTCGATCCCATAATGCTGGGATCACGTCCTGAACCGAAGGCAGATGCTTAATATCTGCGCTACCCACACGCCCCTCTTCTGCCCACTTTAACACTGTTTCTGTTTGTGCTGCTAGACCCTACAGCTTTCTGGGATGTGCGCCCCAGAGCCGGCATCCCAGGCCTCACTTCCAGGGCAAGCACATCTCTGTCCTTTGTGTTTCTAACACCGCCAGCCGCCAGCCACCCCTGGGCTCCGGGGCTCCGTTTCAATGTGGTTTGTGCACACTCTGGAGCTCCGGTTTTCAGACTGGTCATGCACATTCCCAGGCTCACTTCTAAGTCTGCTTTCTGGCGCGTGCCAGTCCGAGAGTCAGCCCACTCCCCAGTGCAAGTGGCTACCGCTTCCCGGAGCCCAAGTGCAGAGGCTCCCTCCCCCTTCTGTTTATCTTCCGATATGTGTGCGTGGATTCACGGCTCCCTGCTTTGTACCTCAATACTCGGTGTTGGAGATGTTCATTTTTAGAGATCCAGATGTATCTTCCTGTGTCTCAGGCTGATTCCGTGGGTGTTTAGGATGGTCTGGTACCTATCCAGCTCAACTCAGGGGACCAGCTGACCCTTTTTCAGGAGACCCCTACTCCTCTGCCATCTTAACTCCTCCCCCCGATCTTCCTATTTCTTATGTTCCATATATGAGTTATTCTTTTCTTCCTTTCTGTGCTGTGCACCGTTGAAATGGGCACATAATTCTGTGTGTATTTGATGAAACAGAGAGAGAAAAAAAGATGGACAGACTAATTGAGCATGTTGCAGGCAGTTTTCTGGACCCTAAGTTTTTCAGAAAAATGTACAGTTTGGTATAAGCTCATATAAAGAACAACTCATTCTTCCTAATGGAAGCCAACGAAAGTTTCATGGAAGAGGTAGAATTGGCCATTGAAAGATGAGTGGGAGTTCTATAGGGAGATAAGGAGAAGGAATTTTACAGCAGAGAAAATAGCACTAACATTAGAAAGAAGGCATTAAAAAGCATGATTGGTTTTATGGAGACAATGTAACTTATTGTGTTTTGAATACACATTTTATATGATAAAGATAAAAATTATTGTCAGATTTGGGTTGCCCAGACACTATTTGGGTCATGATGCCAGCATGAATTAACCCAACTAGCTTGTTTCACCATAGCAGCAAACAGGGAATGGGGTAGAGAGTAGACGTATGTGAAGGAAATTGGGTGACTGGATAGATGGTAAACATAATGATGTTCAACCAGGAAGACATATGACTGAGATTGACAAAGAAGCCAAAGGAATGGTAAACTAAGATGAACAATCAGTGATAGGATATTTAACGACGGACAAGAACAAGAAATTGAGAAGAAACTCCTGTTTAACATGAATTGTGCAACCTCTTGTGTAGTAAAACCTGCTAACAACCAAGTTTCTGTACAGAGATCTAACAATAAAGCTGGTTCTGTGAAAACAACCTCCAATTTCCCTTTTAGCACTGTACTCCTACCATATGTAATCAGCCCCAGCTCCTTTATGTATACACTATCCTGTGCCTCTATGTACCAGATGTTCTCACGTTATTCTTTGGTTGCTTCAAGATCTCCATAATGGTATTCTGTTCAGGTTTATTATGCCTGGCTGGAACACATACTCTGCCAATTTTTCCATCCTCCTTCAACTCAATATTCTCTCCTCTGTGTCCTAGGTCTTATCAGCTCTATCTCTCAATGCATATCAAATATGTCTACTCCTTTCTGTCCAAAGAACCTTTGCCTTAGTTTAAGCCTCCATCTTTCAATGATTCCCTATTGCTAACAATATAAAATTCAAACTGTAATGATGATCATCTGAAATAAGTTAATGGCAGTCCTAAAATTACATTTTATAAATGTGTTTACACTTTAAAAAAATCTGCCTTATTATCAGCAAGATATAAAGTACATGAAAAAATAGTTAATAATAATAATAGTTAATAATAGTTAACAGTTAATAATAATTTTTTTAGAAGAAGTGGGTTGGATGTGATATTTTGTAAATTTAAAGATTGGGTGTAACACAGTCATAAGAATTTGTCTCCTTGATGTAAGCTTTTGCAAAAAAAATGAAAACAAAAACAAAACAAAAACAAAAAAACAAAATTTCTAGGAACACCATAAAAATGCTTAATTTGTACATATACTTGCATTCTCTGTAAACTATTAGTAGCAAAACTCCTATTTTATGAGGTACTGTGAAATTTTGATGGTAATTATGTAATGAATTGGAATGTCTTTGAATAGTGTTTTTTTTTACATTTAATTTTCCATCTTTTCTGCAGAAGACCTAATCTTTGAATACAGCATTGTTTAGATTGTAAAATCAGAGCAATGTCTGTAATCCCCTAGAAACTCTGTGATATATTCTTCCTGTTCTTATAAAAGGGGAGTTTTGCAGAGATGTGTATAAAAGGAAGACAATGTAAAGACATAGGGAGAAGATTAGGGAGAAGACAACCATACACAAATCAAGGAGAGAGGCCTGGAACAAATCACTCACTGGACTCAGAAGGAATCAACATGACCATCACCTTGATTTTGGACTTCTGGCCTCCAGAACTCTGAGCAACAAATTTTTGTTGCTTAAGCCACCCGGTTTGTAACAGCCTGTTATGACTTCCCTATCAAACTAAGCAGACTCTACTGAAATTGGAGTAAAGGAGGACAAGTTGAGAGCAGATGCAGATAAGACTCACTGGCAAGAAGGAAGATAAAAGAGTCCATGGCTGACTGTTTTTGTAGAATAATATGTGAAATAGTCTATTAAAATGAGTATGTAGAGGGATAGATAAAAATGATGATTTGAACTAGCTTTTCTGAAGAATAAGGTACAAAGCTGACAGGTGATATTACAAATTTATTATCAGGCAGTATTGGAAACACAGCTAAGATGAGCAGGTGTGGGCTTATAGTGAGTGATACCTATGTGCACTGCTATGTTCTCTTGTAATGTTCATAAACCTGGAGGTAAATGGGGAGAAGTAGATAAATGAACTGGTTGTGGATTTTAGGGCATGACTGGTGAGGGCAATAGAACAATAGAACATGGCAAGTGAAATAGTAATGGATAGCAAAGGACTGTAAAGTTTTGATATGTTCAGAGAAAATGGACAGATTAAAGAGCTAATGTCCTCAATGAGATAAGAAAGGAAGTAAACTAGAAGAATAGCAGTTCTGGATTAGATAGTGACATTTTTCAGTTTAAAATTTAAAGTCTGGAGCAGTTCTGGGCATAGATAAATGACTGAGATATAAAATTTATTGGAGTTGAGGTGAACACTGTGATGTTAGGGTGATAGATAAATTATCCACATAAACTTTATTTTTTTTTATTTTTTTTTAATTTATTTTTTTAAGTTCCATGATTTATTACTTGTGTATAACACCCAGTGCACCATGCAATACGTGCCCTTCTTAATACCCATCACCAGCATATCCCATTTCCCCCCCTCCCCTCTGTAGCCCTCAGTTTGTTTCCCAGAGTCCATAGTCTCTCATGGTTCATTCCCCCTTCTGTTTACCCCCCGTTTCTTCTTCCCTTTCTTCTCCTACTGATCTTCCTACTTCTTATGTTCCATAAATGAGTGAAACCATATGATAATTGTCTTATTTTGCTTAGCATTATCTCCTCCAGTCCCATCCATGTTGCAGCAAATGTTGAGAAATCGTTCTTTTTGATGGCTGAGTTATATTCCATTGTATATATGGACCACATCTTCTTAATCCAGTCATCTGTTGAAGGGCATCTCGGCTCCTTCCACGATTTAGCTATTGTATCCACATAAACTTTAAAGTTACCAATGGTGATATCAGTATTTGGGATAAAGAGGAAGACTGTGATCTAGATACTAGATTTTCAAAAGTAGCTAAAAGATTAGTTGGATGAAGAGGACAAGGCAAGATAGAAGATGATGGTAATATAGATGGAAACTGCAGGACTTAAAGGAGAAGGAATTTTCAACTACAGGTGGAGGAGTAATTATATTATCTATTGTATTTATGTTGTAAATAAAACCTTATTATGTCATATATATGTGTATATATATATGCATATATATAGTCATATTTATATATCTATGTCATATCTATTTATATATGTCTATATCTGTATCTAGGTACATATAGATATAGATATATATATGGCAGTGTTAAATTATGCATGTACTTCCAAGAAATAATATTTAATGCCTGGTAAACATAACAACATGAAAACAAATATTAAATTTAAGTATGTATGTGGTGTTTTTAGTTATCACCTACTTTCAGGTTAACACCAGACAAAATGTGACTCCAGTCTACTAATTGTAAATTTGTCTCAACTAGCAAAGTCTTATTAATGAAACTCATTGAGATGTTTAAGTTCATATTTCATAATAATTATACAACATGAAGTATGCTCTGCAATGGAGTAAAAATCATTTTTTTTAAAGATCGGTTTCTAATATCCCTTAAAATTGCCACATTCATGATATTAATTAGTATACTTTACATGTGAAGGTGATCCTATGGATTCACCATAACTTGCACATGTAAGATGTTCATATTAAGCAGCAGAGTGATGTTCCTGGGTAGTTGACTTAAGCTAAGGAGTGTAATTATAACCAGTGCATTAAACCACATTATTTTAACCCAGGATTCTCTGTAGCAAAACTCTACCCAAGTCTGTTATTCTCAGGATACATCCCCAGGTTCTGATCCTTTCCAGCTTGCTCATGTTGGTTGCTCACAAAACATTACCAATATATCAGCACTGTCTAATAGAATTCCCCCCCAATTATGTAAACATTCTACAGGTGCACTGTTTGGTATGGTAGTTGCTAGCCACATTTGCCAATTAAGCACTAGAAATGGGGCTAATGTGACCAAGGGACTGAATTTTAAATTTGCTTTGACTAAAAATTTAATTTAGGTTTAAGGAAATCTAATCTAGAGCTTGTTAGATAATCTAAAAACATAATTCATGCCAACAAGTTAATGGCTGATCTCCAGTGTGCCCATTCAAGATGACTGAGTTTCAAGGCAGTTTTTTAGGGTACATTGTAGGTACCATGCTTTAACACCAGGAAATGATTCTATAATGATACAATGAGAAGAAATTTGACAAGTTAACACAGCAGGAACTTTTTGGGATATAGATTTTTACATGGTGGCCAGAAAATTCCACTACATAGTGAAGTCTATTATGCTTGCATGTAAGACTAACCTTATAGTATAGGTTGACTTGTTAAAGCCTCAACTTATTAAAAAGTCAGAATTCTTACCTCCCAGATGTATACAATCAACATATTTTATATTACCATCTGATTTCCAAGCCAGAAATCTGTTACTTGCCATTACACTATATTTAAAAAATGCATGTGATCTGAGATCTCCAGTTTGTGAAGGTTAATAAGTAACAATCTTGGGAGGAAGGTGAACTTATGGAGAAAGAGCCCCAGTACACTAGTTGTTCGCGTTAAGCAATTCTCTTTTTTGACATTTCTATACTCTTCTCCATTTCCTTCACCACCAAAAGTTAATTTTACTCAGAGCAGGGATGCAAAATTCTTATCTTTATTTGACTAAGATTTACTGGAGTCCTAGAGCATATGGCATTGAAAGTAATTTTTTCCAGTGCTATTGGAATGACAACTTTGAAATTCAACATATTTACTTACTATGGATTACATTTTATCTCCTGCTATTTCCCAATATGAACTCTCTCCAGTTATATTATTTCTGTGCCTAACAAACGTTTCTTGCCTTTCTTCTTCCAGTCTCCCTCTAAGTTCAGTGTCAATTTCCTTTTTAAAAATGAGACAGTAGTGCTTTTATCCCCAGGGTTTTGTAAGGATTTTTATTTTCTATGGGAAAATAGATGACACAAAACATGGTACATGATATATATACAATTATAACTTAAATGCTAGTGTTCTTTTTTCTTTTATGTTTTCTTCCTTTCTCTAAACTTCTATCATAATTTTTTGCTATTTATACTACACTGCATGCTAAGGGATCTTTCTGTATCTGTATATTTCATAAAACTTCACTTAGATTGTAATGTCACTGAAAGCAAGAGGTAGGGGGCAGCTTATACTTCTTTGTAGGTATAGTTGTATCTATTATATAGTAGGAGCCTGATAAATTAAAGTTTGTTAATTGATTTTTAGGGATTTGTGGTGATATATTAGAACAATATAGAATGATCACGCATGCTTAAAAGGAACATGACTGTAGACAAGTTTCCTAACATCCCTGAATCTCTATTCTCCTCATACATAAAATGGAGATGATAATAATAATGCCTATTTAAAAATGTTATTGTAGGGTAAAGAGCAATCTAAGCATGGGGAGAAATTAAGAAGGTTCAGGTCCATACCACATCTGTTTATGTGTGTTTAGCTTGGGATAGATTTTCCCAAATCAGAGATTGTTGAGAAGATAGTGATCATGGAGATGAGATTTTTAGAGAAAACAAAGGAAAAAAGAACATACCATTAATTTTTAGCTGTATGAGCAATTTCATGGGGAAGAAGATCAAAAATAGGATTGTCAGGAGAGTTATAACAATTTCATGGGGAAGAAGAGCAAAAATAAGATTATCATGAGAGTTATTAACAATAAGGGCTTTAAATTACTTCAATTTGATTTCCCTATGGTATGTAGTAGAGGAAGCATGAGAAAAGGCATGAAAACACATAGATTCTAGTCTCAGCTTTGCAACGATATAGCCGTGTAATCTTGGACAAGTCATTTTTATCAACCAGAGCCTCAGTTCCCAATATCAAAAATAAGGTTACTCTGCTCAACTAAAAATTCTCAAAGGTTCAAAACTGAAAATTCTAGGATCTTAATTTACCCAAGAAATAAAATGTACCTTCTTTTAAAAGTCATACTTGAGAAATTAGTTTTTCTAGGAAATGTACACAAAGCAATTGAATTTTTAGAATTATTAAGATTGTGGACTAAATTGAGTTTGTACTAAATCATAATTCTAGAAAAATGATTCTATTTCCTGATTTACTTCCCTCTAATATTTATTGCAAAGATTCATGGTTCATACAAAGTAACCTATCCAAAGCCTACATTCTTGAATAATATATTAAATGATAGCTAACACAAAGACCTAAGAATGTTGAAAGTATATGTAACTCTCTGCTGTGGAAGTTTTATTTTTAAATAGAATTGAGGTCTTTGTACAACTTTCAGAGTAAATGGATAGTGTTTGTCTGATAAGAAACAAATATGACAGAAATAGAGATCTGCTTCTTTTTTTTTAAATGTTTTTTTATTACATTATGTTAGACACCATACAGTACATCCCTGGTTTCTGATGCAAGGTACGATGATTCATTAGCTGCGTATAACACCCAGTGCACCATGCAATATGTGCCCTCCTTACTACCCATCACCAGTCTATCCCATTCCCCCACCCCCCTCCCCTCTGAAGCCCTCAGTTTGTTTCTCAGAGTCCATAGCCTGCCATGCTTCACTCCCCCTTCTGATTACCCCCCTTTCTTTATCCCTTTCTTCCCCTACCGATCTTCCTAGTTCTTATGTTCCATAGATGAGAGAAATCATATGATAATTGTCTTTCTCTGCTTGACTTATTTCACTTAGCATTATCTCCTCCAGTGCCATCCATGTTGCAGCAAATGTTGAGAACTCATTCTTTCCAATAGCTGAGTAATATTCCATTGTATATATGGACCACAGCTTCTTAATCCAGTCATCTGTTGAAGGGCATCTTGGTTCCTTCCACGATTTAGCTATTGTGGATAATGCTGCTATGAACATTGGGGCGCATATGGCCCTTCTCTTCACTACGTCTGTATTGTTGGGGTGAATACCCAGTAGTGCAATGGCTGGGTCATAGGGTAGCTGAATTTTTAACTTTTTAAGGGACCTCCACACTGTTTTCCAGAGTGGCTGCACAAACCTGCATTCCCACCAACAATGTAGGAGGGATCCCCTTTCCCCACATCCTCTCCAGCAATTGCTGTTTCCTGCCTTGTTGATTTTTGCCATTCTAACTGGCATAAGGTGGTATCTCAGTGTGGTTTTGATTTGAAATTCCCTGATGGCTAATGATTTTGAACATTTTTTCATGTGTCTGTTAGCCATTTGTATGTCATCATTGGAAAAGTGTCTGTTCATAGCTTCTGCCCACTTTATGATTTGTTTATTTCTTTCTCGCGTATTGAGTTTGAGAAGTTCTTTGTAGATCTTGGATGCCAGTCTTTTATCTGTAGCATCATTTGCAAATATCTTCTCCCATTCCGTGGGCTGCCTCTTAGTTTTTTTGACTGTTTCCTTGGCTGTGCAGAAGCTTTTTATCTCGATGAAGTCCCACAAGTTCATTTTTTCTTTTGTTTCCCTTGCCTTTCGAGATGTGTCATAAAAAAGGTTGCTTTGGCCGATTTCATAGAGGTTGTTGCCTATGTTGTCCTCCAGGATTTTGATGGATTCCTGTCTCACATCGAGGTCTTTCATCCATTTGGAGTTTATTTTTGTGTATGGTGTGAGAGAGTGGTCAAGTTTCATTCTTTTGCATATAGCTGTCCAATTCTCAAAGCACCATTTATTGAAGAGACTGTTTTTTTTCCACTGGATGTTTTTCCTGCTTTATCAAAGATTAGTTGCCCAAAGAGCCGAGGGTCCATTTCTGGGTTCTCTATTCTGTTCCATTGGTCTATGTGTCTGTTTTTGTGCCAGTACCATGCTGTCTTTGTGATCACAGCTTTGTAGTACAGCTCGAAATCTGGAATTGTGATGCCCCCAGCTTTGTTTTTCCTTTTCAACAGTTCCTTGGCGATTCAGGGCCTTTTTCGGTTCCACACAAATTTAAGGAATATTTGTTCCAGTACCTTGAAAAATATCATTGGTATTTTGATCGGGATAGCATTGAAAGTATAGATTGCTCTGGGTGGCATGGACATTTAAACTATGTTAATTCTTCCGATCCATGAGCATGGAATATTTTTATCTTTTTGTGTCTTCCTCAATGTCTTTCAGGGGTATTTCCCTTTAGGACTGCCTTTGCACTGTCCCATAGGTTTTGGACCATTGTGTTTTCATTCTTGTTGGTCTCCATCAATTGTTTAAATTGATTTTTGATTTCCTGGTTTATCAAGTCATTCCTGAGCAGGATGGTTCTTAGTTTCCAAGTGTTTGAGTTTCTTCCAAATTTTTCCTTGTAATTGAGTTCCATTTTCAAAGCAGTGTGGTCTGAGAAAATGCAGGGAATAATCTCAGTATTTGTGACACAGTATATGGTCTATTCTGGAGAAAGGTCCATGTGCATTCAAAAAGAATGAGTATTCTGTTGTTCTGGGGTGTAGTGTTCTGTATATATCTATAAGGTCTGTCTGGTCTAGTATATCATTCAAAGTTCTTATTTCTTTGTTGATTTTCTGCTTAGGTGATCTGTCTACTGCTGATAGTGGAGTGCTGAGGTGCCCTACTATTATGGTATTTTTATCTATATGTCTTTTCATTCTGGTTAAGAGTGTATCTAGCTGCTCCCCTGCTGGGGTCATAGATATTTATAATTGTCATATCCACTTGTTGGATACATCCTTTATGAATACTATAGTGTCCTTCTGTATCTCTAACTACAGTCTTTAGTTTAAAATC